>NC_133324.1:154616616-154921616 GCF_042186555.1 Aquarana catesbeiana | reverse complement strand
GAAGTATTCACATTGAATTTGCTATTCATGAGAAGCAAACTGTGTGTCATTGATGAACCCAAAAAAATATACTCAAACTATTGTCCTTTTTTTATACACAGGATGAGTTCATCCAGGAGGAATGTGGGGAAAGTGGCAGGCAGGAGGAGACCAGGCCCATGGACAGCCTGGAGGAGGCCGGATTCACCATCATCCTGGAGGAGACTGGGCCCAGTGTCAGGCAGGAGGTGGCTGCTCCCAGTGAGGTGGCTGCTCCCAGTGAGGTGGCTGGGCCAAGTGAGGTGGCTGGGCCAAGTGAGGTGGCTGGGCCCAGTAGGAGCCTGACCGAATCCCAAGTGCCTCCCCTCCACCTTCCCAAAAAAAGGGCCAGGAAGGGGATGGTCACACAGGACGCATCCCTGCGCCTCATGCAAGAGGCCACCCGTTTTTTAACGAGCCCCCCCGAAGCGGAAGAATCATATGGCTGCTACTTAGCCAGCAGGCTTCTTCAGATGGATTGGGAGCAGCGCCTCATTTGTGAGCGCCTATTTGGGGAAACAATCCATAAGGGGCTGCAGGGCACGCTAACACAAAACACCCAACTACATGAGGCAGCCCCCCCTCCTCCTCCTCCTCCTCCTCCTCCTCCTGCCACAACTGAAACACCAGAGCCACAGCCTCAAAAGAAGGCTACAGGGAAGGCTGCAGGGCAGCGTGGAGGAAAGGCTGCAGGGAAGAGAAGAAAATGATGACCTGGGTTCAGTCTGGTCTGACAGAAGACGCAGGCTGTTGTAGGACCACAGTCTGGGGACATCTAGATCATCTGCTGGTGCTGTTGATCTCTGGGATTCTTGGACCAGATTGTGCTCCCTCTTATATGGACTCCGCAAGATCCCAATTTTCTTGTACACCGACTTTTTCCAGCGTTGACTTCCTCTTTATTTTATTTTGACCATGAATAAATGGATCTTTTTTGAGTTTAGCAAAAGACTTTATGTGTTTTCTTTGAAATCATTGATTTTACACACAATGTTAAATTAACAAGGGACAACAATCTCATTGAGTTTTGAAAAAACACACCAAAAATACATTACTAATGTTAATAATGTTCAAGTGGTAAGTCTTGAAAATCAAAAAATTTACATAACCAAAAACGGTGCTTTGGGTTAACTTTATCTAAAAACTAAAAAATAATCACTATTAAAAAAAAAAAGAATAATGGGTTCTTTGTGGTAACTTTACAAACCTAAAAAAAAAAAAAAAAAAAAAAAAGGGGAAAAAGTATTATTAGTATGGAAACCTTGTTTTTAAAATGCATACTATATCATTCATGAGATCAAAGAGAAAAAGAATCCAGAAATCAGTTTGGGAGAACTCTGATTATGAACAGCAAAACACCTTCGTTCTTTAGAGCATTCGTAAAGAAGAAATAAAATGCGCTGCATTCAACGATCACAGATTTTGCAGCGTGATGAATGTGCTACCTACAATACGAACACTAGTTTTACTAGACCGAGTGCTTCCGTTTAGTTTTTGCTTATGAGCATGCGTCGTTTTTTTGTCCGTCGGACTAGCATACAGACGAGCGGACTTCGGGGTCCGTCGTAGTTACGACGTAAAGATTTGAAGCATGCTTCAAATCTAAAGTCCGTCGGATTTGAGGCTAAAAAAGTCCGTTGAAAGTCCGGAGAAGCCCACACACGATCGGATTACCAGCCAGCTTTAGTCCGTCAGCGTCCGTTGGACTTTTGTAGACGAAAAGTCCGACCGTGTGTACGCGGCATAAGACTTACCATACCTGCAAAGCAAATAAAAAAAAAAAATAGTAAAAAATAAAACATTTAACGCAACCTGTGCCTAAAATATATATATGCCGAAGCATGGGGGCATGCTCCCGCAAAAGGTAGGAGCAAATCGCTCCTCCACCCACTGCTGCCCCCACGCTTCAGCATATATGCTGAAGTATGTAACTGTGGTGGTGAAATCATCCCCGACAGCGCTGGAGTCATGGCTTTATGTATCATGGGAGCAAACGCTGTTGCTGTCAAGATAAATAAATCCACTCTGCAGCTGAATGGCGTACCTGAAAACAAAAAAATGGTTAACAATAAAACACAGTAAACAGTAAAGTATAAAAAAATTGCATACCTATACAGCAAACATGATAAAAACATAATAACAATAAAACATTGCAGAATAGAATACAGTAAAAAAGAGCAGAACAATAGAGAGAGAGAATAGAGAGAGAACAATAAAACGACAACTATTTTTGTTTTTTTTATTTGATTTTTTTTTGTGTTTTTTTTTTTACTTTTTTTTTTTTTTTTACACTTTTTTTGTAACTTTAACTTTTGTAACTGGTACCAGGTTCGGGTCTCTCAAAATGGCATCTTGGGAGACCCTGTGAAAGTGTGTCCTAGTCTGTGCAGTGCTATAGCCTACGCTAATACTCAACTAGTGTATGGTAGCGTTCAAAACATTCACCAATGCAAAGACCAGGATTGTCAGGACAGGAGGGACAATAATAGCGGGTGTCACGCCTATATCCGCGCTTGCTGCAGACACTACATCTTTTTTGGGGGGCTTGTTGGGTAGGGGTACTCGGGAGGACATAAAGAAAATGCCTCTCATGCAGCCGGCTTACTGCATTTGGTTGGGGAAGGTGAGGTGGAGCACCGTGTGGAAACAGAAGGGCTCTGACGATCTCTTCCTGGAATTTAAGGAAGGATCCAGTCCATCCTGAAGCTCTGTATAGCACATAAGCATTCAGCAATGCCAATTGAAATAAACAGACACTTTTTTGTACCAGTGTCTGACCTTACGGGCAACTAGGTATGGCGCCAACAACTGGTCGTTTAGGTCCACCCCTCCCATGTTAAGGTTATATTCGTGGACAGAGAGGGGTTTCTCCACAACACCAGTCGCCGTAGTAATTTGGACCGTCTTGCCTGCATGAAGGGAGGTAAGAACGAAAACATTCTTATTATCCCTCCACTTCATAGCGAGCAAATTATTACACTGCAAGCAGGCTCTCTCCCCCAGCCTAAGATGGGAATCTACAAGCCGCTGGGGAAAGCCCCGGCGATTAGGTCGCATGGTGCCACATGCTCCAATCTGATGATCAAAAAGGTGACTAAAAAGTGGCTTGTGTAATAATTGTCCACGTACAAGTGGTACCCCTTTCCGAATAAGGGTGACACCAAGTCCCACACAATCTTGCCAGCGCTTCCTATGTAGTCAGGGAAGTTTGTCGGCTCTATGTGACTATCTTTTCCCTCGTAAACCATAAAACTACATGTATAGCCTGGGCCCTGTCACAGAGCTTATACATCTTGACCCCGTATCTGGCACGCTTGCTGGGAAGGTACTGTTTGAATGATAAGCGGCCAGAAAACTTAATCAGGGACTCATCAATGCAGACAACTTGATGGGGAGTAAACAAGTCTGCAAAACGTTGGTTGAAGTGGTTTACGAGGGGCCGAATTTTGTAGAGCCGATCGTATTCAGGGTCTCCACGAGGACGACAGAGTTCATTGTCATTGAAGTGCATGAACCGCAAGATCTGCTCGTATCGTGCCCTGGTCATGGAGGCAGAGAACAAGGGCATATGGTGAATTGGGTCAGTGGATCAATATGACCGCAACTCACTCTTTTTGATTATGCCCATGTTGAGGGAAAGGCCCAGAAAGATCTTAAATTCTGAGACCGTAATTGGTCTCCAATCTCTGGCAAGGGAGGACTGGGGAATAGTGGCGATGTGTTGACCAGCGTACAAATTGCTTTGGTCCACAATAGATCTATAGAGATCTTCGGTGAAAAACAGCAAATAAAAATCAAGTGACGTAAAATCAACTTTTTTCCACCTGAATGCCGGGTTGGCCAGTGAATGGGGGAAGTACGGGTGCTGCAGAAGTGGTGGGTTCCCAATTAGGATTGGTGAATGCAGCAGGAAGGGCACTATAGTCACGACAGGCCTGTGTTCCTCTTCTTCTTGGTGGCAGCAGGACACTACTTGTGCTTGCCACCTTGCCAGCTTGAACTGCACTTATGGGACTCGCCACATCACCATGTGATGTACGACCAGGGTGTACTAGGCCGCTGGTGCTTGCCAGTTCACCAGAAGGAATAGCGGCGCTAGTACTGCTCTGCTCCATACGAGGGACCTGCGGTTCCTGCACATCAATGACAGAAGAAGAAGTTCGGGGTCTGGTACGCCTGACTTTGGCAGGGACCACAACTCTGTCGTCAGAGCTATCTGTCATGGAGCCGCTGTCATCTACAGGATCGTATTCTGAGCCTGAATCTGACATATGAGTGACTTCCTCTTCACTATCTGTCATGCTCAGAAACGTGTAGGCCTCTTCACTAGTGTACCTTCGATTTGCCATTTTGGGCTCTAAATTTAGTGGTACACTAGTGAGACTCACAGGCAAAAAAGCTCCTGATTGTTAGCGACTGTATCAAAACGCTACCAACAAAAACTGTTAGCGATCACAGGGATCAGGCCTGACTCTGCGAATGCTGGAGTTATGTGTGTTTAGTGTTTTGTAAGTGACAGTGATTGATTGATACTGCACTTGGGTGGGCTGGGCTGGGCCCCAGGGGTAAAACGCAGGTGCTAGCAGGTATCTGGGCTCATCCCGCTAACACTGCATTTTTGGGAACCCTAAACTGCTGGGGATGCTAGTATAGATCTGATTGGATCAGATATTGATCCGTTCAGATACTATACCACTAAGGGAGGTGTATGCTGCGTGCGTGGGTGTTAGCGGTACTGGTGCTAACCTGACGCTGCCTGGGGCTACGCAGACCTTATCTGACCCTAAAACTTAACTTATATCACCGCCGGGCGATTAGGGGGTTAAACTTTAATAAGGTAATAAACAGCGGGTGCCCTGAAACTATAATAAACAAACTAACTAACCAGCGTCACTCGTAACAGTTATACAGTGATCACTGGTGAAAGGGTTAATGAGGGGGCAATCAGGGGGTTAAAACCTTTATTAGGTAGTATATGGGGGTCCCTGTCGCTATAAAACACTGACAGCGAACCTATATACTTACCTCCCTAACTAGCGTCACCTGTGACACTAATACAGCGATCAGAAAAACGATCGCTTAGTGACACTGGCGACGGGGGGGTGATCAAGGGGTTAAAACTTTATTGGGGGGGTTTAGGGGGGTACCCTAGACCTAAAGGGGGCTAACCCTAACTGCCCTACCACTTATAACTGTCACAAACTGACACCAATGCAAAAAAAAAACTGCTATTGGTGTCACTGTGACAGGGGGTACAGGGGGGCGATCGGGGGGTAATGGGGGGTAAAAAGTGTGCCTGCGTGTTCTACTGTAAGTGTAGTGTTGGTGCAACTCACATTGATTTCGGAACGAAAAGACCGGCTCGAGGAGAGATGACATCACTTCCTCTGCCGCTGTTTACATTACAGCAGCAAAGGAAGATTTTCATTAGTTGGAAGCGATCGCGAGGGGCTGGCCATGAATGAGTGGCCTCCCCCTCAGCCTGGATCACTCCCCTAACGAAGCCGACCGTGGGAGGCAGATCACGTACCAGGTACGTGATTTTGCCTGCCCGTGCCATTCTGCCGCAATATATCTGTGTTAGGCGGTCGGCAAGTGGTTAAGAAAATCTTCAATGACCTCCACTGATGTGCTAATTATTCTACACTGAAGGTTGCTCAACCAGTCTATACACAGCAGCTGCTTAGACAATGCACACAGACAAAACACACAGATAAAAAGCTGTTTAAAAGCTAAATTTTACTTGTAGTACTATATATATATATATATATATATATATATATATATATATATATATATATATATATATATATATATATATATATATATATATATATATATATATATATATATATATAAAATCTATATTTCTCCCACTTTCTCCTCAAAGATGTCTGGTGTATCCTGTCAATCTGCAGAGTGCATCAGATAACAAAGGGTGATCAGCCCCTCACTTGCTGGTACATTTGACCAGCTACACAGGCCTCAAACAATTTGCATTAGCAATACAATAAACGTTAACACATACACATATACCATCCAAAAATCTCACCAGATTTTGCGTGTCCGCTCACTGATGAAATATTTCATAGAACTTTCGGGACCACTCATGCAGGGTGGATCTTGTCCACAGTAGAGAAGGCTTTCAGTTATGGGTGTAGTTGAGGACTCATTAGCTTATAGGGACTCAAGACAAAAAACATTAGGGTTTTTGGTTTTTGGTTCTGTGCAGAAATAAATTCCACACGCCTTCTAGGGTGCCAATTGAAATAAATGCTAAAACAAATATATGAGGGTAGTTACAGATTCCCTCTATTTATTGCATATATGTATTAACTTGCCTATTCCTATAGTTAGCTAGTCTAATAAAACTCTAATAGTTACTGTTGATAAGCATAATGAAATAAGGTTAGCTATTTAAACAAACACACTGCTTAGTAAAACAACGTCTTATTAATTTCCCAAGAACATAGGAAAATGTTAACATGAAAACACTAAAGGAAAATATTATAGAGCATATAACAATAGAACATCAAATATACTTATCGCAAGGCTGTCCTCTAGATATTGTCTCATCAGCTGGGCTCAAAATGGTAACAGAGAGCCATGAGGCTCGCAGGACCATCAGGCAATAGCCAAGAGCGAAAAGGGGCGATTTCCCTTCTGTGTGCACTTTTTACACATTCATTCAGACCCACTCGTAACCACACCCCACTAGCCTCCTGAGCAATGAGATGTTGCCAAGAGGTAGTCCTTTTAATATATTATATTTCTGTCCTTCCTGCTGTATTGGCCTCTAGGGGCAGTTCTTTAAACTTCTGTAGCAGGACATTCATCAATCATCTTGTCAGCCATGGTTCCTTTTGAAGTTTGCTTGCAGAGTGCTAGCACACCAGTTGTCCAGGAGCCAAGCTTTTGTTCAGCCTTGCTTTTTTTTCAGATGAAGATTCTGATATGCTACAAAGCTTTGATGTGCAAATTGTTAAATTCCAGACAGCCCCCAATAATGCGGAGGCTTGGTATATCCAGATTTCATATTTCAAACACTTCTTGTATTATGAAATAAAACATGTTGCCTTCCAATATCCCCCTTTAAATACAGGTTACACACGTTTTTAGGGTAGAACATGTAACATGTTCCCAAAGCTGCAGCCGCACCCTGCCGCCCTCTCTCTCTGTGACAGCATTACAGGGAGAAGTTTCACATACTAGCTGTCACTTTTTGAAAGCGGCGCAGCCACGCGGAGCTCCACCCATAAGGCTGCGCCATTCATTCATAGAGTTCTGTGACTGAATGAACTACAAGTCCCATCATCCTTTGCGGCTGTCAGATTCTAGTTCTCAATGAACTACCACATCGCTGTTGAGCACTTTGTTAGTTTATTGAGTCTTCCTGTCAGTGTGAAACTGCCTGATGTAAGGACAGGCAGCTCACACTGACAGTCTGCAAAAATGCACATTTATTATTTTTTTTAAAAAAGTGAACTTCTCCTTTAATTGCTCCATGCAAGGGTATTGCACATAGCGGCCCCTTACCTCCTCTTCTGGGGCCCCCTCGGTGGCGCTATCCAGTCCTCCTCCTCTCTGAGTGTCCCCATAGCAAGCTGTGGGCTGTGGGGGCACTGTTGCATGCGCTCTTGCTGTGTGCAACAATAGACACACACAGTGTAGCTCTGCCTCGCTCTCCATCTCCCTCCTTACAGGATTCGATTGACAGCAGCAGGAACCAATGGCTGAAACCTTTTAAAACCACTAAATATAAACTTTTTAAATATATAGTGCTATAACCTAAACAGTATTATATATCCAAAAAAAGATATCTGTATCTTATAGATAAATTGTGCCAGTTAAGGACATAAAGGCTTTCTGGTACAGTGCAAAATAGCCCATAATAAACACCAGTTGTTTATTATGGCCTATTGGTACAGTTAAAAAGAGCCAATAATAACCATCTATCTCTTTCAAAAAATGAAGAATAAAAGCTGGGGTGCTTGATCCTCTTTTTCCAAAGCATGATGGGGGAGATTTACTAAAACTGGAGAGTGCAAGATCAAGTGCAGCTCTCCACAGAAATCAATCAGCTTTCAGGTTTTTATACATTAACTGAACTTGACAGACTGGCACCACCCATCACTTTTCAACACAAGGTTGAAGTCCTGTATTAAAAACTTTAAGCAATGTCATAACGATGGACACCATCCTGCCTATATAAGCCTTCCAAACCACCTTCAAACTTGAAGCAACGACAAAAGAAGCCGCCTATTGAAGACATGAACGTCTCAATAGATCTGTTCAGTTTTTCCTAATCTTCTTAAATGACTTGTAAAAGGGGAAAGAAAATCAAAACAAATGGGGCTTGTTTTTCTGAAAAACTATAATACTCTGGGGGAGACAAATTTTTAAAATGGTGCAAATCTTTTTTGATTTTAAAAAGCAAAACAAAAGCAAATCTAAAGTTTTTTTTCCTAGTATTATTCCCTCTCAGGTGGATGATTAATATATTGGGCACTGGTCAGATCTGAAACAATCTGGGTAAAATAAAAGCTTTTGCCACCTTTTAAAGTGGTTGTAAATCCCATTCATGAAAGTTGAACTAAGCACAGATAGGATAGTGTTTACAGTACTTTTCTCTCTCCAAAGCTCTAGGTGTCATTTCTCTCTGGTGTTACCTTTCTCTATTATCAGCATGAGTCACTTCTGACGAGCTCTCCGAAACATGAAATAACAATAGCTGAAAATTTGTGCCGAAGAGGGAGCTTAGAGGAAGAAAAGCAGGGAGCTTGTCTATTCAGAGTACAGATCTACATGTTCCTACATTCCTCTGCCTATGTGGAGGGGGGTGTCCCTTTCCTCTGATCAGCTCTCACACAGTCTAAGCCCTGTCTCCTCACCCATCCCTATGCGCTGCTGAAAGAGGAAGAAATACTTTGAACACAATCTCACCTAAAACATTAAATGGACAATTTAGGGTGAATGTATGATTTAAATCTGTGTGATTCCCATCTACCAATTATTTTAATAACAGCATCACCCAGGCCCAAACTAACAGCTTCTGTTGCATCTCCCATTCTAAAAAAGCGTGAAGAGAATTTGAGCTGATTGAGATTCAGCATAAAAAGTCATCATTTGAAAACCATGTTGAATTGAAATTTGGTAACAGGAGACTTATCACTATGGTTTGGTCCTTAAAATTGTTGTTTATTGTACTTTATAGGATGATATTGTTGTGCATTTTGTATAATTTTTTTTATTTTGGGAATGGTCTCACCTCCAGCTGAATCATCACATATACTTATGTTTTGATACCTAACATATGCTTGTATATAAGGCTGGGAGTGTGACATAACCTTGGATCAGTTCAAATTAACTTATGATAAAGAGGAATGTGCTTTCTAATTTTAACCTGCTCTTTTAATGTTTGGTGTACCAATAAAGAGATGTAACAATTTAATTGTTAGGGTGCCTTAAAAGTCAGCTGGATCTTCACATTTATTAATTTTAATATCTAAAAATGTTAGCGAAATTGTGGAAAAAACACTTTTTTTCTGGATGTCAAAGGGATTCCAAAAATTTGGAAAAAAATGTTAATTTATAAAAAGTGAAGAATTAGAGTGGAGTGGAGAAAATCAAAAGAAAATCATTAAGATAGTGGACCACTGATTTAAAGCTTAACTCTTAAATTAATACCCATTAAAAAGGTTTCAAAACAAAAACAAGAAAGGGAGCGTTCCATAAGTAAGCACATGTCAAAAAGTAGGATTGATCAAAATAAAAACCTAAAGAATTAAATACTACCGTAGCAACAGGGAGAAGCCTGAAAGCCAATTTAATGTCAACTTTAGCTAAAAGTAAATTTTTGCCGAACTGTCTGATTAAAGGTGAAGGGCAGGGCATGAAATGTCCCTGTCCCCGCCACCTGTGGGATCGTGGGGGACCTATAGTTTAATTAATTAAAGTCAGTTAAGTCATTAAAAAAATAAAATAAATAAAAAATGAATACTTACCAGGAATTGGTTGATGAGTTGACAGTTGCACGAGTCTCAACCTATAAAAGTAATAGAGGATGCGTCATTAGTGGGCAGAAGATGATGAGGATCAGAAAGGAGCACATCTGCGTTTGCCTGTCATGGAGCCCTTACTTCGCCTAAAAATGGATGGGGCTGCGGCTGAAGATGGTGATAGCTGGATGAGGTAGTGTCTCTCCCTTCCTGGGTCTTCCTCTTTTCTGGGACTTTCAATGCCTACCTCTTTCATCTCCCCCCCCTGGAGCTCTTGTCTCTGGTTCTCCAGTGGCCTGGAATGGACCTTCCTCTCTGCTTCCATCTGGTTCATCGATGAATGATGGATCCTCTGTGTCCCGGCTTCTGATGTCGTCAGCCCTGCCTGCGTCATCATTGCATTTGGGCCCTCCCCCTGTCCATCTTGACACTCAGCCTTCAACTTCGGCTGGGGATGCGCAGTCTAACCATGAAGATTGACACAGAGATCACACAAGCGGCTGCGCAGGTTCGAATCCCAGGCAGTCCCAAATGCTGGGGAAATTGGAAAAAAGCAGCTGTGTAAATCTAAAGGTAATGTGTTGCCTGATGAAGATTTACTTCTCAATGACTGTTCAAATTATCAGTTTAACTCTTCTAGTTTTTATTACTTCAGCCATACTGCCACCTGCGACTTCTGCTGGTCCTTCTTTGTTGGCAGATCACGTTGCCATGGTGAATGATCCCGGACGCAAATCTCATGAATTAGAAATTTCGCCTACATTGCTAGCAGGGTCGGCGAGCAATCCCATTACAGAAGTTTCAACTCCTGCTGGTGAGTTTACTAACTTTTCTCAATTTAAAGAATTTCTTTGTGCTTTTTCAAATTTTATGTCTACATTTACTGCTTACTCCTTTAATGCTGTTAGCCAACCCCAGTTGACTCCTAATGTTGCTTCTGTGTGGCTGGATCCTTTATCTGAGCTGAATGGTGTCCCTGTTTCCACTTCAGTTGCTACAACAACCGTGGCTCATGATGCTCCTACTGTAGGGATTCCTTCGCTAGTCCCAGAATCCCGCTTGAAAGAAGTTTTGGGATGTGAATTATCTCCTCTAGGCTTTCATTTGCCTAGAACTACAAAAGAAAAAATTTGGAAGGGGGAATATATTGAGATTCTATCTTTGCTTCCGTCCAATAATGAACAAAGATCTAATAAGAAGAAAGGTGAACGTAAGGATGATGATAAAAGGAAAAATCCACCACGTTTGTTTAATAACTGGCTGTAAGCATTTTGCATTTATGCTAGCATGTTGGGTGAGAAGCGTCCTGATCTGTGTTCTGGCTTATTCCAGCATGTAGAAATTATTCTGGAAGCGTACAAGAATTTCCCAAGTTTTTCATGGTTTTATTACGATGAGTCCTTTTGCCAAAAATTATCTGTACACAAATCTATGAAGTGGGATACAAAAGATGTCGGTCTGTGGCTCGACCTTTTATTGCCTCAGAAACTGAAAGATTAATACTTCCACTAACACTAGCCTGTATCATCGAGGGGTGTGTTTTCATTTTAATGATGGGCTATGCAAGTAGCCTAACAACTGTAAATATAAGCATGAGTGTAATTACTGTTCACACCTGGCTTCCCGATGTTTTAAGAAATTACCATTCAGTAATTCTGCTCCATCAAATGAGCTTTTTCTTAAAAGCAACGAAGCCAGTGAGAATACTAAACATGTTGCCATGGCTTCAAATATATCCAGAGCCTCAGACGCCACTCGTCTTGCGTGATGGTTTTTTATATGGCTTTCATTTACCTTCTTTTTCTGGAATTGGTTGTCACTTCTTTCAAAATCTACCTTCAGTTTCTTTTCACATGGCTATTGTTTGCGAGAAATTAGTGAAAGAATTGCATGAAGGAAGGATTGCATGTCCTTTTTCTACTCCTCCTTTTGTAAATTTTTGTGTTTCACCACTAGGTATTGTTCCGAAAAAGGAGCCAAACGCTTTTCCATTGATACACGATCTATCTTTTCCCATTGGTTTTTCTTTAAATGATGATGTTGATCCAACATGGTATTCTGTGCAATATTCTTCTTTTGATGACGCGCTATTCAAAATCAGGAAAGTAGGTGCTTCTGCTTTACTTACTAAAGCCGATGTAAAGTCCGCTTTTCAGCTACTTACTATTCACCCATCAGCATTTAACTCAATAGGTTCTCACTTTCAAGGTGAATATTACTTTGATAAGTGTCTCGTAATGGGATGTTGGTTTTCATGTCATTATTTTGAACTTTTTTCTATGTTTATTGAGTGGGTTGTTAGTTTTCGTATGGGTTCAAATGACTTATTGCACTATTTAGATGATTTTCTTTTTATAGGTAAGACTTGTTCAGATTTATTAGTTTATATTTATTTACTGAATTTCGGATTGTCTGTAGAGAATTTGGCATTCCGTTAGCTCATGAGAAATCTGTTTACCCTACGTCTTGCCTGGAATGTTTGGGAGATATCATCCATTAAGATCTGGCGCCTTATTGTGCAACGTTGTCCAATTGTATGTGTGTGTTTTCTTCTATGATTGGGTATATTGGGAATTTATTCCACACTAATGTCATTTGTGTCACTTTTAGTGGTTTTTAACATACTATTTAAAGATTAATAAAGCCAAAATAGATTTTTTCAAATGATATACCGTAGTTGATTCTCCTCATTGCTTTCCAAGCATATCTCTTTATCCCAAACCCAATTCGCTCTGTTCTACGTAGATGTCTTAAAGCATCATGTCTAGAACATCTGCGAATTTCATAATACTCCTTTCATATAGGAGCAGCCACTGAAGCAGCAATGATTGGTCTTAATGAATCTGTTATTAAAAGGATTAGAGGTTGGCGGTCTAATTGTTATAGAGCATATGTCAGACCTAATTTTTGTGTTTAATTTCAGATACTCTGTGTCACGTCTGGATTATTGGACACTCATATGTTTTCTGGGCTCAGAAGAGAGCTGAGTGGCGAATTTATGGCAAAAATTTGGGATTACCTTCTACATGTTTTAAAATACATTGGTATGGAAGATGTGGTATGCGTTGGAGCGATTAACGTCAAGTTTTATCTTATTTACATGAGTGCTGGCCCGTACCTCGGGTCATTATATTAAACTTATTTGGTAATGATCTTGGTACACGCAAAACATTGGAGTTGATTTCTCAAATTAAGCTTGATCTGTTGTGTTTACATAATGTTTTACCCAATGCTGTCTTCGTTTTTTCCAAAGTAATCCCTCTAGGATGGGTGAACGGTTCGGCCCGAGCATTAGTTCAGGTCTAACTTTTGTTGTTCGGCTGTTCGGCGAACAGCCGAACAAACGTGTCATTCTACCGTTTGTTCGCCCCCCCGAACGGATCACAATGCATTGTGGTGTTGAACAGTGCATTGCAAGCCCTGATTGGCTGAAGCAGTGAAAGCTTCAGCCAATCAGTGCACAGAGCACTGTCAGAGTCATGATTGGACACTGTCATCATGACTTTATCCAATCATGGCTCATACCCGCCCCGCAGTATAAAAGTATTCTTTCAATGGCAGCCATTTTCAGTGTGATTTTGGTGTGGAGGGAGATAGAACAGGGCTCTGTTCAGTGCTATTAGTTAGTGTGCTATACTGTGCTATTTTGCTTCAATTGTGTACAATATTAGTTTAGTGTCAGTCTAGGGATAGTGTGAGTGTAGTTAGGAGGACCATCATTCAGCTTTTCATAGTGTGCAGCTAGAGTAGGGACAGCTCAGATAGTTTCAGTGTAGTGTAGTGAGACCGTGTCAGTAATCTTGACATTGGTATATAGCTAGAGTAGGGACAGTTCAGATAGCTCCAGTGTAGTGACGGTTGAAAACCGTCTATATGATTGCGTTACTGCCAGTTTAACGCCATATCGTATTGCGTGCATTACTGCCAGTTTAATGCCATATAGTTTTGCGTACGTTACTGCCAGTTTAACGCCATATTGTATTGCGTGCGTTACTGCCAGTTTAATGCCATATTGTATTGCGTGCGTTACTGCCAGTTTAACACCATATCGTTTTGCATGCGTTACTGCCAGTTTAACGCCATATAGTTTTGCGTGCATTACTGCCTGTTTAACGCCAAATCGTTTTGCGTGCTTTACTGCCAGTTTAGCGCCATATCGTTTTGCGTGCGTTATTGCCAGTTTAACGCCATATAGTTCTGTGTGTGTTACTACAAGTTTAACGCCATATAGTTTTGTGCGTTACTGCCAGTTTAATGCCATTTACTTCTGTGTGCGTTACTGCCAGTTTAACGCCATATAGTTCTGTGTATCACTATATGTTTGGTGCATTATATTGCAGTATATTATATTGTATCCGTAGAGTGTGTCTGTGTAGTGTGAGTACTCAAATTAAAGGGCACCAAACACTTCTTTACATTGATTAAAGTGCATCTACGTACAGATTGACATTAGTATATAGCTAGAGTAGGGACAGTTCAGATAGCTCCAGTATAGCGATGGTTGAACACCATCTATTTAATTGCGTTACTGCCAGTTTAATACCATATCATATTGCGTGCCTTACTGCCAGTTTAACGCCATATAGTTTTGCGTGCGTTTCTGCCAGTTTAACGCCATATCGTTTTGCATGTGTTACTGCCAGTTTAACGCCATATCGTTTTGTGTGCGTTACTGTCAATTTAACACCATATTGTTTTGCGTGTGTTACTGCCAGTTTAACGCCATATAGTTTTGCATGTGTTACTGCCAGTTTAATGCCATATAGTTCTGTGTGTGTTACTACAAGTTTAAAGCCATATAGTTTTTTATGCGTTACTGCCAGTTTAACGCCATATCGTTTTGCGTGCGTTGCTGCCAGTTTAACGCCATATTGTTTTGCGTGCGTTACTGCCAGTTTAACGCCATATAGTTTTGTGTGTGTCGCTACAAGTTTAATGCCATATAGTTTTGTGCGTTACTGCCAGTTTAACGCCATTACTTCTGTGTGCATTACTGCCAGTTTAACGCCATATAGTTCTGTGCATCACTGTAAGTTTGGCGCATTATATTGCAGTATATTATATTGTATCTGTGGAGTGTGTCTATGTAGTGTGAGTACTCAAATTAAAGGGCACCAAACACCTCTTTACATTGATTAAAGTGCATCTACGTACAGATTTCAACTTCTCCTTTACATTTGCTTATAAGCAAATAATGTCTGGGAGAACAACAAGGAGAGGAAGACGTTCCCTTGGCACTGTAAGGGGGCCAGCAACAAATGTGTCCACAGGCAAAGGTGGACGTGGTGGTCAGTCCTCAAGCAGGGCATAATTTCCTCTATTTAGTGAGTTTGCCCGTGCTATCCAGCTACAGCATGCAGAGGAGGTGGTGGACTGGCTTACTAAACCTTCCTCATCCTCCTCATCCTCTGTCACACAAGGAGAGACAAGTGTGCAGTTCCCTGCAGTTGCCAGAGTGGATAAACCTGCCTCCTTGTCCACATCTATTCCTGCCATAGCCCTAACATCAGCCATTGAGGAGTCAGCCACTTGCTCCTTGATGATGCCCGGCCATTACTGGATTCAGATGCTGGTTCTGAGGTTGAGGATGACAGGAACATGAGCCTAAAGAGAGGGAGGAACACTGGTAGACAAATTGGCATTCATGTTCCCCAAGCCACACCGTATTACCAAGTTGTCTCCAGTGGTAATGATGAAGATGGAGGAGATGGAGATGATGATGATGATGAGGTCACTGATGCGACTTGGGTGCCAGATAGAGCAGAGAAGAAAACTGAAGGTGAGGTGGCACACCCCCATGGAGGTCAGCATCAAGAAAGAGTAGGGAGCAGCCACCCTATTCCATCACATTCTGCAGCCTTTATCTCCGGGCCCACGCCCCACAGCTCAGCTGTCTGGGCCTTTTTCTGCACATCTGCAGCAGATCGCACTGTTGCTATCTGCAAACTATGTCACAGGCGCATCAAACGTGGTGAAAACAACTACCATTTGGGTACCACATGCCTAACAAGGCATTTAACGTCCAACCACTCTGCCCGCTGGCAAGAGCACCTAAAGGCCACACAAAAGGGGCACAAATCTGTCCCTCCTCCTCCTCTTCCTTACCCATGTCATTCTGCCTCTGCGATACTGAGTCATTACCTTTCAGCAACCTCCACTGACAGGGATGATGGTATAGCACAGGGTGTCCAAGGTCCTAGCAGCTCATCTACCAGCAGCACACCATCAGCTGTAGACTGTAGCCGGCACATTTCTCTGCCTCATCCTCTGCAGCGGAAAAAAAAAATACAGTCCCTGTCTCCCACATGCCCAGCGCCTGAATGCAAGCTTGTCAAAGCTGTTGGCTCTCCAACTTCTGCCTTTCAGCCTGGTGGATTCTGCCCCCTTGGGTGAATTTGCACAATGTGCTGTACTACAATGGCAGGTTCCCAGTCGATACTACTTTTCACGTAAGGCGGTTCCATCTCTCTACCACCAGGGAATGTCCTGGCATCGTTGGGCAAGGCAGTCAGCCGTAAAATCCACCTTACTGCTGATACGTGGTCCAGCAAGCATGGGCAGGGACGATATATTTTGTTCACAGCACACTGGGTAACGCTGCTTGCAACTCGAAAGGTTGCAGGACAGAGCTCAGTGCTGCAGCTTGTTGTGCCCCCACGTCTCCATACAGCTGGTGGTAATGATTCCAGACCTGTGAGCTCTACCCCCTCCTCCTCCTCCGCCACCTCCATGCCCTCCTCTGCAGAATTGTCCTATGAACATCAGGTACCCCCTAAGTGTTCAAAGGGCTTTTCCGAGAGTCAGGCTAAAAGTTGCCATGCAGTGCTTCAGCTGGTGTGTTTAGGGGACAGGAACCACAGCGGAGCAGAGATTCTTGCAGCTCTGCAAGGACAGGCCCAGAGGTGGTTCACACTATGCCAGCTGGAGCCAGGAATGGTGGTGTCCGATAACGGCTCAAACCTCCTGTCCACCCTTAGACAGGGAAAGTTGACACATGTGCCATGCCTGGCACATGTCCTCAATTTGGTGGTGCAGCGTTTCCTAAGTACGTACCCAGGGTTTTAAGATGTACTAAAGCAGGCCAGAAGAGTCTGTAGCCATTTCAGGTGGTCATACACAGCCAGTGCTCGGTTGGCTGAAATTCAGCGGGAATTCCACCTGCCCGTAAACCTCCTGATTTGTGACATGCCCACCAGGTGGTACTCAATTTTGGGAATGCTGCAGTGGCTATACATGCAGCAGAGGGCCATCAACGAGTACTTGTGTCAGTATGGCACGACGACGGGCTCAGGCCGCCTTGGCTTTTTTTCCCCACACCAATGGCTGATCATTAAGGATGCATGCACTGTATGTATTGTCACCATTTGAGGAGGCCACAAGGATGATGAGCAGTGACAGTGCATGCATCAGTGACACAATCCCTGTTGTGTTCCTGCTGGAGCAGACTCTGAGTGGCATTATGGACAGAGCACTGGAGGCAGAGCAGCAGGAGGAAGAGGAGGATTTCCATTCCTCTCAAGGCCCACTTTATGCAGACACCATCATTCCTATGTCACAGAACACACAGGAGGAGAGAGGGGGGGAGGATGAGGAGGAGGATTCTGGCACTTTTATAGGCTTTGAAGAAGAGGAAGACATGCGTCAATCTGTAAGCGATGGCTTTCCAACCCCAGGACCCTTGGGAGTAGTATGTGGCTGGGAGGAGGAAGTTCCAGATGCTGTCATCCTAAGTGACCCCGAGGAGTCTGCTTCTCAAGCCTCTGAAAATTTGAGGTGCATGAGCAACCTCATGCTTCAAAGCCTGCGAAAGGACCCAAGGATACATGGCATAAAGGAGAAGGATGATTACTGGTTGGCAACCCTCCTTGACCACCGTTATAAGGGGAAGGTCTCTGAACTCACTGGCTTACTGGGTCATGAGAATAGACCACTGGCCAGAACTTGCCCAGTGTGCTATTGAGTTGTTGGGCTGCCCTGCATCCAGTTTGCTTTCAGAATGGGCATTCAGTCCTGCAGGAGGTTTCATTACTGATCATAGAGCGCGTCTGTCCACAGACTCTGTGGACCGTTTGACTTTTATAAAAATGAATCGGTCCTGGATTACCAGCTATGAAGCCCCTGATGCCGATGTCACTAATTAATTCTTTTTGAGATGTGGAAGCTCTGCAGGACTTCGAGGCTGCCTAGCTTTGAGGGTGTTCAATCATTTCATCTGGAAGAATGTTTTGGCATAGGTTTCATGGGCACAATTAAAACCCAAAGACCAATTTTTCTTCACCTGTCTGACAGGTGCATATCGTTGCAATTTTTTACAGCTAGGAAAATTCTTGCTTTCATCAAGAGTACCTCTATAGGGTTACGGTGGGAAGACACCACTGACACCCAAAGATCAATTTTTCTTCACCTGTTTGACAGGTGCATATCATTGCAATTTTTTACAGCAGGACAAATTCTTGCTTTCATCAAGATTATCTCTATAGGTTTACGGTGGTAAGGATCCACCGACACCCAAAGACCAATTTTAACGCACCCGTTACTTCTATGCAAAGTCAAATTGAAACCAGAATGTATCCAAAAAATCTCTAATCTTGTTCTGAGTGCACTACATTGTGGCCTCATCATACACACTGGCTCTTTAGCTGTTGCTGAGCAAAATAAAGGCAGCTTGCAGGAAAAATGTCATTTTTTTGGCTTTATAAATTCAATTATTGCTGCAGCAGATTCTAGACATGGTACAGATCTGCCACTTTACAGTTATGCCCTGTACACACGATAGGATTTTCCGATGGAAAATGTGTGATAGGACCTTGTTGTCGGAAATTCCGACCGTGTGTAGGCTCCATCACACATTTTCCATAGGAATCTCCGACACAAAGTTTGAAAGCTTGCTATAAAATTTTCCAACAACAAAATCCGTTGTCGGAAATTCCGATAGTGTGTACACAAATCCGACGCACAAAGTGGCACGCATGCTCAGAATAAATTAAGAGACGAAAGCTATTGGCTACTGCCCTGTTTATAGTCCCGACGTATGTGTTTTATGTCACCACGTTCAGAACGATTGGATTTTCCGACAATTTTGTGTGACCCTGTGTATGCAAGACATGTTTGAGCCAACATCCGTCGGAAAAAATCCATGGATTTTGTTGTCGGAATGTCCGATCAATGTCCGACCGTGTGTACAGGGCATTAGACTAAGGGGACCCCCCTGGCACTATATTGGAAGGAATTTTTCATTTTTAGGCTTTCACTTTAAAAATCACCGCTCATTTAAAAATGATGTTTTTCACAAACTTTTTTTTATTGATCCATGTCCCCCAGGGCAGGACCCGGACCCCTATAACCATTGTATGCCCAATTACTTGCATTTAAGCCTTCAAAATAGGCACTTTTGATATTTAACGTTCAGGTCCCATTGACTTCAATGGGGTTCGGTGTTCAGGTGCGAACGTTGGCAGTGTTCAGAAGTTCTTGTCCGAACCGAACAGGGGTCCGTTTGGCCCATCCCTACCCTAGACTTGATTGGTTATTATACTCTGAGCGTAAGTATTTGAGAAAAATTTGCAAAAAAATGAATAGGACTGTTGATAAATTTATGCCTTTGGTTCATGGTGTGTCGTTTCGACATGTGAACTTGGAAGGTGGTTTGCCTGGTTTTTATAGACCAGACTTTGTTCATTTATCTGATATTGCTCTTGATATCTTAAATCTAGATGTTCAAACCTGTGTTGAATTGGCTGTTGCCATGGTGGGATGCCAGGCTCATTAAAGGTCGAGCCTGGTGTATGGGATATTATAGTTGATGTTAAAATTATAGCTCGAGCTTAAATGGCTGATATATATATATATATATATATATATATATATATATATATATATATATATATATATATATATATATATACATATGGTTATATGGTTATATAAGATGTTAAATATATGCTATGTGTATTGATAATTTACAAATTTATTGAAACTGATATAAAATTGATTTAATATTTATACCTTTAAATAAAGGGCCACAGCCAATTTAATCCGCAGGTATTGATTGAAGTGTTTTTATTATTTAACGAATGGAAAATTTTATTGAAATAACATTGTTATTAAGTTCTGACTACGATCCCATAAAGGTGAAGGGAGTCGCATGAAATGTCCCCGCCCCCACCACCTGTGGGATTGTGGCAGACCTATAGTTTAATTAAAGTCAGTTAAGTCATTAAAAAAAAAAGTGAAAAATGAATACTTACCAGGGATTGATTGATGAGCTGACAGTTGCCCAAAAAACGGTCCTCTGGCACAAGTCTCAACCTATAAAAGCAATAGAGGATGCGTCATTAGTGGGCAGAAGACGACAAGGATCAGAAAGGAGCACATCCCACCCTCCCTCCCTGTTGTGGCCCAATTTTATGAGGTTTGTCCCTTCCTTTGGAAAGGAGATATTATAGTTGATGTTAAAATTATAGCTCAAGTTTAAATGGCTGAGCTATATATATTTATTTGGTTATATATGAAGATGTTAAATATATGCTATGTGTATTGATGATTTACAAATTTATTGAAAGTGATTTAAAATTGATCTAATATTTATACCTATAAATAAAGGGCCACGGCCAATTTAATCCACAGGTATTGATTGAAGTGTCTTTATTAATTAACTAATGGAATATTTTATTTAAATAACATTGTTATTAAGTTCTGACTACAATCCCATTTAGAAATTGATGAATCAAAAGAAGCATAAAAGGCTGACATTAACAAACTATCAATCTCATCATTAAGGGAACTACGATGGCACGCCGGCAAATTCAAAGGAACGTACCTGTACCTGTACACCCATTTGCCCAGCCGTGCCATTCTGCCGACGTACATCAGCCTCTGGTTAAGCCATTGATGTTCTAGGACATGAAGGGATTTTTTGGATGCGGTAGATGTTATAGTTGTGTAAGTGTCCCAGGGAATATTAGAAGATTGAAGTCTTTCATAAGTCCCCGTACTAACTGCTCACATGTAATTAGGGACTTTATTCCATGCGACACTATAGGGGTGGTGTATGCAATTAAATGTCCCTGCAATTTATTATATGTAGGCAGAAACAAGAGGGCATTGAAAACAAGAATGAAGGAACATGTGAGAAACATTCGAAAAGGATATGATATATTTTTTGTCTATCCGTTTTAGGGACAAACATCAAAACAAGACAGAGGGAATGCAATTTTTGGGTATTGAGGCCCCTAAGCATCATTGGAGGGGGTCCAATTTTGTCAGAGAAATCAGCAAGAGGAAATCATGGTGGATACACCAATTAGGCTCTCTTTCACCATGGGGGTTAAACAGGGAATTTGATTTGAAATGTTTCCTTAGTAATTACTAAAGGGAAGGGAGGAAGAGAGGAAAAGGGGGGGGGGGGAAGAAAAATAATTCTTACATAGGTTTATTTTTTTTACCGCCCTTTTATGACATGTTTTTACCGCCCCTGTTTAAGCAGTTCCGGTTCATATGGGTTTAGATGATTACTATTGCTGCTGGTTTCAAGTTATGGTTGTTTATATGTGAGGTATTAGTGATAATTATGGGGTTAAGCTAAGTTTTACCGCCCTTTTTATGACATGTTTTTACCGCCCCTGTTTAAGTGGTTATGATTAATATGGGTCCAGAGGATTACTATTGCTGCTGGTTTTAAGTGAGGGTTGTTTATAGGTAAGGTATTAGTGATAACTATAGGGTTAAGCTAAGTTTTTACCTCCTTTTTATTAAAAGTTTTTACCGTCCCTGTTTATGACAGTGCAGTGGGTCATATATATGGAGTTGGATGACCTAATGCATTTTTGGACCTTTTAACATACATACATAGGGTTTGAATAGTGCGCATTTATGTTATACACCTGGAGGTGTGCACATATGGGTACTATTATTTTTTATTGATTTTACCAGAATCTTTGGATTCCTCTCAGATTTTACATCAGATTTTATATAGGTTTGATATTAATAATGTGGATATATGTGTAGTTTCTCATTATGGGATTATTATGTTTTATATGTTTTTTATGATACTCTTAAATGTTATGTTTTATATATGTTGATCTGGGGATGAGATTGTGCGTTTGCTCCATATCGCCATGCCATGCAGGGTACAAGCGTTATTTTATGGAGTTCCTTTTTGGCAGATTTAGCCCTCAAGTTACTTATGCTTAGCAGGAAGGAGCATAGATTGCTCTGTTGCTGTCACCTGTTAGGGTAGTTTAGTAAGAGGGATTAAGCTTATGAGCACTAGAATGTCCTTGCACCACACTAAAATAGCCGCCGGAAATATCTATGTGGTAAACTACAAGAAAATGGCAGACTGAAAATCATACGTTTTGAACTACAAGAAAATGGCCGATTGCCAGGTATTTAACCACTTGAGCCCCTGGCCATTATGCTGCCTAAGGACCAGAGGTCTTTTTCCAATTTGGCACTGCGTCGCTTTAACTGCTAATTGCGCGGTCATGCAATGCTGTACCCAAACGAAATTTGTGTCCTTTTCTTCCCACAAATAGAGCTTTCTTTTGATGGTATTTGATCACCTCTGCGGTTTTTATTTTTTGCGCTATAAACGGAAAAAGACCGAAAATTTTGAAAAAAAATGATATTTTCTACTTTTTGTTATAAAAAAAATCCAATAAACTCAATTTTAGTCATACATTTAGGCCAAAATGTATTCGGCCATATGTCTTTGGTAAAAAAAATGTCAATAAGCGTATATTTATTGGTTTGCGCAAAAGTTATAGCGTCTACAAACTAGGGTACATTTTCTGGAATTTACACAGCTTTTAGTTTATGACTGCCTATGTCATTTCTTGAGGTGCTAAAATGGCAGGGCAGTACAAACCCCCCCAAATGACCCCATTTTGGAAAGTAGACACCCCAAGGAAATTGCTGAGAGGCATGTTGAACCCATTGAATATTTATTTTTTTTGTCCCAAGTGATTGAATAATGACAAAAAAAAAAAAAAAAATTTACAAAAAGTTGTCACTAAATGATATATTGCTCACACAGGCCATGGGCCTATGTGGAATTGCACCTGAGTACGGGGATACCACATGTGTGGGACTTTTTGGGAGCCTAGCCGCGTACGGGACCCCGAAAACCAATCACCGCCTTCAGGATTTCTAAGGGTGTAAATTTTTTATTTCACTCTTCACTGCCTATCACAGTTTCAGAGGCCATGGAATGCCCAGGTGGCACAAACCCCCCCCAAATGACCTCATTTTGGAAAGTAGACACCCCAAGCTATTTGCTGAGAGGCATATTGAGTCCATGGAATATTTTATATTTTGACACAAGTTGCGGGAAATTGACACATTTTTTTTTTTTTTTTTGCACAAAGTTGTCACTAAATGATATATTGCTCACACAGGCCATGGGCATATGTGGAATTGCACCCCAAAATACATTTAGCTGCTTCTCCTGAGTATGGGGATACCACATGTGTGGGACTTTTTGGGAGCCTAGCCGCGTACGGGGCCCCGAAAACCAATCACCGCCTTCAGCGTTTTTAAGGGCGTGAATTTTTGATTTTACTCTTCACTGCCTATCACCGTTTCGGAGGCCATGGAATGCCCAGGTGGCACAAAACCCCCCCAAATGACCCCATTTTGGAAAGTAGACACCCCAAGCTATTTGCTGAGAGGCATGGTGAGTATTTTGCAGCTCTCATTTGTTTTTGAAAATGAAGAAAGACAAGAAAAAACATTTTTTTTTTCTTTTTTCAATTTTTAAAACTTTGTGTCAAAAAGTGAGGTCTGCAAAATACTCACTATACCTCTCAGCAAATAGCTTGGGGTGTCTACTTTCCAAAATGGGGTCATTTGGGGGGGTTTTGTGCCACCTGGGCATTCCATGGCCTCCGAAACTGTGATAGGCAGTGAAGAGTGAAATCAAAAATTCACGCCCTTAGAAAGCCTGAAGACGGTGCTTGGTTTTCGGGGTCCCGTGCGCGGCTAGGCTCCCAAAAAGTCTCACACATGTGGTATCCCCGTACTCAGGAGAAGCAGCAGAATGTATTTTGGGGTGTAATTTCACATATTCCCATGGCATGTTTGAGCAATATATCATTTAGTGACAACTTTGTGCAAAAAAAAAAAAAAAAAAATTTGTCTCTTTCCCGCAACTTGTGTCGCAATATAAAATATTCCATGGACTCGACATGCCTCTCAGCAAATAGCTTGGGGTGTCTACTTTCCAAAATGGGGTCATTTGGGGGAGTTTTGAACTGTCCGGGCATTTTATGCACAACATTTAGAAGCTTATGTCACACATCACCCACTCTTCTAACCACTTGAAGACAAAGCCCTTTCTGACACTTTTTGATTACATGAAAAAGTTATTTTTTTTTTGCAAGAAAATTACTTTGAACCCCCAAACATTATAAATTTTTTTAAAGCAAATGCCCTACAGATTAAAATGGTGGGTGTTTCATTTTTTTTTTTTCACACAGTATTTGCGCAGCGATTTTTCAAACGCATTTTTTGGGGAAAAAACACACTTTTTTAAATTTTAATGCACTAAAACACACTATATTGCCCAAATGTTTGATGAAATAAAAAAGATGATCTTAGGCCGAGTACATGGATACCAAACATGACATGCTTTACAATTGCGCACAAACGTGCAGTGGCAACAAAATAAATACATTTTTAAAAGCCTTTAAAAGCCTTTACAGGTTACCACTTTAGATTTACAGAGGAGGTCTACTGCTAAAATTACTGCCCTCGATCTGACCTTCACGGTGATACCTCACATGCATGGTGCAATTGCTGTTTACGTTTGACGACAGACCGCCGCTTGCGTTCGCCTTAGCGCAAGAGCAGGGGGCGACAGGGGTGCTTTTTTTTTTTTTTTTTTTTCTTTATTTTTTTTTGCTTTTTTATCTTATTTTTAAACTGTTCCTTTCATTTTTTTTTTTTTAATCATTTTTATTGTTATCTCGGGGAATGTAAATATCCCCTATGATAGCAATAGGTAGTGACAGGTACTCTTTTTTGAAAAAATTGGGGTCTATTAGACCCTAGATCTCTCCTCTGCCCTCAAAGCATCTGACCACACCAAGATCGGTGTGATAAAATGCTTCCCCAATTTCCCAATGGCGCTATTTACATCCGGCGAAATCTAAGTCATAAAATGCTTGTAGCTTCCGGTTTCTTAGGCCATAGAGATGTTTGGAGCCACTCTGGTCTCTGATCAGCTCTATGGTCAGCTGGCTGAATCACCGGCTGCATTCTCAGGTTCCCTGTTGAGACAGGAGAGCCAGAGAAAAACACGGAAGACGATGGGGGGGGCATTCCCTCCCACGGCTTGTAGAGGCAGTCTAGAGGCTAATTAGCCACTAGGATTGCTTTTACATGAAAGCCGACCGCAGGCTGAAAAGAATAATACCAAGATGATACCTAAACCTGCAGGCATCATTCTGGTATAACCACTCAAAGTCGTAAATGGCGTACCTGAAGACAAAAAAATGGTTAACAATAAAGCACAGTAAACGGTAAAGTATAAAAAATTGCATACCTGAAAAGCAAACATGATAAAACATAATAACAATAAAACATTGCAGAATAGAATACAGTAAAAAAGAGCAGAACAATAGAGAGAGAGAATAGAGAGAGAGAGAGAGAACAATAAAACGACAACAATTTTTTTTTATTTTATATATATATATTTTTTTTTTTACACTTTTTTTGTAACTAACTTTTATAACTGTAACCGGTTCCAGGTTCGGGTCTCTCAAAATGCGATGGCATCTTGGGAGACCCTGTAAATGTGTGCCTAGTCTGTGCAGTGCTGTACCCTACGCTAATACTCAACTAGTGCATGGTAGCGTTCAAAACATTCACCAATGCAAAGACCAGGATTGTCAGGACAGGAGGGACAATAATAGCGGGTGTCACGCCTATATCCGTGCTTGCTGCAGACACATCTTTTTTGGGGGGGTTCGCTGGGTAGGGGTACTCGGGAGGACATAAAAATGCCTCTCATGCAGCCGACTGCATTTGGTTGGGGGTGTGAATGGGGGAAGTACGGGCGCTGCAGAAGTGTGGGTTCCCAATTAGTAGGATTGGCGAATGCAGCAGGAAGGGCATTATGGGCACGACGGGCCTGTGTTTGTCTTTTTGGTGGCAGCGGGACACTACTTGTGTTTGCCACCTCACCAGCTTGAACTGCACTTATGGGACTCGCCACGTCACCAAGTGTTACTGCAGTGCTGGTTTGACTACGACCGGGGTGTACTAGGCCGCTGGTGCTTGCCAGTTCACCAAAATGCTACCAAAAAAACTGTTAGCGATCGCAGGGATCAGGCCTGACTCTGCAAACGCTGCAGTTATGTGTTTAGTGTTTTGTAAGTGACAGTGATCGATCGATACTGCACTTGGGTGGGCTGGGCTGGGCCGGGCGGAGGGGCAAAACGCAGGTGCTAGCAGGTATCTGGGCTGATCCCGCTAACACTGCGTTTTTGGGAACCCTAAACTGCTGGGGACGCTAGTATAGATCTGATCGGATCAGATATTGATCCGTTCAGATACTATACCACTAAGGGAGGTGTACGCTGCGTGCGTGGGTGTTAGCGGTACTGGCGCTAACCTGACGCTGCCTGGGGCTGGTGCTTGCTAGTTCACCAAAATGCTACCAAAAAAACTGTTAGCGATCACAGGGATCAGGCCTGACTCTGCGAACGCTGCAGTTATGCGTTTAGTGCCTTGTAAGTGACAGTGATCGATCGATACTGCACTTGGGTGGGCTGGGCTGGGCCGGGCGGAGGGGCAAAACGCAGGTGCTAGCAGGTATTTGGGCTGATCCCGCTAACACTGCGTTTTTGGGAACGCTGCAGTTATGCGTTTAGTGCCTTGTAAGTGACAGTGATCGATCGATACTGCACTTGGGCTGGGCCGGGCGGAGGGACAAAACGCAGGTGCTAGCAGTTATCTGGGCTGATCCCGCTAACACTGCGTTTTTGGGAACCCTAAACTGCTGGGGACGCTAGTATAGATCTGATCGGATCAGATATTGATTCGTTCAGATACTATACCACTAAGGGAGGCGTATGCCGCGTGCGTGGGTGTTAGCAGTACAGTCGCTAATCTGACGCTGCCTGGGGCGACGCATATCACCGCCGGGCGATCGGGGGGCTAAACCTTTATTCGGTAATAAACGGCGGGTTCCCTGACACTATAAAAAATAAACGAACTAACCAGCGTCACCCGTAACGGTTATACGGTGATCAGTGGTGAAAGGGTTAACTAGGGGGCAATCAAGGGGTTAAAACATTTATTAGGTAGTATATGGGGGAGCCTGTCGCTATAAAATGCTGACGGCGAACCTAAATATTTACGTCCCTAACTAGCGTCACCAGCGACACTAATACAGCGATCAGAAAAATGATCGCTTAGTGACACTGGCGACAGGGGGTGATCAAGGGGTTAAAACTTTATTGGGGGGGTTAGGGGGGTATCCTAGACCTAAAGGGGCTAACCCTAACTGTCCCAACACTGTAACTGTCACAAACTGACACCAATGCAGTAATCAGAAAAAAAAAAAAAACTGCTGGTGTCAGTTTGTGACAGGGAGGGGGGGGGGATTGGGGGGGCGATCGGGGGGGATCGGGGTGTTTTGTGTGCCTGGCATGTTCTACTGTGTGTGTAGTGTTGTGCACTCACAGTCAAGTCTTCTCTCCTCGGCGCTGCAACGGAAAATACCGAGCCGAGGAGAGATGACATCATTTCCTTTGCTGCTGTTTAGCATACAGCAGCAAAGGAAGTGATCTGATTGGCCGGCGGCGATCGCGAGGGGGGGGCCATGAACGGATGGCCTCCCCCTCACCTCCAATCGCCGGGGGACAAAACAGGACCGCCTCGGGCACCGGGGGGGGGGTCTGATCGGACCCCCCACCCGCGGGAGGCAAATCACGTATATGTACGTGATTTTGCCTGCCCGTGCCGCCTTGCCGACGTACATCGGCGTGAGGCGGTCCTTAAGTGGTTAATAGACAGCACCACCGTCCAGTTAGCATCCCCCTGATGAAGATACAATATTTCCCTTGTATCGACATGTGTAGGGGAAGGGAATGGGCGGCGCAGAAGGCAGCTGGTCTTTCATATGGAGTAGAAGCACATGATCTCATCAACGGCTTGGCGCTATTAAGGCATGCTATAGAGCGGTACACTAACGCACCAGACCCATGTATGTACCCTATAATAGGGCTTTGTTTGCATTAAATAAAATATTGTACAAAGTTATTACACTATTGAAGTCTGTTTTTAATATTTATATATGAGGATGCCACATCTTTGAGCAGTGTTTGGACCTTGCAACCTGACCTGGAATCTGTTTTGATGATTCAATAGCATGTACTAACCAAACTTCATTGCGAGGTCACACGCTCTGAGGTGAGCGGCCATTACCTTGGGGTGGGGAGCACCTGAGTGTAATCACTGCTGAAGATCGCTATATTCACAGTCACCTATCAAGTCACGTCTATTATCTTTGTATTAAGGATGCTGAAAACTGACCCTGGATGGTCAGAGTATCACGGACCTATATGCACCTGAGCACTTTATGGATCACTTTTGTATCAATATTTATATTTTATGAAATGTGTGTATATTCACGCTATATGATGTTGTAAGCTATATATATATATATATTTTATTCTTGGGACTGAATTTATAGGCACATCACTTTAGTTAACAATTTTGTTTTTTTAGGTTTTTTGCTGCAGGTTCAGCAGATCATTAAGGGGATAGCGCAGCACATGATTTATTTATTTATCTGTGATTCTCACACGTTAGTATGGGATGTGATTAGTGCTAGCAGCTGTCATCACACCATTATAAGATAGGGGATCTTTGATTTGGTAGCTCGCAAGACCTTTACTACTATTTAATACAGTAATGCTCTGTACACACGGTTGGATTTTCTGACAACAAATGTTCGATGGGAGCTTGTTGTTAGAAATTCCGACCGTGTGTAGGCTCCATCGAACATTTTCCGTCGGAATTTCCAACAAACAAAATTTGAGATCTGGATCTCAAATTTTCCGACAACAAAATCCGTAGTCGGAAATTTCCATCGTGTGTACACAATCCTGACGCACAAAATTCCACGCATGCTCGGAATCAAGCAGAAGAGCTGCGCTGGCTATTGAACTTAATTTTTCTCGACTCGTCGTACGTGTTGTACGTCACCGCATTCTTGATGTTCGGAATTTCCGTCAAGATTTGTGTGACCGTGTGTATGCAAGACAAGTTTGAACCAACATCCTTTGGAAAAAACATGGATTTTGTTGTCGGAAAATTCTATTGTGTGTACAGGGCATTACATCCCCTGAATATGGATCTGACATAGAACGGATGGAGTAATGCACCACTCGCCCATCCTCTTGTATTCTGTCTAGGTAACAGGGAGAAGGTCTGCCTTCCCTTCCTGATACACCTTATACACACTGCATTTCCTTCAGCATTGACATTACCTGGCTCTGCCTCCACCAGCAGCTCCATTTCTTCCTGTCTTCTTTAGCCGCAGATGGATGGGTCTCTGGAGCGCTCTGGATGGTGCCATCACTGCATGAACTTGCACTGTGGGACAACTTGCCGCTCCATTTGAAGGTTTGTAAATCACTGCAGGAGTCTTCTTTATGCTGGGACCCTTCTGTTGTTGTGCTTGTGTTGGTGTCCATGCACTTCTCCAGCCAGACTTCTTCTCCAGAATGCTCTTCCCACTTTGAAACCTGGCGAAACAGCATCTTCATGACTGGAAATCTGGAAACACAGTGAGCAATGTATTATAGCTAGTATTATACAGTGGGGACGGAAAGTATTCAGACCCCCTTAAATTTTTCACTCTTTGTTATATTGCAGCCATTTGCTAAAATAATTTAAGTTCATTTTTTTCCTCCTTAATGTACACACAGCACCCCATATTGACAGAAAAACACAGAATTGTTGACATTTTTGCAGATTTATTATAAAGAAAAACTGAAATATCACATGGTCCTAAGTATTCAGACCCTTTGCTCAGTATTTAGTAGAAGCACCCTTTTGATCTAATACAGCCATGAGTCTTTTTGGGAAAGATGCAAAAAGTTTTTCACACCTGGATTTGGGGATCCTCTGCCATTCCTCCTTGCAGATCCTCTCCAGTTCTGTCAAGTTGGATGGTAAACGTTGGTGGACAGCCATTTTTAGGTCTCTCCAGAGATCCTCAATTGGGTTTAAGTCAGGGCTCTGGCTGGGCCATTCAAGAACAGTCACGGAGTTGTTGTGAAGCCACTCCTTTGTTATTTTAGCTGTGTGCTTAGGGTCATTGTCTTGTTGGAAGGTAAACCTTCGGCCCAGTCTTAGGTCCTGAGCTCTCTGGAAAAGGCTTTCATCCAGGATATCCCTGTACTTGGTCGCATTCATCTTTCCCTCGATTGCAACCAGTCGTCCTGTCCCTGCAGCTGCAAAACAGCCCCACAGCATAATGCTGCCACCATCATGCTTTACTGTTGGAACTGTATTGGACAGGTGATGAGCAGTGCCTGGTTTTCTCCACACATGCCACTTAGAATTAAGGCAACAAAGTTCTATCTTGGTCTCATCAGACCAAAGAATCTTATTTCTCACCATCTTTGAGTCCTTCAGGTGTTTTTTAGCAAACTCCATGTGGGCTTACATGTGTCTTGCACTGAGGAGAGGCTTTTGTTGGGCCACTCTGCCATAAAGCCCCGACTGGTGGAGGGCTGCAGTGATGGTTGACTTTCTACAACTTTATCCTATCTCCCGACTGCATCTCTGGAGCTCAGCCACAGTGATCTTTGGGTTCTTCTTTACCTCTCTCACCAAGGCTCTTCTCCCTCGATAGCTCAGTTTGGCTGGACAGCCAGCTCTAGGAAGGGTTCTGGTCATCCCAAACGTCTTCCATTTAAGGATTATGGAGGCCACTGTACTCTTAGGAACCTTAAGTGCAGCAGAAATTTTTTTGTAACCTTGGCTAGATCTGTGCCTTGCCACAATTCTGGCTCTGAGCTCTTCAGGCAGTTCCTTTGACCTCAAGATTCTCAATTGCTCTGACATGCACTGTGAGCTGTAAGGCTTTCCTAATCAAATCCAATCAGTATAATCAAACACAGCTGGACTCAAATGAAGGTGTAGAACCATCTCAAGGATGATCAAAAGAAATAGACAGCACCTGAGTTAAATATAGTGTGTATAGAGTGTCACAGCAAAGAGCTTGAATACTTAGGATCATGTGATAGTTCAGTTTTTATTTTTTAATAAATCTGCAAAAATGTAAACAATTCTGTGTTTTTCTGTCAGTATGGGGTGCTGTGTGTACATTAATGAGGAAAAAAAGAACTTAAATGATTTTAGCAAATGGTTGCAATATAACAAAGAGTGAAAAATGTAAGGGGGTCTGAATACTTTGCGTCCCCACTGTAGATCAGGAGCTCACTGGTTGTAAGGGCCAGCTAAAGTGATGCAGAGCCATCAATCCAACCTTTATTAGGCAGAGGCAGAAGTTGTAGGAGGCCCTTATCCTTCCTGCCAACCTCATGTGGCTGCTTATCATCTTATTGACAGCATGAGCTATGCCAACCCTGACAGGAAATAAGGGGAACAGCATATACAAAAAAGAGGGAGAGGGGAGGAACAGAATGCAAATACATTGTCATGCCCCCTTTATATGATGGCTGCCATTATTAAAATGCTAGTTGATTGGCTTTCTCTGAATTCAATACTGGCTGTCTTACTGGCCTAGAAATTGGAATTGTTGGAATTAAATAAGAAAAACATAATCTGCATATTTGTTCTGTGTCAGTAACTCATAAGCAATCAGGTTACTAACAATTCAAAGTGAAACTAAATTTAAAAAGTGAAGGTCTGGATATAGAGAATTGTTAATTAAGCTTAAGCAGTAGCCTGAAAAATCTACATTTTGTCCCAAATTTCTCCTGAAAATAGCAGTGCACTTCCTGACATTTGATGGTGCTTGGCCACTCCTGTGCCTATGACCCCATAGTTGTACAGTATATTTGCTGTGTGATAAACAATGCTATCCCTGGTAGTGATAGTTTTGTAAGATTTGGTAATACCACTTCTGTGCTGCTTGCTGGAAAGGAATTTGTATCTCATGCATCTTCCTACTTTTGCTGTATTCATTCTGTTGATCTGTGTTTCCTACACGTCTCTTGGTGCTTCTTAAATTTTCCCTAATCCTCTATCAAGATTGCTGCCTCCCCCCCACACAAAATAACACATAAATAAAGCATTTGTCCTCTACAGTAAAACCTTGGTTTAAGAGTAACTTGGTTTGAGAACATTTTGCAAGACAAGCAACATTTTTTTAATACATTTTGACTTGATATACAAGCGATGTCTTGATATACAAGTAGCGTCACCTCACAACTGAGTCTAAAAGAGAAGAGAGGCGCTTCTAAGTGTAGCAATATGGTTACATTTAATGAAGGTGCAACATTTAGCAAATCATATTGTTGATGATTTAAACAGGCACATCTAGGTAGGCATCTGGGTAAAGCTGTCCACATAGACCATCCTCCTCACCATCATTGACATCGTTCCTTCCACGCTGCGCTGTAAGAGCAGTTCAGTTGCTCTACTGCAGGGTAGTCTTCCTGATCACGATTGCAGATTGACAGCAGTGAGAGCCGGTGGTGCGAAGGATGTTAACAGCTTTACCCTGGATGCCTGCATACTTAGATGTGCCTCTTTTAATCATCAACCAAGTGAGTTGCTAAATATTGTACCTTCATTAAATGTAACCATATTGCTACACTTAGAGGTGCCTCTCTTCTTCTTTATACTCTGTAGCTCCTGCTGGAGTTTGCTTCCAATCCCCTTGTGGAGGCTGCCATTTGTGGATGGACATTTTATGGTTACACAACTTATCATATTGCTATAATCTTTTTATATTGACTTTAAACTGAAGGACTTATGAATTGAGGTTGAGGAATGAATCATTGGAGTCTCCATTATTTCTTATAGGGAAATTTGCTTTGATATACAAGTGCTTTGGATTACAAGCATGTTTCTGGAACGAATTATGCTCGCAATCCAAGGTTTTACTGTACTTGTCTTTTTGGACACTACCTCCACAGTTGAGATCCTCTTTAAGAGGAGGTCAGCAATATCACATATTTCACTGCAGGTTTTTTTTAATTTGAAGTGCAAGCGAACAAATGAAAATAATTAGTGAAATACTAGGGATATCTAACAAACACTACAGCTGTGGCAAAATCAAAATCACTTAAAGTGTTACTAAACCCAGAACCTGCATTCACTATATCTGGTCTCCCACAGTACACAGAACATGGAAATGCAATTATTTTAGTAAATATAAACAGATAAATAACTTTTCTCATAAGGACTATATAGCAGCATTGTGACTTGTATCAGTTCCTAGAAAAGCGTGTAGGAGGAGTTTTCTCTCCCCTGACCCTCTGTCTGGACATGTCTGGACAGTGCTGATTGGCTCTGTGCTGATCACATACACTCTCCCAAGAAAAAAGAAAAACTCTCTAGCAATACAAACCAATCTCAGCATGTGCAGTTTGTCGCCGATCTCTGTATTATCAGGAAATATTTAGGGGACAGTGGAAGAATAGAAGGATCAGAGAAACAGGATCACACAGCCTTTTTACACAATGCAGAGGATTAACCCCCTATTTTCCACAGTGAGTATAACAAGCATGCTTTACTGCATATACAGGCTGATTTTACCGTTGTTGGTTTAGTAACACTTTAACCTTACTGGGAGTTTTTCTGCAATCTACTGCTTTAGATTTCCCACAGCCACTGACGAGGTCACTGGCAGTGTACTTCATTAAGATTGTGTTTAACTTTTCTCTTGCTCTCTCTCTCTCCTTCTTTCTGCTTCCTTTGTTATGAAACACATTTAAGCCCCCCAAAGTAGGTTGTAATTTAACTGGAGGCTGTGATCAACTTTTAAGCTATTTTTAAATCAAGCTTTCCGCATGTAGAAGGCAACATGGTGCTTGCTGTGATTGTGTTTTGGGAAGTGCTCTGCTGGAATGTACAGTAGGTAGGGGATCTCAGATCACCAGAATACTAACAATAGTAACTGAGAGGACTTGTGCGCTATCCTAATATCTGGATTAAAACAATTAACCCTGAGCATACATATTCTCCATTGCCTGTATGCATTTCAAGGCTTAATTTCAAGTTTTTACTGGCGTGCACCTTACATGGTATAAAGGATTGCAAAAAGTAATGTACGTTTATAAGCTGAATAGGGTGAATGCTGCTTTAAGAGTAGACAGTGATAAATTAGAAAATGACTCTGCCATGGACTCACAAAAATGAAATCTGTGCAATGTCAGAAGTGATATAGAGGTAGCTGAGGGGTAGGGCCTACATTTAAAATCATTTTGCTTCATGAAAACAGAAAATGAATGATTTAGATGGCAGATTGTGTATAAAATCACCATAGCAACTCTCGATTGACATCTAAAATACTACTTAATTCAATTTAGTAAATTAGACCTTTTCATATGCATTGCAAAAATGCATTCCAACACTCGATTGACATCTAACATACTACCTAATTCAATTTAGTAAATTAGACCTTTTGATATGCATTGCAAAATTGCATTTTTATGATGATACAAAAACATATTTTAAAGCTTTGATGTAAAAACAAAGAGTGGAAATTTTAATTTTAAGATTTAAGATTTTAAGCAGCCACTATGCAAGAAAGCTGAGAAAGAGATCAAACTTCTAAAATATAACAGGGAGTTATAATTTAAATAGCAAACATAAAATCATCTTTAATACTGTATTGGTTGTACCTTTTTAATTTACAGAACATTTTCAAACATTTTATATCAACAGTATTGCGCTTGACAAGTACATCATCCATAAATCCTTTTTTCCCTATTATTAGCAATGTCTTGTTTCAATTGTGGGAATATTTAAATTAACTCTTTGTAGTGCGTTGCTGCATCACTGAAGGGGAAGATGCAAGTGGGTTGATTTACCAAAGGAGTAGAGAATGTTTAACAAGCTCAATATGTCAGGGTAATTGAATTTTGCACTTGGAATTATACTTTTTTAGAATGTTCAAGTGATGGTTTTATTGACATTTTATAGACACTGAAGTCTTGTTATGCTACTATGTCAAAAAAAAATGACAGTCACAACAGGAAACTTTAACATTTTTTTTTTAAAGCAACCTTGTTGTTTTTGGGTTTAATACCGCTTCAAACCTGCATTAGACCAAGTGAAATTCAAAACTCTAATAATATTTCATTAACTTTAACATGGAGAAAATATAAAATGTATATGAAATCTATTGTATGCACGTTTATTTGTACTATAGGGGAGATGTACTAAAACTGGGGCACACAGAAGCTCATGCAGCTCTGCATAGTAACCAATCAGCTTCTAGGTTTTATTGGCATTGTTTAACCACTTGAGCTCTGGGAGATTTTACCACTTTCATGATCAGGCCATTTTCTGCACTGCGCTACTTTAACTGGTAATTGCACACATCTTGCAACGCTGTACCCAAACAAAATTTATATTTTTTTTCACACAAATAGAGCTTTCTTTTGGTGGTATTTGATCACCGCTGGGTTTTTTATTTTTATTTTTGTAATATAGCAAATAAAAAAAACTGAAAAGTAAAAAAAAAAAAAAAAAAAAAATTTACTTTCTCCTATACATATCTTATGCAATTTTTAAAAAAATAATGTCTTTGATATAAAAAAACCCCAATAAGTGTATATTGATTGGTTTGTGTGAAAGTTATAATGCCCACAAAGTATGGTATATATACTGTAATTTTTTTTATGCTAATAACGGTGGTGATCAGCGACTTATAATGGGAGGCAGGAAATCTGACACTAACTGACGCTGGGGGGAACTGACTAACTGCCAATGATATCACCAGTGACATTAATACAGTGGTCAGTGATAATACCATACACTGTCACTGTACAGAGTGATAAATTTGACGCCACATCCTCAAATGTGATTTAACAAACAATTATCAGTGCATAAGCAGCTGTCCCTTTAAAGTGAATAAGTCACCTTCAGGCTCTTTATACATATAATAAGGATGGTGCTACTAAAATAACTCCACATCAAAGAAATTTTACTATACATATCAGTATTCTTAAATTATAGAAATCCTCCAATTACTGTACACTTAGATACTTCTCATGTGCTCATCTTAAATATAAAAAGTGCTCCACCACTGTGAGGGCAAAATTTCACACTCACCAGCTCCAACTGGCCATAAAGGCCTAACACGCTTTCAATACTAACTGTCTCCTTTTCACACTTTCTTCGGATATATGGACTCATATAATATCATATGTCTCAGTGATCATTCCATTCCACACGGTTGAGTATAATCATTCGATTGAATAAATGGCAAAGAAATAGGCATAATATAGTTTAGTATTTAATAATATAAAAGTAGTAAACAAATACAAATTATTGCACTTTCACACTCTTCCCTCCCCGATTGGCTGAAAGGAGAAAGTGTTCTGATTGGCCGCAGAGGAGAGAGGAGATGGAAGCCACCGTGATGTCCACGGAGGAGAGCAGGGGAAGCCGCCCATGATGCCTGCTGCCCTTGATGCCCGCCCCCCATGATGCCCGCCATAGGGGGATAAGTGCTCCGGACCCTACTGACCAGATTGGGGGGGTGGCCTCCCCCCAAAAAATTTACCACCCGGTGCCACTGGTCTTTTGTGGACAATATTTATTCTCACTTTGTGTTGTTAGATAGTTAAAAAAACAAACACATCTTAAATTAGTTACCCAAAATTTACAGAGCCCTAACCTCAACGTTGTTTTAGAGAGGAGCAAGAAATAACTTTTAAGTTCAGTCAACTTTGCTCATATAGGGAGCAAAATTCTCTATTAGGAATGAGCGAAACACCCCCCGGTTTGGTTCTCTGCAGAACATGCGAACTGACAAAAAGTTTGTGTGAACACAAGTCTATGGGAACGTGAAAAATCAAAAGTGCTAATTTTAAAGGCTAATATGCAAGTTATTGTCATAAAAAGTGTTTGGGGACCTGCCCCAGGGGACATATATCAAAGCAAAAAAAGCAAAAAAAAGTTTTTAAAAACGGCCGTTTTTTCAGGAGCAGTGATTTTAATAATGCCTTAAGTGAAACAATAAAAGTGAAATATTCCTTTAAATATCGTGCCTGGGGGGTGACTATAGTATGCCTGTAAAGTGGCGCATTTTCCCCATATTTAGAACAGTCCCTGCAGCAAAATGACATTTCTAAAGAAATACAAGTCATTTAAAACTGCTTGCGGCTGTAATGTATTGTCGGGTCCTGGCAATATAGATAAAAATCATTGAGAAAAATGGCATGGGTCCCCCCCCTGCCCATTACCAGGCCCTTTTGGTCTGGTATGGATATTAAGGGGAACCCTGTACCCAAATTGAAAAAAAAAAGTCGTTGGGCCCCCAGGACCTATATACTATAAACAGCAGTATACAGACAGTCCCCGAGTTACAAACAAGATAGGGATTGTAGGTTTGTTCTTGAGTCTGTTTGTAATTTGGAACAGGTACATTTTTTAAGTGTAGCTTCAGCCAAAAAATAGTTTTTTAAGCTTTTTTATAACATAGGGAAGGGTTATTATCATCTCACATTTGTTTTGCTGTCTGTGCCCCTGTTCAGAAGATTTCACCTCACTTTCTGTCCCAATAACAATTGGATTTTGAAAATTTTGGATTATTAAGGAAACAAGGATTGGTGATAAAGCATCAGTGGAGACACCTTTTTCCCATATTAACACTTACAGGAGAGAATTTCCTTTCCTAGGGGTAGATTTCCTCTCACTTCCTATTGTCTCCCTCTGTAAGTAGGAGTCATATGTAAGACAGATGTTTGAAAATAGGGGACCACCTGTATATACTATACGGCCTGCCCTATATACTCTGTAGAAAATTGGGCCTTAGGTGTCGGTGGTACCAGAACACTGTAAGCCCTCACAGTTACTCTTGGTGGGCGCTGGAATGGGCCCTGCTGTGAAATATTATATCAAGAATTGTAATTACATGCCCCTGTTAAACAGGGGCAGAAAATTTGGGCCTTTGGTGGTGGTGGTGGTGGTACCACAACACTGTAAGCCCTCACAGTTACTCTTGATGGGTGCAAGAACAGGCCCTGCTGTGAAATATTGTATCAAGAATTGTAATTACATGCCACTGTTAAACAGGGGCAGAAAAATTGGGCCTTAGGCGGTGGTGGTGATGCCACAACACTGCAACCCCTCACAGATACTCTTTTGCACGTGTCATTTTAGGAGTTTGTGGCACTTGAACACCAGTTGCATTATATTTGCATTTTTCACTTTTTTAGGTTGTGCGCGAAATCACTTTATAAATTTTCTGTATTGGTTGTGTTGTGTACACTTAGATTTTGCAGCACTTCACACAGTACACATTTGTAGTACACTTTTTTAGCACACATTTTTAGTAGCGCAGAGGTTCACTTAATATTGTCATTATAATTGTCTGAAGGCATCGGTCAGCCAGCCACCTTCTCCACCGCTCTTTCTGTGACTGAATGAAGCCTCAGCAACATGTTGTCCAGCACCAGGAAATTGTAACCTCCCAGGCTCTGGAAACACATTGCACAAAACTTTCTGCAAGGCCTCCCAAAGATGTTTCATCCTCTGCTCCCTCTGCCAAGCCTGGATAAGTTCTGCAACCTTACCCTTGTAACGTGGATCAAGAAGGGTTGCCAGCCAGTAATGATCCCTCTCCTTGATACCACGAATCCTAGGGTCCTTTCACAGGCTTTGCAGGATCAGGGAGGCCATGCAGCGTAAGTTTGCAGAGGCATTTGAGCCTGAGTCCTCTGGGTCACTAAGGATCACATGATCCGCAATCACCTCCTTCCAGCCATGTACAACTCCATGGGTTTCTGGGGACTGAAAATGATCCCTTGAAGACTGCTGCTGATGCTGAGTGTTATAATCACACACATAGGTTGGACTTGATGGACTTGTGTCTTTTTTCAACCTCACCTACTATGTAACTATGTATCCTCCACCTCCATGCTGACACAATCCTCCTCCTCCTCCTCTTCTTCTTCCTGTGTGATCGGCAGGCCCGCAGGAATACTATCTGGATAAAGGGGGCCTTGAGAGGTAAGAAAGTCCTCCTTTTCATCCCGCTGTTCTGCCTCAAGTGCCCTGTTCATTATTCCACGAAGTGTGTGCTCCAACAGGAAGACAAGAGGGACAGTATCACTGATGCATGCACTGTCACTGCTCACCATCCTTGTGGCCTCCTCAAATGGTGACAGGACAGTGCATGCATCCTTGATCAGTAGCCACTGGCATGGTCGAAAAAAAGCCAAGCTCCCCTGACCCTGTCCTGGTGCCATGCTCACACAGGCACTTATTGATGGCCCTCTGCTGCATGTGCAGCTGCTGCAGCATTGCCAACGTTGAGTTCCACCTGGTGGGCATGTCACAAATGAGGCTGTTCTTGGGCAGGTTGCATTCCCTTTGAAGGTCAACCAGCCAAGCACTGGCATTATATGACCATTGGAAATGACCACAGACTTTCCTGGCTTGCCTCAGGAGATCCTATAAGCCCGGGTACCTGCTCAAGAACCACTGCACTACCAAATTCAAGAGGTGAGCCAAACAGGGAACATGGGTCAAGTGTTCCTGTCAGAGTGCGGAGAGGAGGTTGGTGCCATTGTCACATACAACCATTCCTGGCTGAAGCTGGCGTGGCATCAACCACATCTGGGCCTGCCGCTGCAGAGCTGACAGAAGCTCTGCCCCAGTGTAGCTCCTGTCCCCTAAAAAGACCAACTCAAGCAACGCATGGCATCTTTTTGCCTCAGTGCTTGCGTAGCCCCTTGAACACCTACGGAGCACCGCTGGTTCAGAGGAGAAATCTGCAGAGGAAGAGGCCATAGAGGAAGAAGAAGAGGAGGGGGCGGAGGAGATAGCAGTGGCAGAATCACCACTAGCATTTTGGAGGCGTGGTGGCGGAACAAGCTCCAACAATACTAAACCTTGTCCTGCATCCTTCCCAGCTGCCAGCAGAGTTACCCAGTGCGCCGTGAAAGAAAGGTAACATCCCTGTTGATGCCTGCTGGACCATGAGTCAGCAGTAATATGCACCTTACTACTGACCGCCCTGTCCAACGAGGCCAAGACATTGCCTTCCACATGCTGGTAGAGAGCCGGAATGGCCTTTGGGGAAAAGAAATAGTGTTTGTGAATCTGCCACTGAGGGATCGCACATTCCACAAATTCACGAAAGGGGGCAGAGTCTACCAGCAGTTGCAGTGCTAGCAATTTGGCCAAGCTAACATTAAAATGCTGAGCATGTGGATGGCTGGGACCGAGTTTCTTTTGCCTGCTAAAATCGGGTGTTGGTGTACCGCTAGCAGATTGGCCGCAAGTACTTGGGACACCTATTTCTATACCTTCATTCTTCTAAGTGCAGGTTTCTGAAAGGACTGGAGGTATAGTGGGGTTGGAGATCCCAGCTGATGAGGAGCAAGGTAAGGTCCGCCTTGTTCTTTGATGTGGGTCTTTTAAGTGCTGTTGCCAATGGACTGCATGGGAGGTCATCATATGCCTGGTCAAGCATGTGGTGCCCAAGCGGCTACTGTTTTGGCCACGCTTGATACGTTTCAGACATATGTTGCAAACAGCAACGGTGTGATCTGCTGCACACATGTCAAAAAAGGCCCACACCAAAGAACTTTTCAAAATATGTGGGGAGTCAGCAGCGCCCTGCACCTGCTTAGCTCTGTGGTGTGATGCAATAGGATGGCTGCCCTTAAGCTGCCCCCTAGAGGGCATCCTGTCGCATTGGAGATGTGCCTCCTCCTCCTCCTCTTTTCTATCAGGCACCCAAGTAGAATCAGTGACCTCATCATGCCCTACCTCCTTGTCACTGGAGCAAATTTGGCAGTATGCTGCAGCTGGGGGAACATGACTGCCAGTTTCTTGTCCTTCTTGGGCACCCTCTCTCTAGGTTCACGTTACTCCCTTCCTCAACCTGGGTACCATCATCGGACCCTTCGAATTGCTGCGCATCCTCCTTCAGCATGTACCCGACACTGTGGTCGAATAGTTCGGGGGACTCCTCCGTGCATGATGGTGGGGCTAGGGGAGGAGTGACTGTTGACATGGAGCCAATGGGATAGGCCACTTTGGCAGCTGCATTGGCAGGTAAACTACTCTGAGCCTGGGTGACAGAGGATGAGGACGGCTTTGTTACCCATTCCACTAACTCTTCTGCATGTTGTGGCTCAATAAAACGGCCAGCTGCAGAAAAAAAGGACAAAGGTGCCCGATGGCCATGTGCTGAGGATGTACCGTGTTCATGACCAGCACTGTTGACTGTAGACACAGAGCCTGCTTGCTCTCTTTTAGTGGCCTGTGAGCATCTGCCTCTCCTTGGTGGCTGTCAGGGAAGGTTCCATCCACTGATGACACCGATGACACTGCCTAATATTTGGCGTGCAGTACTGTGGTCCACCAGCAGGTGTCTCCTGGAAGTCTGGAACTGCCAGGGGAGCTTTCCCCTGTTGGTAGTATTATGTGATCTTTGGGCCGCAGTACTGGCGTCCACCAGTGGGTGGTTCCCGGCAGTGTGGGGCCGACATCATCTTCTGCAATCAGGCATCGCCTGAGTCTGATTGAGATGAGTATAAATGCCTGGCAAGTGCACACACACCTTGCCCTGGTATTGTTCTTGTGCCCTGACCTGTAGCCTGTTTATCTGTTATCCTGATCCTGATTCTGAACCTGAACCCTGATTCCTGTATCCTGAACCTGTTTGTATCTTTTCCTGTATCCCCGGATCCTCACTCTGCAGCCTGATCCCTTTCATCTTGTTCCCTGTTTACTCCTGGCCCCCCATCTGCTGATCTCTGGTTTATGACCCTGGCCTTGGCTTGACTACAATTCTGGTACTCCCTTTTGCTATATATATACTGGTTGGTTTATTATCACTGGTTGTTTGGTTTGTTCACTCTGTTTGTATTGGTGGTGTGCTCACATTTATATGCATTTACTTTAATAAACTTACTTACTTTCACCTATTTACACTATCTCACAAAAGTGAGTACACCCCTCACATTTTTGTAAATATTTTATTCTATCTTTTCATGTGACAACACTGAAGAAATGACACTTTGCTACAATGTAAAGTAGTGAGTTCACAGATTGTATAACAGTGTAAATTTACTGTCCCCTCAAAATAACTCAACACACAGCCATTAATGTCCAAACCGCTGACAACAAAAGTGAGTATACCCCTAAGTGAAAATGTCCAAATTGGGCCCAATTATCAATTTTCCCACCCTGGTGTCATGTGACCCGTTAGTGTTACAAGGTCTCAGGTGTGAATGGGGAGCAGGTGTGTTAAATTTGGTGTTATCACTCTCACTCTCACATACTGGTCACTGGAAGCTCAACATGGCACCTCATGGCAAAGAACTCTCCGAGGATCTGAAAAAAGAATTGTTGCTCTACATAAAGATGGCCTAGGCTATAAGAAGATTGCCAAGACCCTGAAACTGAGCTGCAGCACGGTGGCCAAGACCATACAGCGGTTTAACAGGACAGGTTCCACTCAGAACAGGCCTCGTCATGGTCAACCAAAGAAGTTGAATGCACGTGCTCAGCATCCTATCCAAAGGTTGTCTTTTGGAAATAGATGTATGAGTGCTGCCAGTATTGCTGCAGAGGTTGAAGGGGTGGGAGGTCAACCTGTCAGTGCTCAGACTATAAGCCGCACACTGCAGCAAATTGGTCTGCATGGCTGTCATCCCAGAAGGAAGCCTCTTCTAAAGACGATGCACAAGAAAGCCCGCAAACAGTTTAATGAAGACAAGCAGACTAAGGACATGGATTACTGGAACCATGTCCTGTGGTCTGATGAGACCAAGATAAACTTATTTGGTTCAGATGGTGTCAAGCGTGTGTGGTGGCAACCAGGTGAGGAGTACAAAGACAAGTGTGTGTTGTCAAGCATGGTGGTGAGAGTGTCATGGTCAGGGGCTGCATGAGTGCTGTCCGCACTGGGGAGCTACAGTTCATTGAGGGAACCTTGAATGCCAACATGTACTGTGACATACTGAAGCAGAGCATGATCCCCTCCCTTCGGAGACTGGGCCGCAGTATTCCAACATGATAACGACCCCAAACACACCTCCGAGATGACCACTGCCTTGCTAAAGAAGCTGAGGGTAAAGGTGATGGACTGGCCAAGCATGTCTCCAGACTTAAACGCTATTGAGCATCTGTGGGGCATCCTCAAATGGAAGGTGGAGGAGCACAAGGTCTCTAACATCTATCAGCTCTGTGATGTCGTCATGGAGGAGTGGAAGAGGACTCCAGTGGCAACCTGTGAAGCTCTGGTGAACTCCATGCCCAAGAGGGTTAAGGCAGTGCTGGAATATAATGGTGGTCACACACAATATTGACACTTTGGGCCCAATTTGGACATTTTCACTTAGGGGTGTACTCACTTTTGTTGCCAGCGGTTTAGACAAGTAGTAGCAACTGCACTATGGGTGCACGGTACTGTGTCCACCAACAGAAGTGTAATAACAACTATGGGTGCACTGTATTGTGTACTGTTTACACCACCAGAAAAGTAGTAGCAACTGCAGTATGGGTGCACGGTACTGTGTACACGGGGACCAGATGGCTTGCATCCGAGGGTACTTAGGGAACTCAGTCAAGTGATTGCCAGACCGTTGTTCCTAATTTTTACAGATAGTCTACTGACTGGAATGGTACCAGCTGACTGGAGAAAAGCCAATGTAGCACCAATATTTAAAAAGGGCCCAAAATACATCCCTGGGAATTACAGACCAGTTAGCCTAACATCAATAGTATGTAAACTCTTGGAGGGGATGATAAGGGACTATATACAAGATTTTAGTAATAAGAATGGTATCATTAGCAGTAATCAGCATGGATTCATGAAGAATCGTTCTTGCCAAACCAATCTATTAACCTTCTATGACGAAGTGATTTGCCATCTAGATAAAGGAAGGCCCGTAGACGTGGTGTATCTGGATTTTGCAAAAGCATTTGACACAGTTCCCCATAAACGTTTACTGTACAAAATAAGGTCCGTTGGCATGGACCATAGGGTGAGTACATGGATTGAAAACTGGCTACAAGGGCGATTTCAGAGGGTGGTGATAAATGGGGAGTACTCAGAATGATCAGGGGTGGGTAGTGGGGTTCCCCAGGGCTCTATGCTGGGACCAATCCTATTTAATTTGTTCATAAACGATCTGGAGGATGGGCTAAACAGTTCAATCTCTGTATTTGCAGATGATACTAAGCTAAGCACGGCAATAACTTCTCCGCAGGATGTAGAAACCTTGCAAAAAGACCCGAACAAATTAATGGGTTGGATGACTACATGGCAAATGAGGTTCAATGTAGAAAAAATGTAAAATAATGCATTTGGGTGGCAAAAATATGAATGCAATCTATACACTGGGGGGAGAACCTCTGGGGGAATCTAGGATGGAAAAGGACCTGGGGGTCCTAGTAGATGATAGGCTCAGCAATGGCATGCAATGCCAAGCTGCTGCTAACAAAGCAAACAGAATATTGGCATGCATTAAAAAGGGATCAACTCCAGAGATAAAACAATAATTCTCCCACTCTACAAGGCTCTGGTCCGGCCACACCTGGAGTATGCTGTCCAGTTCTGGGCACCAGTCCTCAGGAAGGATGTACTGAAAATGGAGCGAGTACAAAGAAGGGCAACAAAGCTAATAAAGGGTCTGGAGGATCTTAGTTATGAGGAAAGGTTGCGAGCACTGAACGTATTCTCTCTGGAGAAGAGACGCTTGAGAGGGGATATGATTTCAATCTACAAATACCGTACTGGTGACCCCACACTAGGGATAAAACTTTTTCGCAGAAGAGAGTTTAACAAGACTTGTGGCCACATTTATTAAATTTAGAAGAAAAGAGGTTTAACCTTAAACTACGTAGAGGGTTCTTTACTGTAAGAGCGTCAAGGATGTGGAATTCCCTTCCACAGGCAGTGGTCTCAGTGGGGAGCATTGATAGCTTCAAGAAACTATTAGATAAGCAGCTGAATGTCCACAACATACAGGGATATATAATGTAATACTGACACATAATCACACACATAGGTTGGACTTGATGGACTTGTGTCTTTTTTCAACCCCACCTACTATGTAACTATATATGTAACTATGTAACTAAGTGTAATAACATCTATGGGTGCACTGTATTGTGTACTGTTTACACCACCAGAAAAGTAGTAGCAACTGCACTATGGGTGCACGGTACTGTGTACACCACCAGAAGTCTAATAGTAACTAAGGGTGCACTGTATTGTGTACTGTGTGCACCGCCAGAAAAGTAGTAGCAACTGCACTATGGGTGCACGGTACTGTGTACACCACCAGAAGTCTAATAGTAACCAAGGGTGCACTGTATTGTGTACTGTGTGCACCGCCAGAAAAGTAGTAGCAACTGCACTATGGGTGCACGGTACTGTGTACACCACCTGAAGTATATTATAAAAAGTACACCAGGCCTGCAGTCAGAAATAGGCTTGGCTATACTGGATGCAGTGTGTATATATAGATATATAGATATATATATAGATATACATATCTATATATACAAGACTGACTCTCTCTCTCTCTCTCTCTCTCTCTCTCTCTCTATATATATATATATATATATATATATATAAAAAAAATACACTGCAGCTAACTGAATAACCTGCCTGCCTGAAGTATATTATAAAAAGTACACCAGGAATAGCCTGCAGTCGGATATAGCTATATAGCTACACTGGATGCAGAGTATATATATATATATATATATATATATATATATATATATATATATATATATATATATATATATATGAGACTGACTGTATATATATATATATATATATATATATATATATATATATATATATATATTAAATACACTGCAGCTAACTGAATAACCTTCTTGCCTGCCTGTTCAATCTAAATCACAGTCTCTCTCCGTCCACGCCAACAACACACTACACAGGGCCGATGTGCAGGCAGCCTTATACAGTGTGGGGTGTGGAATTAGTCCCCCTGAGCCATAATTGGCCAAAGGCACCCTGCCTTTGACCTATTATGGCTCTCTTAGCTGAGGGCGCTGGGATTGGCCAAAGCATGCAGGTCATGGTGCATGCTTTGGCCAATCATCATACAGCAATGTACTGCGATCTTGCAGTGCATTATGGGGCGTTATGCGACTCTAGAATTTTCCGCGAATGCCCCATAATGTTTGTTTTTTGACAAACAGGCAAACACCTGATGTTCGAGTCAAACTCATGTTCGACCCGAGCATAAAGCTCATCCCTATTCTCTATATAAAGGCAATCAGATAATGCACTGGACCGCCATTCTACGATGTTATTTCTTATAAATTTTAATAGCTTTTATATTTTGTGCATTTAGAATCTCATTCAGCCCTTTTCAAAAGCGTTCTACTGATTTATCTAGAACCAATTTCTGTGGAAGATAATGCAACATTTTTACAGCTCTTATGATAAACAACTCTGTTTTGTTAAAGTAGATGTAAACCCTAACTGAATGACAATTAGTATTATAAACCAATGCCTTTTTTTTTTTTTTTTTACAAAATACTTTTTAGATTTTTTTCATCCTCTGTTTAATCTATTAGTGCTGCTAAAAAACTCTGAAGACAACAAACTAAATGCTTTGGTGATAGGCGACTTACAAAGACACTTTCACTTTGCCCAGTTAGTGGGAGGGGGAGTCATATGGGGTTAGCTTTCTATACAGTATACGCAGTATATTACTACCATCCCTATTATTACTTGTCATAGAATTATAGGTGCCAGTAGTTATTGACATTCATTCTTTTCTTCCTTTTTTAATATTGGTATATTGCTATAATTTGTATTATGTTATTTTATGTGACACTTACCAAACATGGCTTGTATCCAAGAAACGAATCTCATGTGATAAAGAGTTCTTGTGTTGAAACAACGTAAGTTAACTAATGCCTTCCAGTGCTCTTTCTCTTCCCAAAAATGCAGTATACTTTTTGAATGAATTACATTTCAAAGTGTTCTATCATGAACTATTTATAATCATATAGTGTCTCGTTTATAAAAGACCTTTCATTTTTGCTTGTGTTTTTGTCCCTCCTGCTTTGGATAAATCTTTATTATGTGAGCTTGAATCTATTTTTTTTTCATACCTTCTAGTCCATTGTTATTGATTGAGGTTTTTCACTCTATTCTGAAACCACAGTTGGGCATATTTTGTACACCTCAATCATTATATTTCAACAATAGTGTTCAGCTGTCTTTTACATTTGTGGTGCTGGAAAAAAAATATTCAAAGTCTGTTTGTATTATCACACTTATAATTTAATCACTGAAGAATATTTACATATTGCTGACAATTTTGTTATTAAGGTTTTTTTGCTTTTGAAGAAAAATAGAGATTAAAGACAAAAGAAAGAACATTGACATAAAGAAGATCATTGCCTAAGAAGAATTTCTGAGAAATTATTATTACCAAAATGGTAATGTAACCTCATTAGCAAATATGCTACTATAATCAGGTGTCATACACTTGCATAGTGGGAGAGTTTTTGTATTAAAGGATATGTAAAGGTTAGTTTTAAAAAAAACAAAAAAAACAAACATGTCATACTTACCTTCTCTGTGCAGTTGGTTTTGCACAGAGTTGCCCCCGATCCTTCTCTTCTGGGGTCCCCCAGCGGCGCTCCTGGCTCTTCCTCTTCTCGAGTGCCCCATTGGAGAGCCGCTCTCCCTCAGGGCACTTGTGCAGGAGTGCTTCTGTGTCCTGCTGCTGTGTCCATTGACACAGACAGCAGGACTCGGCCCTGCCTCCAGGTTCCCGCATCATTGGATTTGATTGACAGCAGCAGGAGCCAATGGTTCCTGCTGATATCAGTCTATCCAATGAGGACCCGAGACACTGGCTGGAGCCAGTGTGCTCATTCTCATCACTGGAAAGACCAGGCTCAGGTGAGTACAAAGGGGGCTCTGGGGGGCTGCTGCACTACAGAAGGTTTTTCACCTTAATGCATATAATGCATTAAGGTGAAAAACATTGAGGGTTTACAACCCCTTTAATGGTAATTAAATCTGCGTAGGAATGCCGAGTGAAAAAGTTGTTGTATGTACACCACATTGTAAGTGCCTCTGGCCATAATGAACACATTTCTTCCTACTTAACCACTTCAATACTGGGCACTTATTCCCTCTTCCTGCCCAGGCCAATTTTCAGCTTTCAGCGTTGTTGCACTTTAAATGACAATTGCGCAGTCATGCAACACTGTCCCAAAACTACATTTGTATCATTTTGTTTAAACTAGAGCTTTATTTTTGTGGTATTTAATCGCCAGTAGGTTTTTTTTTATTTATTGCTAAATAAACTAAAAAAGTCAGAAATTAAAAAAAAATGTTTTCTTTGTTTTTGTTATAAAATATTGCAAATAGATTATTGTATTGTGCTACATTTCCTTGGTGAAAATAAGCCAAATCAGTGTATATTATTTAGTCTGTAGGAAAGTCATAGAGTATATATCTGAAAATTAATCAATCCTGATGTACTGACAACCTATCTCATTTCTTGAGGCCCAAAAATTTACAGATATCCCCCAAATTACCCCTTTTTAGAATGTACACAGCCCAAGTTATTTAGTAAGAGGCATGGCAAGTTTTTTTGAAGATGTAATTTTTTGTCAAAATGTTTTGAAAAATTAAGAAATGTATTTATTTATTTATTTTTTACATACTGTCATGAGTGCAGTACAGGATCATTATATAAGTGGTGTAGTGTTGATTAGGGAAACTGACTTGTGACAAATTTCTTTATATTTTTTTATATATTTTTAATGATTTTTTTGGTTTCAATATTTCGATGTTCGATGGGAGCTTGTTGTCGGAAATTCCGACCGTGTGTAGGCTCCATCGGACATTTTCCCTCGGAATTTCCGACAAACCAAATTTGAGATCTGGATCTCAAATTTTCCGACAACAAAACCTGTTCTCGTAAATTCCGATCGTGTGTACACAATTCCGATGCACAAAGTTCCACGCATGCTCTGAATCAATTACGAGACGGAAGCGCTCGGTCTGGTAAAACTAGCGTTCATAATGGAGATAGCACATTCGTCACGCTGCAAATTTTAAAATCTTTTAATGCAGCGCATTCTCTTCTTCTTTGTAATGCTAGAATAATGAAGTTGTTTTGCTGCTGATATTCACACACAGTTCTGACAACCTGATTTCTTTATTAATATCTAGTGATCTCATGAATAATTTTTTTTTTGTTTTCGTCAGATCTCCGTAATAATGTTTAGAATTTTTGTTTATAGTGTTTTTTTATCCATATCCCTCTATTTTTTTTTTTTATAGTGATCTCCATAATTTTTTCTTTCGTTTTGTGTGTTATTATCTTGTATTAACCTCAAGGAGGTTGGTGTTGGTGTCCCTTGTTAATTTGACATTGTATTTTTGAAATATACCTGCTTACTCACAAACAAACTGTCCTTTTGAAGTAAAACACATAGGCAAGTATTTGTGAAAAGTAAATAGCCATTTATTATGGGTCATAACAAAATAAAGAGGAAGGCAACACTGGAGAAACTGGTGAAATTTGCGAAGCCTTTGTACCCCAGGGCACACATCAGTTATTTTACAGTCAAAATTGTTGGCCTGAGGAGTCCTTATAATAGTGAGCACAATCCGGTCCAGGACTACAAGAGATCAGGAACAGCAGCAGATGACATATCTGTCCCCAGGCTGTGGTCTTAATACAGCCTACGTCTTTTGTCAGACCAGACTGAACCCAGGCCATCATTTTCTTGTCTTCCTTCCACACTTCCTTCCACGCTTGCTTCCAGGCTGTGGCTCTGGTGTTGTAGTTGTGGCAGGGGGTTGAGGAGGAGGACCATGGTTGAACTCACAAATGTGGTTTTGGCTTGTGAGTTCGCCCCTAACCCCTCATTTAGGGCTTATAACATAACTTCCTCACATAAGAGGCATTGGCGCTCCTCCATTTCCTGCATTTTGCAGGCTGCCACATAGGAATAGTCCTCTTGATTATTGGGGGGGTTCTGAGGGCTGCAGTAACCTTCCGAAATAGGCCAAGTGCTGCCTCCTCCAGGTTACTCCTCTTCCTGGGACTTTTTTTGGAAGGTGGAGGGGAGGGACCTGGGATTCGGGCAGGCTACTGGGCCCGGCCACCTCCTGGCTGCCACTTACCCCCGCCACCTACTGGCTGCCACTTACCCCCGCCACCTCCTGGCTGCCACTTTCCATGGCCTCCTCCTGGCTGAGACTTTCCTGTGTATGAAAAAGGGACATAGTTTCAGTTTTTGGTTCATCAATCACACACAATTTTCAGCTCATGACTGTTACAATTTGAATGTTAATAAATAGAAAAGACTATCATTATCACCCCAACATTTTTCATTCTAGTCCCAATCATTTGTGGCCACTACTGTCTATTGATATGTAGAACACTTTGTAAAATTAGAAATTACTGATCGATAACATCTAGTTAACATCATTAATGATTTGACTAGCAATATGTTGGACAATGCTATACCTGGCTCAAGCTGGGCTCCTCCACTTCTTCCTGGCTGGAAGGTCCAGGTTGGACGTCGGAAGCCTCAGCTGAGGTGGAAGGCAGCCTTGAAGGAAGATTGGAGAGTGCTGGCCTGGGTTCAGTCTGGCCTGCCAGAAAATGCCGTTTGTCATAGTACCACAGCCTGGGTACATAAATGTCATCTGCTGCAACTCCAGATCTCTGGGAATCCTGGACCTTCTTGTGCTCCCTATTATAAGTGCTCCTCATGCCACCAATTAAGGCCTTCAAATAGGGGGTAGCAATTGATCCAGCGCTGCCTTCCTCTTTGGTTTATTGATATAAAAGGGGTGGTTTACCTGACACAGACAGGGCTGCTCCCTGTACATATCAAGGAATATGGGGATAAAGTCCTCATCATTGAATAGATCCATTTTCTCTGCAAGAAACAACACAAGACAAACCCTAATGTCAGGCTAAACTCTCCTAATCTTGTCCCAATATAGGCCTCAATCTATAAGCAGTATAGGCCACTGATGCAGCAAGTTAAAATTGTACCTTTGTTCCAACGATCGGCGCTTCCGATACTCCTTCCTCCACTCACAGATCGTACGTACGACGCACGCGTGTTACACTTTATATACACTGCGCACGCCCCTGATGTTCTTTCTAGTCTATTCTCTGCCCCTTGTCTTTCAGCGCAGTGGGAGAGAACATGGCAGAGAAAGAGCAAGTGCATACAGACAGCAGCAGCAGCAACGACGAAAGGCCGGAGCCACGAACGTCCCAATCCCGGAGGAGACTTAAGGCCTCAAATATGTCCTTTATAGAGATGATGGAGATGGTGGACATCTTGAAGAGGGCCGACTATGACAGGAAGCATGGACCTTACCCAAACCCAAATGTGAGAAAGGCCAAGATCATGATTAAAGTTGTAAAAAGTCTGCAGAAGAATTTTGGGGTATGGCGATCCAAGGATCAATTGAGTAAACGATGGTCAGACCTCAAATTGAGGGAGCAGGATCAGTACAGAAAGATCAAGAGAGTTCTTCAAAAAAGTAAGTAGTTGTCATGTGTTCCTATTATTATTGTTACTTGCATGCTGCTCCATGTACTTTTCTTTACTGTTGTACTGTTTAAAATGGCAAGTTTCAGGTTCGTGGGCACAGTAATCGTTTGTAGTAAACATTGATCGTTCGCCCACTAATACGATGTCTTTGGCAGATCCAGGTTAACTACATTTGTTCATGCCTATTTGTATTAAAAGAAGTTTGTTGTCTAGATGGGTTTGTAACTATAATGAAATGCAAACTTGATTCAGTGTAAGCAGAGGACACTCAGCAGCTGTTTACACATCTGGACGCAGGAGCACTAGTGGGACACCAGAACACCCTTTTTAGGGTGTCCCACACAGGTGCTCAAGTGGATACTAGGGGTGTCTCCATGGGGGAAAAATGTACAAAAAAGGCTAAGTATCCCAGGTTTATAAAGGGAAAAAAATAATAATAATAAATAGTTTTCAGCTTGGAACTCTGCCAAAAAAGACAATTGTACGAAACTTCCAAGCGATGTTTCACATTATTATTTCTCGCATCAAGTATCTGTGTGCTAAGTATACCTTTTTTTTATTCACATAGGGGAGAAAAGACTCAGGATATCTAAGGACACCAGGGACCTCCTAAAGAAAAGGAAATCCACACACCACAACCAGAAGATGTGGAGGAAGGAGAGGTTTATGAAGTGGGCGAAATAGCGACCACAACAGGTGAGTGTCTGAGACCACAGCTTCCGGTAATAGATGGATGCCTGCATATTTATAATACATGGTATGTTTTTATTATTTTAGGTGACGTGGATATTGTGGAAGAAGAATCTCATTTCAGAAGTGCAAGTGCACAGGTCCTCATCAGGGAGATCATGGTGTGCAATCATGATTTACAGAAAATCAAGGAAGACATCAATGATGTGGAAAAAAGACTCAAAAGCATCATTGATGTTTTAGGCAGAATCTAAAACACCCCAAAATTCTTCTAGTTTGTTTGTATTTTTATTATTTTGACACATTTTTAATATTTTTTAGAAAGCCAAATTTTGAAGATGCACACAGTGTGTCAACATGTGCTATCTGCCATCACAGGATATCAAGGTACGCGTTTTGGGGGTGTAACCCCTTCCTCGCAACTAAAGTAGATGAAAGGAAGGGGTTGCACCCCCAAAACACGTCCATTGATCACCCATGATGGGAGCTAGCACATGTTGACATTAGGCATGGGATCAGGAGGGAAATCCCCATTTTGACTCTCAATTTGTGTGCATCTTCAAAATTTGGCTTTCATAGGGGTGACATCACCCCATCTGATGAAGGCAATGACAACACATACTAGTTTGGACATACTAATGTCTGATATTGCCTTCACTTTGTCAAAGTTGAACTTTGTAAGTTCCTGAGTTGTGTATTGTTTTATGGTTTTAAACATGCCTGTTTTAACACAAAAAAAGGCTATTTGTACTGTCAAAAACAAAAATGTTATTACTAAAATATGTTGTTTTGTTCAAAAACCCTTTTCTAACGCACATGTGAATGTGCACAGAGTAAAAAGTTTTCTACTCAACAATGTGTGGCTTCTTCTTTCAATGCTCAATATAATTTTTTGGACTAAGTTGGTGTTTACACTGAAATGGGGGTTATTTACTGTTATTCCCACAGTGCTTTATAAATTGCCACAATCATGCCATTTTCGTGACTCACCAAAATTCATTCACGGTGCTGAAAATTATGTATATTTTTATCAGTAATGCATTACATACATTAACAACAAAAACAAGGTGTGTGTGTAGCAGACCCACAACATAATAATAGTTTGCTGAAGAAGAGATTGTCACCTCATGTATCAAATAAATTACATTTGCACTATTAAAGAAAATGACCAAAGAGAAAAGCCCATTGGCTAACCTAGGAGACAGCTAAAATAAACACAAGCAGTAAATCTAAGGAAATCTTATTTCAGTTTAAATAAAATATTTACTTTTAAAATGTTTCTTAACCACTTGGCAACTGGCCCATAGCCGAATGACGGCTACAGGGCGGTTGCATAACTTTGGGAAGGCGTACAGTGACGTCCTCCCAGAATCCCGCTCTTGCGTGCCCCCTAGGGCACGCACCCGAGCACATCCGTGACAACACTCTGCAATACCCCGCAATACTCTGCAATACTCTGTAATACCCCGCAATACTCTGCAATACCCTGCAATACCCCACAATACTCTTCAATACCCCGCAATACTCTGCAATACATTGCAATACTCTGTAATACCCCGCAACACTCTGCAATACCTCGCAATACTCTACAATGCTCTGCAATACTCTGCAATACCCCGCAACACTCTGCAATACCCCGCAATACTCTGCAATACCCCGCAATACTCTACAATACTCTGCAATACCCTGCAATACTCTGCAATACCCAGAAATACTCTGCAATACCCCGCAATACTCTGCAATACCCCGTAATATTCTGCAATACTCTGCAATACCCTGCAATACCCCGCAATACTCTGCAATACCCCACAATACTCTGCAATACCCCGCAATACTCTGAAATACCCCACAATACCCCGCAATACTCTGCAATACCCTGCAATACTCTGCAATACCCTGCCATACTCTACCATACTCTGCAATACCCTGCCATACCCTGCAATACTCTGCAATAATCTCCAATACTCTGCAATACCCTGCCATACTCTGCAATAACCTGCAATACCCTGCAATACTCTGCAATACCCTGCCATACCCTGCAATACCCAGCCATACCCTGCAATACCCTGCAATACTCTGTAATACTCTGCAATACCCTGCAATACTCTGCAATACCCTGCAGTACCCTGCAATACTCTGCAATACCCTGCAATACCCAGCCATACCCAGCCATACTCTGCCATACCCAGCCATACTCTGCAATACCCAGCCATACTCCGCAATACTCGGTGATACCCAGCCATACTGTGCCATACCCAGCCATACCCAGTCATACTCGGCGATACCCTGCAATACCCTGCCATACCAAGCCATGCTCAGCCATTCTCGGCCATACTCTGCCATGCTCAGCCATACTCGGCTGTACTCGGCCTCTGTATGTGGCCAGGCTGTGGAAGTCTCACACATGTGGTATCGCTGTACTCAGGAGGAGTAGGAGAATCTATTTTTGGGGTGTCATTTTTGGTATATACATACTATGTGTTAGAAATATTGTATAAATGGACTTTGTGTTAAAAAAAAAGTGTTTTAACCACTTCCCACCCGCCGTCATATGACGTCCTTGACTTTGTGGGGTATATCTGAATGATGCCTGCAGCTACAGGTATCATTCAGATATCAGCTTTTTCAGCCGGCAATTCCCTACACCATAAGAATGATCATAGTGGCTGTTCCGCTGCTTGATCGTTCTTACGGGAGGCGAGAGGGGATGTCCCCACTCTCCCGCCACGATCGAAGCCAGGATAATTTTTTTTATTTCAGGCTTCCCAGCCTAGAGGTGAGATGTGTTGTCTTATTGACCCCATATCTCACTGTAAAGAGGACCTGTCATGCCATATTCCTATTACAAGGGATGTTTACATTCCTTGTAATGGAAATAAAAGTGATCAAAAATGTATTTTTTGTAAAAAATTGTCAAACTAAAATAAATAAAGTAAAATGAACAATAAAAAAAAAAAAATTTAAAGCACCCCTGTCCCCGTGTGCTCGCATGCAGAAGTGATTACATACGTAAGTCCCGCCTACATATAAAAACGGTGTTCAAACCACACATGTGAGGTATTGCTGTGAACGTTAGAGTCAGAGCAATAATCTTGGCCCTAGACCTCCTCTGTAACTCAAAACATTTGACCAGTAAAAAATGTTATAGCGTTGCCTATGGGGATTTTTAAGTAGTGAAGTTTGGCACCATTCCACGATTGTGTGCAATTTTGAAGGGTGACATGTTAGGTATCTATTTACTCAGCGTAACTTCATCTTTCACATTATGCAAAAACATTGGGCTAACTTTAATGTTTTGTTTTTTTAAAGCACAAAACTTTTTTTCTTCCAAAAAAAACGCGTTCGAAAAATTGCTGCGCAAATAACGTGCGAGATAAAAAGTTGCAACAACCGCCATTGTATTCTCTAGGGTCTTTGCTAAAAAACATATATAATGTTTTGGGGTTCTATGTAATTTTCTAGCAAATAAATGATGATTTTTACATGTAAGAGAGAAATGTTAGAATTGGCCTGGGTGCTCCAGAATGCCTGAAGGTGCTCCCTGCATGTTGGGCCTCTGTATGTGGCCACGCTGTGTAAAAGTCTCACACATATGGTATCGCCATACTCAAGAGTAATAGCAGAATGAGTTTTGGGGTGTAATTTGTGGTATGCATATGCTGTGTGTGAGAAATAACCTGCTAATATGACAATTTTGTGAAAAAAGAAAAGAAAAAAAATCTTGATATTGCAAAGGGTTGTGGGAAAAAATGACAACTTCAAAAAACTCACTGTGCATCTTTCTAAATAACTTGGAATGTCTTCTTTCCAAAAAGGGGTCATTTGGGGGGTATTTGTACTTTTCTGGCATGTTAGGGTCTCAAAAAATGAGATAGGCTGTCAGTACTTCAGGTGTGATCAATTTTCAGATATTGGCACTATAGATTGTGGACTCTATAACTTTCACAAAGACCAAATAATATACACCAATTTGTACTTATTTTTACCAAAGATATGTAGCAACATACATTTTGGCCAAAATTTATGAAGAAAAATTGCTAATTTGCTAAATTTTATAACAGAAACAAAGAAAAATTTTTTTTTTTACAGAATTTTCAGTCTTTTTTCTTTTATAGCACAAAAAATAAAAAACCCAACGGTGATTAAATACCACCAAAAGAAAGCTTTATTTGTGTGAAAAAATGGACAAACATTTCATATGGGTACAGTGTTGTATGACTGAGTAATTGTCATTCAAAATGTGAGAGCACCGAAAGCTGAAAATTGGTCTGGTTAGGAAGGGGGTTTAAGTGCCCAGTGGTCAAGTGATTAAACATTTTCTGGCATATCAATGGCCCCCCTACCCGCAAAGTACTCGACATACTTATGTCTTACTTCGCGAGCCAGGATGACCAGCTTCAAGCGCCATCAGGGTTTCTTCTTGAAATCCGGCCTCAGGCCCAACTGACAGAAAGCACTAAAAAACAGAAAGGCCTGAGAAGAGCGAGCTAAAAATCAGAAACGAGCGGACAAGAATGCACTGACAATCAAATACGTACTGAAAAGCAAATGCGAACTGACTACACGCACTGAAAACCAGATACAAACACACAAGCACAAACTTAAGAGCAGTAACGATCGGAAAAGCACAAGGCTGAAAAGCGCAAATTGTCTCTCACCAAACTTCTACTAACACAAGATTAGCAGAAGGAGTCCAAAGGGTGGCGCACTGGCTATTGAACTTCCCTTTTCTAGTGCCGTCGTACGTGTTGTACGTCATGGCGTTCTTGACGTTCGGAATTTCCGACAAGATTTGTGTGACCGTGTGTATGAAAGACAAGTTTGAGCCAACATCCGTCAGAAAAAAAACATGGATTTTGTTGTCGGAATGTGCGATCGTGTGTACGTGGCATTAGTTTGTCAAGTAAACAAGCAACAATTCAAAATCACATAGTCCAAAGACAATTATTTGTAGGTAGTAGATGAGTAACCAAGGAATTGAGAGGCAGAGAGTTGGAAAGGGAATAAGTGGGGAGAGATAAGATGAAGAAGAGGAGGAGGGCTGGTATGATGTTGGGAGGTACCTGCATAGAGAATGCTGACGACAATCTTGTATGTTGATCGTCTACAGTTGAGTATTAAAATCTAAAGCCAGTATAATACATATCAATCATTTAACGAAACCTCAGTGTATTTTTGTAAATAAACCAAAAAAAAAGAGAAAAAGCAGGTTAGGGCTCAGGTAGAGAAAAAACATGGATTCTATGGAATAATGAGAGCTGACATGAGTATAATGCGGTGGTAGTATTTAGAATTCAAAGTTATACTGTACAGAGAGGGTGATTCAACCAGTGTTGCCATTGGCGCAAAAACTTGTTATGTGTCAAGTGTGCTCTGGAAAAAGCATATTAAAGCTGGGCATGTTCATTAAGGGGTTGAATTACCTATCTATTGGATGGTGCATTTGGTGATTTCCAATTGCGAGCAATGGAGAGACTCGCGGCTATGAAAAATTGGGTTAGTAAAGCGTGAATTTTGTAAGGCCACAAATCCAGTAAATCCAGTTTAGGATCATTTAGTATGTCCATGTTGTTAACTGTTGATACCAGCTGGAAGATTTGGGACCAAAAGGGTTGAATAATGGGGCATTGCACCCAAATATGGAGATATGAGCCTACAGAGCCACACTGGGTTTCATTTACTACAGCGCCAATAAATGATCCTGCACCCAATTAAGGCCAATTAAGACAACTCTCAGAAACTGGGCACAAATGCAATAGTATATAGTGGGTATAGGGTATAGTGGAAGTCAATTGGGCTGGAACCTGCAAAATCCAAAGTTCTCACTGAAGGCTTATATGCAAGTTATTTGCCACAAAAAGTGTATAGGGTCCTGGGTCCTGCCCCAGGGGACATGTATCAATTGGAAAAAAATGTTTTTAAAACAGCTGTTTTTTCAGGAGCAGCGATTTTAATAATGCTTAAAGTGAAACAATAAAAACAAAATATTCCTTTAAATATCCTACCTGGGGGGTGTCCTTAGTATGCCTCTAAAGTAGCGCACCTTTCCCGTGTTTATTACTGTACTGCAGCAAAATGACATTTCTAAAGAAAAAAATGTCATCTAAAATTGCTCGTGGCTGTAATGAATTACCGATTCCCGGTAATATAGAGTAAAAATCAAAGAAAAAAATGGTGTAGGTTCCCCCCACCAGTCCATACCAGGTCCTTGGAGTCTGGTATGAATATTAAGGGTAACTCCACGCCAAAGTTAAAAAAAAAAAAAAGAATGGCGTAGGGGTCCCCCCCAAATCCATACCAGACCCTGTCAGGTCAGGAAAGGGGGGATGAGTGAGCACCCCCCCTCCTGAACCATACCAGGCCACATGCCCTCAACATGGGAGGGTGCTTTGGGGGCCCCCAAAACACCTTGTCTCCATGTTGATGGGGACAAGGGCCTCATCCCCACAACCCTTGCCCAGTGGTTGTGGGAGTCTGCTCTGCAGGCTGGGAGCTTATCGGAATCTGGAAGATCCCGGCCCCCCTATGTGAATGGGTATCGGGTACATTGTACCCCTACCCATTCACCTAAAAAAGCAGTGAAATGTAACAAAAGACAATAGCCAGTTTTTGACAATTCCTTTATTAAAAATGTCTTTTTCTTTCCCCCGCTTCTTCCTCTATCTTCCTCCAGTCTTCCTTCGGTTTTCTCCATCTTCCTCCGGCTTCTTCTTCCCCATCTTCCTGCGCTTGGTGACAATACAACGGAGGAAGACGGTGGCAAGGAAGAACACAGCAGCGGGAGAAGTAGGGGGTGGCAGGAGAGACTGCGACAGAAGACGCGATGGAAGATGGCAGCAAGAGAGACAGCATCGGGAGATGATGACGGCGGGAGACACGGCTCGGAGGAGCCGTCTTCCTGCTCGGGGGAGCCCATCTTCCTGCGCTTGGTGACAACACAACGGAGGAAGATGGTGGCAAGGAAGAACACAGCAGTGGGAGAAGTAGGGAGTGGCAGGAGAGACTGCGATAGAAGACGCAATGGAAGATGGCAGCAAGAGAGACAGCATCAGGAGATGATGACGGCGGGAGACACGGCTCAGGGGAGAAGACCACTCAGAGCTATTTTATAATAAAGGAATTGTCAAAAAATGGCTATTGTTTTTTGTCACATTTCACTGCTTTTTTTTGGTGAATGTGTAGGGGTACAATGTACCCGATACCCATGATACCCATTCACATAGAGGGGTGGGATCTGGGGGCCCCCTTGTTAAAGGAGGCTTCCAGATTCCAATAAGCCCCCCACCCACAGACCTCCACAACCACTGGGCAAGGGTTGTGGGGATGAGGCCCTTGTCCCCATCAACATGGGGACAAGGTGTTTTGGGGGGACCCCAAAGCACCCTCCCCATGTTGAGGGCATGTGGCCTGGTAGGGTTCAGGGGGGGTGCTCTCTTGTCCTCCCTCTTTTCCTGTGGCCTGCCAGATTGCATGCTCGGGTTTGGTATGGATTTTGGGGGGACCCCCGCGCCGAAGGGCCTGGTACAGACTTGGGGGGAATCCCATGTCATTTTTGTAAATTCTGGTGTGGGGGGTCCTCTCCCAATCCATACTAGACCCAAAGAGCCTGGTATAGACTGGGGGGGGAACCACATGCAGTTTTTTTGCGATTTTTTGGGCTGCCATTTTTTCTTACTTTCAGTGGGGAAGCCACTGACAGCTGATGACTCATTGGTTGTTTAATATGTGGCGGATGGCTTCCCGGCCCCCCGGTTAACAACCAGCTATATACAGTGTTAAAATAAGAACTGCAAAGGGGCGTAGCTGGAAGCCGACTGTGATGGCTGCTCTCTGAATCTGCTCCAGGTATCCAGGGCAAATTGATGAGCAGACACAGACAACTGCACCGACCAACGCCTCTTCTAGGTCCCGAGACCTTCAGCACCATGTCTAAGAGGAGCGCTCAGCACCACGGAAACTCACCGAGTTCTACCCATTACACGGCAGGAAGGATTTCCAAGATGGCGCCGGTGGACATGCAGGCACATCATGCGGCGGCTTGTCCTTCACAAATCCAAAGGGGATTATTGCAGAGGAGGATAACACTCACCCACTGCACCCAGGCAGTTACTCCTCAGCTTCCACCCCTTTTGCGAGCCCTGCCATGTCCAAAATGAAGCTGAACCAAGACACAGAACAAGTCACTGAGGTGAGCCCTGTTAATCAGATATCTCCTATGTGCCATGTAAACACCACCTCTATTGTTGCATACCCCATGCTGAATCAGCCAGTGTCAGCCAGTGTTAGACACTACCCTGAAAGATATGCTTCTCACACTGCAAAATTTTATCCACTCTGAGATCAATAAAATGATGCATAACTTTACATCTGAAGTATCATACCTAGGGGATAGAGTCACTACCATAGAAGCCAAAATGGAAGAAGTAACATCCTCCTTTAATGATCTAGTAGATGCACAGAGGGAAGAAGCAGAGGACATAGAGTGGATGAAAGCCAAAATTGCAGATTTGGAGGACCGTTCTAGAAGGAACAATTTAAAGATAAGAAGCATACCAGAATCCATCCAACAATCTGCACTAAAAGAATACTCCACACAATTACTCTCCGCTTTCCTCCCTGACACCCCCCCAGGAGAACTGATCGTTGATCACATACACCGCCTGCCTAAACCACCGCACCTACCAGATACTATAACAAGAGACACTTTGTCCAAATCATAGGCGTGCGCACAGGGTGTGCCAGGTGTGCCTGTGTGGTGCAGATTCCTCGTCAAAACCCCTGATATTTCACCAAAGTCCACCTAAAAATTTTGAAAAAAATGTAAAAAATAATATAATACAAACAAAAACTATAGACACCATTCACTGCCCTACTGACACCATCCACTACTCTACTGACATTGTCAGTATATACAACCCCTGGCAAAAATTATGGAATCACCAGTCCCTGAGGATGTTCCTTCAGTTGTTTATTGTTGTAGAAAAAAAGCAGATCACAGACATGGCCAAAAACTAAAGGCATTTCAAATGGCAACTTTCTGGCTTTAAGAAACACTAAAAGAAATCAAGAAAAATAATTGTGGTGGCCAGTAACAGTTAGATTTATAGAACAAGCACAGGGGATAAATTATGGAATCACTCAATTCTGAGAAAAAAATTATGGAATCATGAAAAACAAACAAACAAAATAACACTCCAACACATCACTAGTACTTTGTTGCACCACCTCTGGCTTTTATAACTGCTTGCAGTCTCTGAGGCATTGACTTAATGAGTGATAAACAGTACTCTTTATCAATCTGGCTCCAGCCTTCTCTGATTGCTGTTGCCAAATCATCTTTGCAGGTTGGAGCCTTGTCATGGACCATTTTCTTTAACTTCCACCACAGATTTTCAATTGGATTGAGATCCGGACTGTTTGCAGGCCATGACATTGACCTTATGTGTTTTTCTTCAAGGAATTTTTTCACAGTTTTTGCTCTATGGCAAGATGCATTATCATCTTGATAAATGATTTCATCATCCCCAAACATCCTTTCAATAGATGGGATAAGAAAAGTGTCCAAAATTTCAATGTAAACCTGTGCATTTATTGAAGATTTAATGACAGCCATCTCCCCAGTGCCTTTACCTGACATGCAGCCCCATATGATCATTGACTGTGGAAATTTGCATGTTTTCTTCAGACAGTCGTCTGCATAAATCTCATTGGAACGGCACCAAACAAAAGTTCCAGCATCATCACCTTGCCCAATGCAGAATCGAGATTCATCACTGAATATGACTTTCATCCAATCATCCACAGTCCACGATTGCCTTTCCTTAGCCCATTGTAACCTTATTTTTTTGTGTTTAGGTGTTAGAGATGGCTTTCTTTTAGCTTTTCTGTATGTAAATCCCATTTCCTTTAGGCGGTTTCTTACAGTTTGGTCACAGATGTTGACTCCAGTTTCCTTCCATTTGTTCCTCATTTGTTTTGTTGTACATTTTCTGTTTTCAAGGCATAGTGCTTTAAGTTTTCTGTCTTGACGCTTTGATGTCTTCCTTGGTCTACCAGTATGCTTGCCTTTAGCCACCTTCCCATGTTGTTTGTATTTGGTCCATGTTTTAGACACAGCCGACTGTGAACAACCAACATCTTGTGTAACACTGCGTGATGAATTACCCTCTTTACCTACATACTAACAAGCAGATTTAATCTGATGCAGGTGTTAGTGTTTGTAATGAAAGTTTACAGGGTGATTCCATAATTTTTTCCTCAGAATTGAGTGATTCCATAATTTATTCCCTGTGCTTGTTCTATAAATCTAACTGTTACTGGCCACCACAATTATTTTTCTTGATTTCTTTTAGTGTTTCTTAAAGCCAGAAAGTTGCCATTTGAAATGTCTTTAGTTTTTGGCCATGTCTGTGATCTGCTTTTTTTCTACAACAATTAACAACTGAAGGAAAATCCTCAGGGACTGGTGATTCCATAATTTTTGCCAGGGGTTGTATATATACACATGTACACACACATGTGTTTTGAGCTTTGAGGTGCACACCCTAATGCAATAGGCTGTGCACACCTATGGTCCAGATACATTTTTTCCACGTAAAGGAAAACTTAATGCACGCCACGGGCAATCCGGACGAATATCCCCAGCCATATACCAATCTAGCTTTCTTCGCAGATCTATCCAAATACACTATGCTGCAGCACAAGAACCTGTCCGCTATCACTAAACCCCTCAGAAATCACCAGATACAAGTGGGGTCCCCCAGTTAAGCTAATCATCACCAAGGACAACAAGTCCTACTCAGTCCACACCTTGGACGAAGGCCTCTTGCTGCTGCATCAGTGGCACATCTTGGAACCATTGGAACAACGTCAGCATAACCGCAACCATCGCAATCACAACACTAGCAAATGGAATGAATTTGAACCCTCTGATGATATGACCACCTGAATTGCTTCTATGACCCAAGGCTTACTGTACATGCAAGTCCTGGAACACCCACCAGAGCCCTTTTTTTTCAGCCTTATAACCCCAATATAAGTCGCGGTATACACTGCTCACACAAAGTTCTATTATTGTTTCTAGTTTTATGTATGGTAACACTATTGTTCACCCACTGTTATAACACTGTTCACCCTATTTTGACTTGATCTCGACTCTCTTACAGTCTACAACCTAAACCTATTCTGCAGTAATGGAATTTCAAGTCAGATCTGTCGTACCCTGCCTCTGCCAGAAGCTACCAACTCATTTCTTCAAAGAGTAAGTTGACTACTGCATCACACCAATAACCATGCATCACCCCACTGTAAATCAAGCAAGTTATCCCCGCTTCAGCAAAACTACCTTCACCTGAACCATATTCTGTCCCTCTAATTTTGTACTTCAAACAACCCCACCATGCCAATCAAAATTACATCCTTAAATGTTAATGGCCTAAATCACCCTGGGAAAGGGTATTCCCTTTGGTCGAAAGCACGAAAAATTAATTGTGACATTCTATCTTTTCAAGAGACCCACTTCTGTCAGGATAAAGCTCCCACCATGTCCCACAAAAACTTCCTGCATATATTTTTTGCTAATTCTCAAAACAAAACAAAGAGAGTACTCATAGCTATTAAACACACGGTAACATTCAAACTAATATCTGCTACCCCTGACCCCCAAGGAAGATATATAATCCTAATCAGTGAAATTAACAATACCATCTACAATATTGTAAACATTTATGCCCCAAACTCAGGTCAATTAAAATTCCTCCACAAACTGTGGAAAAAAGTAAATAGCCACAAACGAGGGCGGACTTTTATGCGTAGAGACTTCAACCTAGCGCCAGATGCCTCCATTGACGTTAAAGGTCCTTCTACAAGGAAACCTCATCAGGCGACTCTGATCCATGCTAACTAACTGTTTGATATCTAGAGATGCCAACATGTTATGGAAAGGGACTTCACCTTTTTCTCAAAACCCCATTGCACCTATTCTAGAATTGATTTATTTGTGGAGTACAAACAACTTCTCCAAGATGCCACTGAGATGGACATTCAACCCATAACATGGTCAGATCACACACCTATCTCACTGACTCTTGGGGATAAACCTACAAACTCCTTTGCCACCAATTGGAGGAACGATCCACATCTAATGGCAATCCCCATCAATACCAATTTCATTCAAAACCATCTGAAAGAATACTTTGACCTCAACGAATCTTCAGTCACTAACCCATCTATTGTATGGTTAGCCCATAAGACATATATACGTGGTACACGCATTTAATTAAGTTCTCAAGCCAAGCGCCAAAGGACACAGCAGCTGACAGAACTATTAGCCAACATAAACAAATTATAACTTAAAAATAAAACCAGGCCCACGCCAATAATTAGAGATAAAATATTCCAAGCCAGAAATTACCTTAGACCCTTCCTAAATGCCAAATATGCTAAATTGCAGCTGGGAATAAAGCTGGCAAGCTTTTAGCTAAGCAAATCAAACAAAAAAGAGCTAAACAAAAAATTCCATACATTTTGCATCCCACTAGTGGTGACAAAATGTACCATCAGAAGGACATATCCAATGCATTTTGAGCATACTACCCGGCATTATACAACCTAAAAGACGACCCCTCAACCACACAACCTACTGAAGCCAACATTAAAAACTTCCTGGACTCCATGAACCTCCCCAAACTATCTCCAGATCATCTTTCCTCTCTTAATACCCCATTCACAGCCACAGAAATCACACGAGCCATATCAACACTCCCCAATGGCAAAGCCCCTGGCGCGGATGGATTCTTGGTTGAATATTACAAATTGTTTGACAACATCTTAGCTCCATACATGTGTCAGTTGTTCAACGCTGCTGTGTCCTCAGGCGATTTTCCAGGTGAAATGTTATCTGCAAGCATTGTGACCTTACCTAAACCCGGGAAGGACCCGATCACCCCATCTAATTTCTGTCCCTTCTCTTTACTAAACACTGACCTCAAACTATATGCAAAACTTGTAGCACAAAGACTAGCCCCAATCATGCCCCATCTCATACACCCAGATCAGGTTGGCTTCACTCTGGGTAGACAAGCCCCTGATGCCACAGGCAAAATAACAAATCTTCTACACTACACGAGACTAAACATATCCCATCCCTGTTCATAACATTAGACACAGAGAAAGCGTTTGATAGGATCCACTGGGGCTATATGAGACACACTCTAAGCAAATTTGGTTTCCAGGGTAATATTGTATCGGCCATTTTGGCCTTATACTCAAACCCCTCTGCCTAGGTCCTTTCAGATGGGACCTTTTCCGACCCATTTGCCATTACTAATGGCACAAGGCAAATTTGCCCCCTCTCCCTGCTAGCTTTTACATTATTGATGGAACCCTTAGCTCATAAAATTCGCTCCTCAAATCTCATATCGGGAATTAAAATTAACCACCTCAATACAGTGCACTTACACCCCCTTCCCACCCAGACCAATTTTCAGCTTTCAGCGCTCTCACAGTTTGAATGACAATTACTCAGTCATGCAACACTGTACCCATATGAAAATTGCATCCTTTTCTTCACACAAATAGAGCTTTCTTTTGGTGGTATTTAATCACTAGTGGGTTTTTTATTTTTTATAAATAAAAAAAGACTGTAAATTTTGTTCAAAAAATGCCTTTTTCTTTGTTTCTGTCATAAAATTTTGCTAATTAGTAATTTTTCTTCACAAATTTTGGCCAAAATTTATACTGCTACATATCTTTGGTAAAAATAACCCAAATCAGTGTATATTATTTGGTCTTTGTGAAAGTTATAGAGTCTACAAACTATAGTGCCAATCACTGAAAATTGATCACATCTGATCAGGACTTCAGTACATCAGGTGAATCTCATTTCTTGAGACACTAACAAGTCAGGAAAGTACAAATACCCCCCAAATTTTCTTTTTAGAAAGTAGACATTCCAAGGTATTAAGTAAGTATTATGGTGAGTTTTTTAAGTTGTCATTTTTTCCCACAATTCTTTGCAAAATGAAGATTTTTTATTTTTTTTTACTTTTTTACAAAATTGTCATATTATCAGGTTATTTCTCACGCACAGCATATGCATACAACAAATTACACCCCAAAATACATTCTGCTACTCTTCCCGAGTATGGCGATACCACATGTGTGAGACTTTTACACAGCCTAGCCACATACAAAGGTCCAACATTGAAGTAGCACCTTCAGGCATTCTACGAGCATAAATGACACATCTCATTTCTCAACCACCTATTACACATTTTGGAAAGCAAACACCCCAACGTATAATCTATGTCACATAATGAGTCTTTTGAATGGTTAATTTTTTTTTTCAGGCGTTCTAGGAGCAAAAATTACAAATCTCATTTCATTCCTACCTATCACACTTTAGAAGGTCCTTGGGCACCAGGACAGTAGAATTGCCCACAAAATGACCCCATTTTGGAAAGCAAACACCCCAACGTATAATCTATGTTGCATAATGAGTCTTTTGAATCGTTCATTTTTTTCCAAAAGTTTTTGGAAAATGTGGAAAAAAAATGAAAACCCATTTTTTTTTACACAAAGTTGTCAATTTATAAGATATTTCTAACACATAGCATGTATATAGGAAAAATTACACCCCAAAATACATTCTGCTACTCTTCCCGAGTATGGCAATACCACATGTGTGAGACTTTTATGCAGCCTGGCCACATACAGAGGTCCAACATTGAAGTAGTACCTTCAGGCGTTTTGGGAGCATAAATTACACATCTCATTTCATTCCTACCTATCACACTTTTGAAGGTCCTTGAGCACCAGGACAGTGGAATTACCCACAAAATGACCCCATTTTGGAAATCAAAAACCCCAACATATTTTCTGTGAGGCATGGGCTGCAAATAGGTACTCAGGTACTCTGATGGGCTGGAGATAGGTACTCGGGTACTCTGATGGGCTGGAGACAGGTACTTGGGTAACTTGATGAGCTGCAGACAGGTACTCGGGTACTCTGATGGGCTGGTGACAGGTACTCGGTTACTCTGATGGGCTGGTGACAGGTACTCAGGTACTCTGATGTGCTGGTGACAGGTACTTGTGTACTTTGATGGCCTGGTGACAGGTACTCGGGTACTCTGATCGCCTGGTGACAGGTACTTGGGTACTCTGATGGGCTACAGATAGGTACTCTGATGGGCTGGTGACTGGTATTCAGGTACTCTGATGGGCTGGTGACTGGTATTCGGGTACTCTGAAGGGTGGTGACAGGTACTCAGGTACTCAGTACTCATATAGTATAGACTGTGACAGGTAATCAGGTGCTCATATGGACTGTGACAGGTACTCAGGTACTCAGGTGAACTGTGACAGGTACTTGGGTACTCAGATGGACTGTGACAGGTACTCGGGTACTCTGATGGACTGTGACAGGTACTCGTGGAACTCAGATGGACTGTGACAGGTACTTGGGTACTCTGATGGACTGTGACAGGTACTCATATGGACTGACAGGTACTCATATGGACTGACAGGTACTCAGATGAACTGTGACAGGTACTGTGATGGGTGATGACAGGTCCTCTTTATTGGGGGAGCAATCAGTGTGATTTGTGTACACTGTAAGCGGTAACAAGATGTTACCGCAATCTCCTCCTCACACACCATCGGTGTGTGAGGAGGAGAACCCAGTAACATCTCGTTACCGCAGTTTGTTGACATTTAGTGATCGACTGTGAAAGGATCACAGCCGATCACGTGGTAAACAGCTGCCGGCCAATGGTTGTTTACCAGCGTCGGTGACAAGCAGTGTTCCCGGGAACATTCCGCCACCGATGTGCACACGCAGTGCGCCCGCGATCGCACGCATATGCCATACACAGTTGGATGGAACCACCTGTGATCAGCCGTGACTTCATCACGGCCGATCACATGGTAAACAGCCATGACCAATGGCTGTTCACTCCCCTCAGTGGTGAGCGGTGTCTCTGTGACACTCCTCCACCGAAGGAACAGGGATGCGCACACACGATCGCGCGCATTCCCTGTTTAAATGGAGGGACATCATATGACGCCCTCACAGAACAAGAGCCGCGCCGCCTGGCCGTCATATGACGGATGGCAGGCGGCAAGCGGTTAAAGACCAAGAATACAAAATTACCCTATTTGCAGAGGACATAATTCTCAGACCCGACTTCTTCTCTGGTTAAAGTGTGGGAAATCCTAAATGTCTTTAACTCTTGCTTATTTTACAAAGTAAACCAGTCCAAGTCAAATATTCTAATGGTGTAATGGTACCTGACGCTATTAAACCCCACCTAAAATACATAGTCCCCTTTCAATGGGTAATTACCTCCATAACCTACTTGGGCGTCTAAGCACTTCCTCCTCCAATTTGTATACATGTGTAGCACTGACCCCCGAAGGAGCTGCTGATGTTTGATTTGGCCTGTACTCTGCTATCACGCCCCCTTAATTTGACTCAGTCCCCTTGACACAGCTGTGGTGTAATGTTAGTGTGCAGAAAGAACTTAGAGACAATTCCACAATATATAATATAACATACCTTTTGTCTTTACCTTTAATCTCCAGCTCCACCTGATCAGCAATTTAAAGGAAAACAGCACTCCACACAATAGTACTTAAACAAGAATAAGATTTTACTGTATCCGCTTCAAGATAGTGATTACAGCAGTTGTACTGTCAGACCAATGTAGTGTGACAGCCAACAGATTTAATTCACAACAGTATTATACAAATAAAGGTTGTGTAAATTTAGCTCTTAGAAATGCGTCTATAAAATGGGACCAATGGCAGAGTGAAACTGACTTCACTATGGGCACAGTCCCACTCTCAGCACGCTCTGTTTATGTAAAAGAGACAATTGCTATTTTAATAAAGTATAGCACAATTCCTAGGGAGCTCCCACTGCTTGATGTTACAATACCTCTGAAGAACAATAAAATGCAAGGCCTTGCGTTAAAAGAGGCAGTCCTTCTTTTCTTCTGTCTTCTGCTAGCTATGTGTAGGTTAAATTGTAATCCAGTGGGTAACAAAACACGGTTTAGAGCAAACTGAATGTTGAAATATTGTTGTGGTGCGGAAGCACTGCAACTGTCTCCGGTGCAAGTAACTTTGTATAACACAGTGTCAGAATTGTAGTGAAGTGCAGGCTTGAGGCCTATATTAAACTCAGTCCTTAATTCTTTGAATCTCCTCTGTGGGACTACAAGTCCCAGCAGCACTGTACCACAGATGCAAATGTGTAAAAGTGTGTCAGTGAAACTTTGGGCAGCAGCCCTCTCACCCAACCAGGTCTGCAGAGTATAACAGTTCTGCTCCAGTGCACACGGTCCTGTTTCCAGCCGGCTGACACTGCTACACCGCTCCACTCAGTGAGATGTTCTGGGACCCTCAGATGGCTCCGACAGGCTTTGCTGGATCCTTCCCAGTTCTGCCTCACCGTCTGTCCAGCTCACTGATATGCAGCAGGTCCGCTGATCGGGTCGCTCCGCAATGGGTGTAGGCCGTGCTCCTCTGAAGACCTTCACACAGATCCTCACAGGCAGGCCACGTGTTCCCAAGAGACCCAAAATGGCCGCACCGAGTCCTTTTATAGCCTAGCCAGCATGCAGTTCAGTGCAGAGTCTTGCTGGGTAAAAACACTCGGCATTATGGGTAGGTCAGTCCTTCTGAAACGTAAACAAACAAATCACTTCCTGTAATATTTTCTCAATGTCTCTGAGATAGTAAATACTGAATTCCAATTCACATTCTGGCTGCTAGATGGCGCCAAATACTAACTTATAACACTGTACACAGAATAACAGCATTAATTAGCAAAAATGCTGGCGCTACACATGCAACTATATTCCCTTTCTGAAGACCTGCAAGAAAGAGTTCCAATTAATTAGTAAACAATATCTTTCTTGGGCGGGCAGAACAGCTGACTTCAAAATGATCACTCTACCGAAACTTCTTTATCTTTATCGAGCTTTACCTATTGATATAACCGAGACATTTTTCAACACCCTCAAATGATCCTTGAGCTCATTTGTTTGGCAAGATCGGAAGCCCCGCTGCCCATATGCTTCTATCATTAAACACAAATCCATATGAGGAATGGGCTTCCCTGACATCAAAGATTACCATATTGCAGTGATTCTTGACCAAATCAGACACTGGTTCATATCCTCCTGTAACAGTGGCAACACATCGAACAATCGTTTATTGCTGAGGGCAAACTGAGCTCTCTCCTCTTAGCCCAAATAAACCCAAGAAAATAAACCATCCCACGATTTCAGCTGCTGTAGCAGCATGAAAGTTTTTATCCCTGAACTCTTCACCACTAGGGATGAGCTTCATGTTTGGTTCGACTGGAACATGGTCTGTTCGATCGTTCGCCGAATTGCGAACGATATGGGCCGTTCGCACCAAATTCGCGTGGCGCATCACGGCCCATAATTCACTGCGGCATCGCAGTGCATTGCTGGCTGATGATTGGCCAAGCATGCACTCTGACCCGCATGCTTGGCCAATCACAGCGCCGTCAGTAGAGAGAGCTGTAATTGGCCAAAGCCAGGGTGGCTTTGGCCAATTATGGCTCAGGGGGTTTAGAACATGCCCCACACTATATAAGGCCACCTGCGCGGCGGCCCTGTGTAGTGTGTTCCAGCGTGCTGAGAGATAGAGAGAGAGAGAGAGACAGTGTCATTTGATTTAAGTTAGATAGATTAGGCAGGACAGTCAGTGAGTTAGCTGCACTTACAGTGTATTGTGTATATATATATATATATATATATATATATATATATATATATGCATCCCAGGTGTTATATATATACACTGCATTCAGTTTGGCTAGATCCGTTCCTGTTATCTTGCTACTGACAGGCAGGCTTGTGTTGTTACAGTATTTACAGCTACCTGAAGAAAATTGCTGGTGTTCTTTTGATCCTATTAGTACCACAGTCAGGCAGCTAGACTATTTACAGTTAGTGTAGTGCGTCCTCCTCACAGTATTCAGTTAAAGCTACAAGTTAGTTTAGTGAGACCTCTGCACAGTGTTCAGCTAAAGCTACAAGTTAGTGTAGTGCGTCCTCTGAACAGTGTTCAGCTAAAGCTACAAGTTAGTGTAGTGCACAGTGTTGAGCTAAAGCTACAAGTTAGGGTAGTGCGTCCTCCTCACAGTGTTCAGCTAAAGCTACAAGTTAGTGTAGTGTGTCCTCCTCACAGTATTCAGCTAAAACTACAAGTTAGTGTAGTGCGACCTTTGCACAGTGTTCAGCTAAAGCTACAAGTTAGTGTAGTGCGTCCTCCTCACAGTGTTCAGCTAAAACTATAAGTTAGTGTAGTGCGACCTCTGCACAGTGTTCAGCTAAAGCTACAAGTTAGTGTAGTGCGTCCTCCTCACAGTGTTCAGCTAAAACTACTAGTTAGTGTAGTGCGACCTCTGCACAGTGTTCAGCTAAAGCTACAAGTTAGTGTAGTGCGTCCTCCTCTCAGTGTTCAGCTAAAACTACAAGTTAGTGTAGTGCGATCCCTGCACAGTGTTCAGCTAAAGCTACCTGTAGAAGGTTGGTGGTGTTTTCCTGATCCTATCACTACCGCAGGCAGCTAAATAAGCTACAAGTTAGTGTAGTGCGTCCTCCTCACAGTGTTCAGCTAAAACTACAAGTTAGTGTAGTGCGACCTCTACACAGTATTCAGCTAAAACTACAAGTTAGTGTAGTGCGACCTTTGCACAGTGTTCAGCTAAAGCTACAAGTTAGTGTAGTGCGTCCTCCTCACAGTGTTTAGCTAAAACTACAAGTTAGTGTAGTGCGACCTTTGCACAGTGTTCAGCTAAAACTACCTGTAGAAGTGGTGTTTTCCTGATCCTATCACTACCGCAGGCAGCTAAATAGGCTACAAGTTCGTTTTTTGCGAGCTCTGCACAGTGTTCAGCTAAAGCTACCTGTAGAAGGTTGGTGGTGTTTTCCTGATCCTATCACTACCACAGGCAGCTAAATAAGCTACAAGTTACTGTAGTGCGTCCTCCTCACAGTGTTCAGCTAAAACTACAAGTTAGTGTAGTGCGACCTCTGCACAGTGTTCAGCTAAAGCTACCTGTAGAAGGTTGGTGGTGTTTTCCTGATCCTATCACTGCCGCAGGCAGCTAAATAAGCTACAAGTTAGGTTTTTTTTAGCTCTGCACAGTGTTCAGCTAAAGTTACCTGTAGAAGGTTGGTGGTGTTTTCCTGATCCTATCACTACCGCAGGCAGCTAAATAATCTACAAGTTCGTTTTTTCCGAGCTCTGCACAGTGTTCAGCTAAAGCTACCTGTAGAAGGTTGGTGGTGTTTTCCTGATCCTATCACTGCCGCAGGCAGCTAAATAAGCTACAAGTTAGTGTAGTGCGTCCTCCTCACAGTGTTCAGCTAAAACTACAAGCTAGTGTAGTGCGACCTCTGCACAGTGTTCAGCTAAAGCTACCTGTAGAAGGTTGGTGGTGTTTTCCTGATCCTATCACTACCGCAGGCAGCTAAATAGGCTACAAGCTGTTTTTTTTGCGATCTCTGCACAGTGTTCAGCTAAAGCTACCTGTAGAAGGTTGGTGGTGTTTTCCTGATCCTATCACTACCGCAGGCAGCTAAATAAGCTACAAGTTAGTGTAGTGCGTCCTCCTCACAGTGTTCAGCTAAAACTACAAGTTAGTGTAGTGCGACTTCTGCACAGTGTTCAGCAAAAGCTACCTGTAGATGGTTGGTGGTGTTTTCCTGATCCTATCACTACTGCAGGCAGCTAAATAGGCTACAAGTTAGTTTTTTGCAAGCTCTGCACAGTGTTCAGCTAAAGCTACCTGTAGAAGGTTGGTGGTGTTTTCCTGATCCTATCACTACCGCAGGCAGCTAAATAAGCTACAAGTTAGTGTAGTGCGTCCTCCTCACAGTGTTCAGCTAAAACTACAAGTTAGTGTAGTGCGACCTCTGCACAGTGTTCAGCTAAAACTACAAGTTAGTGTAGTGCGATCGCAGGCAGCTAAATTAGCTACAAGTTAGTTTTTTCCAAGCTCTGCACAGTGTTCAGCTAAAGCTACCTGGCTCTGTGTCTAGAGGCAACAGTGCTGGTCGTGGAGACGGTGCATCCTCATCAGCACGTGGCCGTGGGACACGCTTGGCCTTTTTTTCGGCAGCTGGCCGTGTTGGGCCGCAACATGCGGAAGACTTGGTCGAGTGGATGACCAAGCCGTCCTCCTCATCCTCTCTCACTAATGCTCAGGGTACTTTGGCAAAGCAGCTGCCAATGCAGCCTCTTCCCTCGGCTCAATGGCATCAGTTACTTCTTCCCTAGCCCCACCATGTCCTCCTGAGGAGTCCCTCGAACTGTTTGACCACAGTGTAGGGTACATGCTCCAGGAGGATGCCCAGCATTTAGAAGGCTCTGATGATGTACTGAGCTAGATGAAGGCAGTAATGTGAGCACGGACAGAGAGGGTGCCCAAGAAGGACAGCAATCTGGCAGTCATGCTCCCCCTGCTGCAGCATACTACCAGGTTTGCTCCAATGATGAGGAGGGAGGGGATGATGAGGTCACTGACTCAACGTGGGTGCCTGATAGGAGAGAGGAGGAGGCACATCACCAACGAGGCAAGATGCCCTCCAGGGGCGAGCCTAAGGGCAGCACACTGACTGCATCACACAGCAAAGCTCCGCATGTGCAGGGCGCTGCTGTCTCTGCACGTTATTCTAAAAGTTCTTGGCCTCGCTGGACAGGGCGGTCAGCGGTAAGGTGCATATTACCGCTGACTCATGGTCCAGCAGGCATGGACAGGGACGTTACCTAAGTTTCACAGCGGATTGGGTAACTCTGCTGGCAGCTGGGAAGGATGCAGGACAAGGTGCAGTAGTGGTGGAGGTTGTTCCGCCACCACGCCTCCAAAATGCCTCTACTAATGATTGTGACACACCTCTCTCCTCCACCCCCTCCTCTTCTTCTTCCTCCATGGCCTCTTCCTGTGCTTTGTCCTCGGAACCAGCGGTGCTCCGTAGGCATTCGAGGGGCTACGCAAGTACGCAGGCCAAAAGATGCCATGCGGTGCTTGAGCTGGTGTGCTTGGGGGACAGGAGCCACACTGGGGCAGAGGTTCTGTCAGCTCTGCAGGGGAAGGTTCAGAGGTGGTTGACGCCACGCCAACTTAAGGCAGGAATGGTGGTTTGCGACAATGGTACCAACCTCTCTCCGCCCTCTGACAGAGACAACTGACACATGTGCCCTGTTTGGCTCATGTCCTTAACTTGGTGAAGCAGCGGTTCTTGGGCAGGTACCCGGGCTTACAAGATGTCCTGAGGCAGACCAGGAAAGTCTGTGTGCATTTCTGCTGGTCATATAATGCCAGTGCTCGGCTGGCAGACCTCCAAAAGGAGTTTAACCTGCCCAAGAACTGCCTAATCTGTGACATGCCCACCAGGTGGAACTCAATGTTGGCCATGCTGCAGCAGCTGCACACACAGCAGAGGGCCATCAATGAGTACCTGTGCAACTATGGCACCAGGATATGGTCAGGGGAGCTTGTTTTTTTTCCCCACGCCAGTGGGCTATGATCAGGGATGCATGCACTGTCCTGTCACCATTTGAGGAGGCCACGAGGATGGTGAGCAGTGACAGTGCATGCATCAGTGACACTGTCCCTCTTGTCCACCTGTTGGAGCACACGCTGCGTGTAATAATGGACAGGGCACTTGAGGCAGAACAGAGGCAGGAAGAGGAGGACTTCCTTAGCTCTCAAGGCCCCCTTTATCCAGACAGTGTTCCTGCGTGCCTGCCGATCACACAGGAGGATGACGAGGAGGAGGAAGAGGAGGAGGATTGTGTCACTATGGAGGTGGAGCCTGGCACTCAGCATCAGCAGCAGTCTTTAAGGGATCAGTCCCAAGAAACACATGGACTTTTACGTGGCTGGGAGGAGGTGGCTGAGGACCATGTCATCCTTAGTGACCCAGGGGACTCCGGACCGAATGCCTCAGCAAACCTAGGTTGCATGGCCTCCCTGATCCTGCAAAGCCTGCGGAAGGATCCTCGTATTCGTGGTATCAAGGAGGGGGATCATTACTGGCTGGCAACCCTCCTTGATCCACGTTACAAAGCTAAGGTTGTGGACCTTATCTTGCCCTTTGCCGAAGGGAGCAGAGGATGAAACATCTTCGGGAGGCCTTGCAGAAAGGTCTGTGCAACACATTCCCAGACATGGGAGGTTACAAACTCCTGTTTCTGGACAAAGTGTTGCTGAGGCTTCGGTCAGTCAAAGAAGTAGCGGTGAAGAAGGTGGCCGTCTGACCGATGCGTTCAGACAATTTTTTAGTCCACAGCCCCAAGGTATGATCGGTTCCAGCAACCATCGCCAGCGTCTGTTTTACATGGTGCAGGAATACCTAGGGGCAAGATTTGACTTGGACACCTTTCTCACCGAAAATCCTCTGGGTTACTGGGTCTTGAGGATGGATCACTGGCCAGAGATTGCACAGTATGCAGTTGAGCTACTGGCCTGTCCTGCATCCAGCGTTCTTTCGGAACGCACATTCAGTGCTGCTGGAGGCTTTGTAACCGATCACAGGGTGCGTCTGTCCACCGACTTGGTCGATCGGCTGACCTTCATAAAAATGAATCAGTCTTGGATCACCACCAGCTACCAAGCACCTGATGCTGATGTAACTGAATATTTTTTTTTTAAATGTCAGATCCCTTCAAAGAATGCCTATGCTGATGCTGAGTGACTATCCTGTTATGCTGAGTAATTATCCTCTTCCTCCTCAATGATCATGCTGATAGCTTGTAAGAACATTTTTGGTTCTGGGCGCCGCCACCAGTGCCTAAGGCCCAATTTTTAAGCCCCTGTTTAACAGGGGCGTGTAATTACAATTTTTGATGCAATACTTTGCAGCAGGGCTCGTTCCTGCGTTCCAACTAGAGTATCTGTGAGGGGTTGCAGTGTTGTGGCACCGGCACCAGTGCCCAAGGCCCAATTTTTCAGCCCCTGTTTAACAGGGGCGTGTAATTACAATTTTTGATGCAATTCTTTTGCAGCAGGGCTCGTTCCTACGTTCCAACTAGAGTATCTGTGAGGGGTTGCAGTATTGTGGCACCAGCACCAGTGCCTAAGGCCCAATTTTTCAGCCCCTGTTCAACAGGGACATGTAATTTGAATTCTTGATCTAATATTTCACAGCAGGGCCCGTTTCTGCGCCCACCAAGATTAACTGTGGGGACTTACAGTGTTGTGGCACCAACACCACCACCAACACCAAAGGCCCAATTTTTCAAAATTAATTAAAAATGTCATCTTGTGCAGAGACTGTTCTAAGCACGGGAAACGCACGCCACTTTACGAGTATACTATAGACACCCCCCAGGTACGATATTTAAAGGAATATTTCCCTTTTTTTTTTTTCTTACTTTAAGCATCATTAAAATCACTGCTCCTGAAAAAACGGCCGTTTTTAAAAGTTTTTTTTGCATTGATACATGTCCCCTGGGGCAGGACCTGGGTCCCCAAACCCTTTAAGGGACAATACCATGCAAATTAGCCTTTAAAATTAGCACTTTTGATTTCAAATGTTCGAGTCCCATAGACATTAATGGGGTTCTAACGTTCGTGCAAATTTTCGGTCCGTTCGCAGGTTCTGGTGCGAACCGAACCACGGGTTGTTCGGCTCATCCCTATTCACCACCAGATAATGGCCAAAACTTACCCGTTCCGATAGAAGCCCTCAAGTTCCTAATACCTGATCTTTCCCTGACTGGTCTCACATAAAAAAACAACCATTGAACTTACTGATACACAACAACCAACCTCTACCATTCTCAACTCTACAAAACAGACATAATATACCCCCACAGGGAGCATACACATACAGGCAAATATCTTCCTACCTACAAAAAAAAACTCTACCCCATTTGCTAAACTGCCACACAAAGCTTGGTCCTTTTTGGACATCTAACTCCCTCAAAGCTAAAGAGATCACTCTTATGTACAACATCTTGCACAATAAAGACCAGTTTGCTAAAATGTCAACATATAAAAGATGGGTAAGAGATCTACAAACCTCATTCTCTGATTATCAGTGGAATCAATACAACCAGAAAGCTTCTAACTGCATCAACTATTGGGAAATCTCACAAAAACTCCACCACAGATGGTACCTCATCCCAGTTCAAATGTACAAGTTTGCAAATTCAGATGATAACCACCGTTGGAGGGGATGCTCCTTTAAAGGATCCATAATTCATATCCTATTGGACTGCCCTCACATCTACCCATTTTGGAAAAAAGTATTTGCCTTTATCTCAGACATCACAGGATACATTTCCAATCCCTCTCCATCCTTAGCCATTCTCAGCCTGGGAATAGACTCATACCCAAAAGAGCTCAGAACACTGGTAATGCACATACTTTTCGCAGCCAGATTGCTTATTATGCACAAATGGAGAAGCTCCATAACTCCAAATATCTCAGATGTTAAGTTCTAACTTACTCTAGTCTACTCTAGAATTTGAATTTAGCTCCACTCTGCAAAATAACACTGTCACAAAATACAACAACGCCTGGAAGCCCTGGCTTCAAATTCAAAACCAACATAGGCCTCCCATACAGGGATACAGGAAGGACTAACATCATTCTTTCTCTTTGAATTTCGCTTGCTATTTTGTATGTAAAAGAAAAAAGGGCGCTCTCTGCAGGGACAACTCAATCCATACACCAGGTCCACTCACAGGTGCCGAGGCTCAATGTGTCCCAACACACTCCAATGCAACAGTAGTAGGAAGAGCCAGCAAAATGCTATTTTGTATGCAACACAATGTTCGCTAGACTGTATTTCACCGTCAATAATACTCCGTTATATACTGATCCGCTACCATTTTATGTTTCCTTCCTTATAATTGAAACTCCAATTAAACCATACACAATGCAAACTATAAGCTGCTTGCAGTGGCGGTGTGTCCATAAGGGCGCATGGGCGCCACCCCCTCTCTCCTGCCACCCCCTCTAGCACTAATAGATAGACTCATGCATTGCATGAATCTATCCATGGCAGCCGCTGCCACCCCCTATTCAGGTGGTGGGGGAGTGTTTTTGAAGCACCTGATTAGAGCCACAGGCTCTAATAGGCGTCAGGAAAAGTGCCCAGCATGGCACTCGCAGGTCACTCAGCTGTGTTAGAAAAGCAAATGAATATTCGCTTTCCTAACACTAAACCGCCTCTCTGCCAATCAGGTGCTCGGATCTGTTACCCATCACCTGATTGGCTGAAACGATAGGAGCTGTGATTGGACGCCTATCAGGCGTCCAATCATAGCAGAGGATGGGAGAAGACATTGAGGAGCATCGAGGAGCTGTCCCACCTAGAGAGGGTAAGTGCAGAAGGGGGTGGGGGGCACACTGGCAGCATTTGATATGGCACACTGGCAGCATTTGATATGGCACACTGACAGCATTTGATATGGCACAGTGGGAGCATTTGATGGGGCACAGTGGGAGCATTTGATGGGGCACAGTGGCTATGTTTGATGGGCTCAGTGGCTGCGTTTGATGCGCACAGTGGCTGCGTTTGATGGCACAGTGGCGGCAATTGATTGGCACAGTGTCTGCGTTTTATGGCACAGTGGCGGTAATTGCTGGGCACAGTGGCTGCGTTTGATGGCACAGTGGTGGCAATTGATGAGCACAGTGGCTGCGTTTGATGGCACAGTGGCTGCGTTTGATGGCACCATGGCGGAAATTGATGGGCACAGTGGCTGAGTTTGATGGGCACAGTGGCTGCATTTGATGGGCACAGTGGCTGCGTTTGATGTTAGAAATTGGGTCATAAGGGCAGTGCTCATAGGAACTTACAATCTAAAATTTGTCTAAACCTTAGAGAGGACACAGCTTTACTTTCAGTGTATAACGGGTAACATTTCGTACTACAATTACTCACCCACCAGCTCACATCGTTTTTATCTGCAAGATTATAGAAATATACTTAACAGTCATTCTTAGAAAGCATCTCAACATAATATTAAAAAAGGCACATATTCAAAATATAAAACACCCACCACCAGCCCACAATCCACACACATACATACATTGGTGAGTATGTATAACGGGTAACATTTCATACTACAATTACTCACCCACCAGCTCACATCGTTTTTATCTGCAAGATTATAGAAATATACTTAACAGTCATTCTTAGAAAGCATCTCAACATAATATTAAAAAAGGCACATATTCAAAATATAAAACACCCACCACCAGCCCACAATCCACACACATACATACATTGGTGAGTATGTTCTGCTGGAAGCTGCATTTCTGTGTACGTGATTAAGCAATGAGATCAAAGAGTAGAAGGTCAGCAGATGCTCCCAAACCATGAATGCATGGTCAGACAGGAACAATACACACACAACATTGACAGCATGGCCACATAAACCCACTTTTTGATGAAAAAAATGCACAAGAATTTCAGCAAACAAACAGCCCTATTTGGGCACTTGTCAATAGGCACAATATCATTCCTTCTCCCCCACAAATCACAGCAAAAAAAACTGGCCTTCTCAGGCCAAACAACTCCCCCCCCCACTGCAGCACTTTATATTTAGGTTGTATTGTTAGCACACTGACACACGCCCAGTCCAACAGTATCTTTCATTCTGTCTCTTTATGTGTGTCTAAAGTGATTGCACCTGATGAGCAGGAACACATAATACTATTTGCAACTGTGTTAGCCCTTGGCTATGTGCAATCTCCAACTACAGGCCAAAGATAGAAGTCCATTTGCATGCACATAAACAAAGCAACACTTTTCTAAGCATATATATCTGTGCAGTGTAAACCCTACAATTTTAAATGTCCAAGTCCCTGGGCATGATTAGTGCTAACAAACATTAACATCAGTCCCTGGCTGCAATGAGCTTCCAATCTAAAGTCTAAAACGAACTTTCTTACATTAGGGACTATTTTGACAGGAGAGAAATAAAATACCAGTATATCTTTGGACTCCTACACATACATACACATAAATACTGCATTTCTTTGGACATACAGGTGATGGAATTACCTTACTCAAGAGTTATTATTCTTGATTTATTCTGTGATATTTGGTGGTTCTTTGTGGGTTAGTGTAGAATAGTGATATTATCCTCAAATTTTGGGGAATTACATTTTGATTTCTGATGTTGGTACACATATCACATTTTTTGGTCTCAAATTATGATTATTTGGAAATAATAAAAAGCACAAAAAATTGTGACTCATTTTAAATTTGCATCAGCAATGGCATTGTTTGTGATTTGTAAAGACACATGTGAGTTTGGGTAAAGATTGTTGTGAGATGGAGAGTAACAAGTGAAAGTGACGGAGAAACATATATTTTATCAAAACATTTCACATTCTAGCATTCTTAAAAAACAAAATAGATTAAGTAGAAGCAACAATGTTGCAAAGGAAAATTTATTTCAGAGAAAGATACATTTCATCTCAAACAAAAGGATTTATTTGGGGAAGTTACAATTGTACCATTAGAATCAATGGCTAAAACTTGCATTGGACTATAATTGTGCCAATTTTCACAGCTTTTTTACCTGTGAGTCTCACTAGTGTACCACTAAATTTAGAGCCCAAAATGGCAAATTGAAGGTACACTAGTGAAGAGGCCTACATGTTTCTGAGCATGACTGATAGTGAAGAGGAAGTCTCTCATCTGTCAGATTCGGGCTCAGAATACGAACCTGTAGACAGCAGCGGCTCCATGACAGATAGCTCTGATGACGGAGTTGTGGTCCCTGCCAAGGTCAGGCTAACCAGACCCCAATCTTCTTCTTCTGCTGTTGAGGTGCAAGAACCGCAGGGCTCTCGTATGGAGTAGAGAAGTACTAGCGCCGCTATTCCTTCTGGTGAACTGGCAAGCACCAGCGGCCTAGTACACCCTGGTCGTACATCCAGCACTGCAGTAACACTTGGTGATGTGGCGAGTCCCATAAGTGCAGTTCAAGCTGGTGAGGTGGCAAGCACAAGTAGTGTCAAGCTAGTGAGGTGGCAAGCACAAGTGGTGTGGTCAGATGCTTTGAGGGCAGAGGAGAGATCTAGGGTCTAATAGATCCCAATTTTTTTTAAAAAAGAGTACCTGACACTACCTATTGCTATCATGGGGGATATTTACATTCCCTGAGATAACAATACAAATGATAAAAAAATAAATGAAAGGAACAGTTTAAAAATAAAATAAAATAGCAAAATAAATAATTAAAAAAACCCCAACCCTGTCCCCCCTGCTCTCGCGCAAAGGCGAACGCAAGCGTTGGTCTGACGTCATATGTAAACAGCAATTGCACCATGCATTTGAAGTATCACCGCGCAGGTCAGATTGAGGGCAGTAATTTTAGCAGTAGACATCCAACGTGAATCTGAAGTGGTAACCTGTAAAGGTGTTTAAAGGCTTTTAAAAATGTATGTAGCTTGTCACCGCTGCACGTTTGTGCGCAATTTTAAAGCATGTCGTGTTTGGTATCCATGTACTCGGCCTAAGATCATCTTTTTATTACATCAAACATTTGGGCAATATAGTGTGTTTTAGTGCATTAAAAAAGTGTGTTTTTTTTCTTAAAAAATGCTTTTGAAAAATCGCTGCGCAAATACCGTGTGAAAAAAAAAAATTAACCACAAACCATTTTAATCTGTAGGTCCTTTGCTTTAAAAAAATATATAATGTTTGGGGGTTCAAAGTAATTTTCTTGCAAAAAAAAATATTTTTTCATGTAAACAAAAAGTGCCAGAAAGGGCTTTGTCTTCAAGTGGTTAGAAGAGTGGGTGATGTGTGACATAAGCTTCTAAAAGTTGTGCATAAAACGCCAGGACAGTTTAAACCCCCCCCAAATTACCCCATTTTGGAAATTAGACAGCCCAAGCTGTTTTCTGAGAAGCATGTCGAGTCCATGGAATATTTTATATTTTGACACAAGTTGCGGAAAAAAGACAATTTTTTTTTTTTTTTGCACAAAGTTGTCAGTAAATGATATATTACTCAAACATGCCATGGGCATATGTGAAATTACACCCCCAAATACATTCTGTTGCTTCTCCTGAGTACGGGGATACCACATGTGTGAGACTTTTTGGGAGCCTAGCCGCGTACGGGACCCCGAAATCCAATCACCGCCTTCAGGCTTTCTAAGGGTGTAAATTTTTGATTTCACTCCTCACTGCCTATCACAGTTTCGAAGACCATGGAATGCCCAGATGGCACAACCCCCCCCCCCAAATGACCCCATTTTGGAAAGTAGACACCCCAAGCTATTTGCTGAGAGGTATGGTGAGTATTTTGCAGATTTCGCTTTTTGTCACAAAGTTTTGAAAATTGAAAAAAGAAAAAAAAATACATTTTTTTTCCTTTCTTCATTTTCAAAAACAAGTGAGAGCTGCAAAATACTTGGGATTATTCCCAAGATAACATTGGCCCAGCTTTCTCCAGATTAGATGGAGTAGACAGTAAATAGTATAAGGGGGATAGTCCTTTGTGTAGGTGTAAATAGATCCGTAGATGTTGAGGATGGCACCCATCAGGTCCGATTTGTCAATATGAATATGTTTTAGGGTACGGCGTATTTCTAGATATTGGTAAAATGAGAAACGTGAAATAGGGAAGGTTGAGCATAGTTCTTCAAATGAGTGAAGACGATTTTAACAGTAAAGCTGTCCAACTGTGTGAATTCCAACAGTTTCCCTGGTTCGGGTGGATAAGTTGGGTATAAGAAATTCCAGAGCATTGAGAGAGATTTTCTGCAACGTTGTAATAGATAATCTGATAGAGTGTTCCAGTTAGGGAAGTCCAGACTCTGAAGGCCGCTGTAATTGTGTCTAGGAAATGCTTCTAATATTTTTGGATCTTTTTCAAGAGCCGTTTTTTAATATGGATCCAGGATAATGTAGAGGTGGGTTTGCACCATAATCTTAACTGGTTCAGGATTGTGGCTTCATAATACAACATGATGTTGGGAGCCCCTAGACCTGTAAGTTTGGTGGGTCTAAGTCGGCTAGTAGATTTAATCCTGGGGCATTTGCCCCACCAGATAAGAATGTTCAGAATGGTTTGTAGTTTCCTCAAGTGAGCTGAAAGAAAAGGGATTGGTAACGCTCGGAGTACATATAGAATATGAGGCATTAGAATATGAGGCATTAAAAACATCTTAGCCAGATCGATTCTCCCTGTCCACGAAGGGGATAAAGTTGGAAGAGAAAGGCCAATTTGGGTAAGTTTGGATATCAGAATGGAAACATTGTTTGTGGAGTAATTTAGAACTAGGGGAAGTTAATTGGATTTCTAGATATTGGAGAGTGGATGGCAGCCCATGAAAACACTGCAACGGACGCAATAGCAGTTTTAGTGGACAAAGGTAATCCAATAAGAAGCATATGGTATTTATTGTGATTCAATTTATATAGTGATAGGGTGCCAAAATGGTCAAATAGTTGACAAAGAGGAGGCAGTGAGTGTAGGGGGTCAGTTAGGAAGAGAATTACATCATCTAATGTCAGGACTGGGCTCAGCCCTTCCTTCTCAAAGCTGGCCGCTCAGCTGTCGGCTAATTCCCAGCTCCTATCTCTCCACAGTGACTCACCTGTTGATGATATCCTGCTTGTCATTCCTGCCTACTTAAGCCATCCAGTCCAGATGATCTCTGCCTTCGCCTTGGTCACATCTCTAGAGACCCTCTCCTGTGTTCCTGTTAAAGACTTGCTTGGCTGACATTCCTTCTGGCTCCAGATCCTGATTGCTGTTCTACTATGCTCATCTCTGGCTCCCTGATGTTTTGGCTTGTCTGACTATCTGTTTCAGTTCCTGAACTCTGGCTATGTTTTGACTACGTTTACTCTGTTTACCTTTTTTATTATTATTAAACAAGTGTGATTTAACTGTACTTCTGTCTCAGTCTGATTCATGGTTTCTGACAGTAGGCGAAGGCCATGAATTCAGAAGATGCAGTCAATCCACTTGTTGGTAATATTTTTTCCAGATTGGATGAGCAGGATCACCGCATGGATCAGTTTGCCATGGCGTTACAAACGCTCCTGAGTCACGCGCCTCACCTGGAATCTCCTACTGTGGCTGCTCCGGTACAACCTGTGTTGCAGGCCATCCCTGCTGTTCCAGTCTCTGTGCAGGCACCTGCCTCAAGTATTATGTCTATAAGAAGTATGTCTGGGTCCGATCTGCTTCTCCAGCAATTTGGGGGATGATCCAGTCCAATGCAAATGGTTTCTCAACCAGGTTGAAATATGCTTTGAGAAGCTGCCCCAGGTGTTTCCCACGGACAGAAGCAAAGTAGGTTTTGTGATATCTTTGCTTTCTGAGAGAGTCTTGGCCTGGGCAAACCGTCTATGGGAGATGCAAACCCTCTATGAGTTACCAAGAGTTTGTGACTTCTTTTAAAAGGGTATTTGATGTTCCCGCATGCTCCGCTTCTGTTGCCAAGTGCCTCATGTCCATCAAACAGAGTACGAGAACTGTTGCTGATTATGCCATTGAATTCTGTACTCTGGAAGCAGAGGTTGCTTGGAACAATGAGGCCCTCATGGCTGCTTTTTCTCATGGTCTCTCAGATACCATCAAGGATAAGATAGCAACCTGAGATATACCCACTGAGCTAGAGAGGTGATCACCTTTGTCATCTTCATTGACTCCAGACTCAGAGAAAGACTCCCTTTTAAGGAGCGCTTGTGGAAGCCTCCTGTACATTTGTGAAGATAAACCCATGCACTTGGGCTTCACGCGAACCTTGAGGTCCTGTCACAGACAGACCTTAGGTGGCATTGTTTCATTCCCAGTTATCCAGAAGGATAAGCCCCTGGTTTCGGTTACCCTTTCTTGGGCTGAGTCGTCCGTCGAGATACAGGCTCTAATTCAATCAACTCTTGGGCTGCAGGCCTGTTCATTGATGCTGCCTTTGTACTGAAGCACTCGATTTCTGCTGCAGCTGCGTGACACTCCACTTGCCATTGAGGCTCTTGACAGAAGACCTCTACAGCCTGCCCATGTGACTCATGAGACTGTTCTAATGTCCATGGCCGTAGGGGCTCTTCACCATGAGACAATCCAATTCCAAGTTATTTTTGCGAGGCCCAATAAAACAGAAAAAGAGGCCTAGACTCAAGAGAGGTTGCAGAGGGGGGAGGAAATTACAAAGGAGAAAAGAGAAAAAGAACATAAAAGGTCAAGGAGTTTTTAACTTGAGCTCCCAGGTCTTAACCGAAGCAGAATTATCCATATTAGATAAGGGTCTGAAGTATGCTCCTCCTAAAAGGTTGGATAAATTCCATACCTTTATGGATGTTCATAAGTATATACGTAAAGTTAATATCCAAAGATTTTTGGTTTCTAACCCAGTGCGTAACGACTACCCGGCAGCTACTTCAGGAACCGTTCATTCTGGTCTTTCCAACCCTTCCCTCTTCTCTCCCCCTGTACCTATAGCACCTGCGATAAAAATATTTAGGGACCTTGTTCTCCAAGACCTTGCCAAACTACCAGAGAAACATATACGCCAGCCTCCAATGTCAAAAGGGGGTTTGGAGTCTCTGTGTGCAAGGAAAGACTTAGTCGTCCGCCCCGCGGACAAGGGAGGAGGAATAGTGGTTCTTGATAAAAGTCAATATGAGGAAGAGATGTATCGAATTTTAAACGAACCAGGCACATATCGAGTACTTCCCAATAATCCTACCAACTCGTATAAACAACAACTTCAACAACTTATTACAAAGGGTTACGAATCAAAAATTTTGAACAAAAGAGAGAGAGATTTCCTGATCCCTACGGCACCCAGGATTCCCACTATATACTATTTGCCAAAAATCCACAAAAACCCGGTACGCCCTCCGGGTAGGCCGATCGTAAGTGGTATTAACTCCATTACAGCTAGAGTAGGCAAATATATAGATTATTTTTTGCAGCCCATAGTGCAAAAAACCCCTTCCTATTTGAAGGATACTAGTTCCACCATCAGACTCCTCGAAAATACTGTTATACGGGATGGCTATATCATGGCCACAGCCGACGTGGCATCATTGTACACGTGTATACCGCACGAAAAAGGCATAGAGGCGGTCAGACATTTTCTGGCCCGTGAACATACACTAGTATCATCTCAATGTGAATACCTGATAGACCTACTAGAATTTGCAACCAAACATAATTATTTTTGGTTCAATCAGAATTATTACCTCCAACAGTGCGGTGTAGCCATGGGAGCGAAGTTCGCACCCAGTCTTGCGAACTTGTTTATGGCCAAATGAGAGGAGGATGTCGTCTATACCCACGGAACCGACTCTTTGGTTCTGTGGACTAGATATATAGACGACATCCTCCTCCTGTGGAGTGGCACTATGGAAACACTCAAGACATTTTTTGAACATCTGAATTCTAATGATAGAGGGATCTCTCTGTCATATGAGGCCAGTGAAACCAAAATTCATTTTTTGGATCTACAGATTGAGATAGTGGATAAGCAATTCAAATTTAATACATATTTTAAACCCACAGACCGTAATGGTTTTATCCCTGTAGACAGTTGTCACCACAGGTCCTGGCTGAATGCAGTCCCGAGAAGCCAATTTTTAAGGCTTCGTAGGAACTGCACTGATACAGATGTTTTTATTGAACAAGCAATAACTCTGAAACAAAAATTCATTGACAAGGGATACGATGAAAGTAGCTTAGACCTTGAAATTCAGAGAACCATAGACACTGATAGAAAATCATTACTTACAATAAAACCAAAAAAAGAATCAGATGGGAAGTTCAGGTGGGCCTTGCTGACCTCTTTCTCAGTACAACACAGACAGTTTAAAAATATTATTAAGAAGCATTGGGATGTCCTTAAACAGGACAACATCCTGGGACCAATAATTCCAGAAGAAGCCAAAATTATCTTTAAAGGTGCACCATCATTACAAAGCAAAGTGGCCCCTAATATCATCAATCCCCCTACCCGCCCTTCATTTTTTCATGATTGGACAGGTTTTTTCCCCTGTAGGAGGTGTGTTGTGTGCAAACACAATTCTTTAACCACTCGCAAGGTGACAGAATTCACCTCTATGGTTACCGGCAGGAGATACACCATAAAGCCATTCTGCACATGCAGTACTGGATATGTGGTGTATCTCATTACGTGTCCCTGTCATAAACAATATATAGGTCGCACTACCAGGACATTTTCCATTAGAGTTGGTGAGCACATTGCCCTCATTAAAAGTAGGGATCCAAAACACACTGTCCCCAGACATTATAAGGAGTTCCATAATGGAAATCCTGAGGGATCACAATTTATCATCATAGATAAATACACACCCCCATGGAGAGGCGGGGCAAAAATTAGAGGTGTATCCCGTCTGGAAATGTACTGGATCCATGAATTACAGTCCTTTGCCCCTCAGGGTATGAATGTGGAAGTGGACGTTAACGCTTTTATAGACCAGTCCTGACATATAGGATTTTCTGTATAAATATTATGACTCACATTGATCTACATGTAGATTTTTTCAATTTTTTAAAATTTTCGACTGTAGTGAATTGAGGGTTATGTACGTCATGAGAATCCAATTCATTTAGTTTTTTTTTTTTGTGAATACAGTTAAAACACTACAGCTATGTTTTCATTTATTATCTTCCATATACATTTGACCATATATGTATTTTAATGAGAATATAGTGTTTGGACACTGTTTAGCCCTATAGGTGTAACCCTATATTCAAGTTGGGAATTTTTATACCCAATTATTGGACATCTTCTTTGTGGATAATACTCATTTAGATTTAGAGCCCCTCGGGAGTTGCTCCCTCTTTTAAATGTACTGAAAAGCATTAGTTCTTTACATAACGTGATGCGCATACGCATTTGACGGGATGTCGAGACGCGGGTCGGCATAGCGTGAGACACAGTACGGACTTCGTGAACGAGGCATGACTGGAACGCAAGCCATTCCAGAAGGAGGCTTGGTGAGATCACGCTTCCGATCCTGCGCCATGAGGATTTGACGTTCTGTTTACATCTTAAATCTCAGTGTCATGGCGTAATATCGCGGGATTTGGTGTCTGAAGAGATACCGTCGCACGTATAGAATGAACACACTGTCGGTGACAAATTTGACCACGGACTTTGGTAGTCTATGTCCTCGGGGATATGAAAGAGGATAATGATGATCTTAATATATTTCGAGACAAAGGGAAAAGTTGGTGGGACGTTGGAACGCAACACATGTTAGTCAAATCGAGGCCTGGAACGCACGCGGGTCCGCCATTTTGGGCAACCCGGAAGTGCCATAGTAATGAATTAGATGAGCTGGATTCTCATTACGGGGGTCATAGTTCTTATATTAGGGAGTCAGGCAGCAGTGGAAGGATAATATCATAAAAAATACTGCGCTATCCCATAAATAAAAATAATCCCCACATGTGTTAAGTGAAAACAAATATCTCAAGCAAGAAATAAAATGTGAAATGCTGCTGCAACCTTAGATGTGAGACAACCCCCACCCTGCTAGCTGTATAAATAATAGGTTGCGCTGCTAGTACATGAACATGATCATATTGAATACAACCACCTTGATTACAAATGAACATAAGTGAATACTTTCATACCAATAAACTGTGACCAAAATGATACATAAATGGAAAGTATGCAATATTAAAAAACGCATAAATCGCATGCAAAAATGGTGAGTGAAAAGTTCAGTGAACAAAACAATTGCATTAAGTCCATATGAACAATGAATGAAATAAATTGAAATTCTTATGGGTGCAGAAAATGGTTGGATAGAGGGAGAAAGACACCCTTCCTTCAAGTGACGTAAAGGTTATCTCTGTAAGAAGCGTGGTATTAAGAAGGAGATCCTCCACCTCAAATAGGTAAGCCCCTTACCAGATCCAAAGATCTCCTGTCAGGGAGATCATACACGCAAGTGGCTGTGTCCCCCAGCCACTGGGTCTCTGTCAGTGCGTTAATCAAAAACCACCTCTCCAGGGAATCAGCCTAAAGATGATGTATCCGCTCACAAACCATGGATAAATGGAAAGAAAAATGCTCCATAGCGTAACGCTATACCTATTTGAGGTGGAGGATCTCCTTCTTAATACCACGCTTCTTACAGAGATAACCTTTACGTCACTTGAAGGAAGGGTGTCTTTCTCCCTCTATCCAACCATTTTCTGCACCCATAAGAATTTCAATTTATTTCATTCATTGTTCATATGGACTCAATGCAATTGTTTTGTTCACTGAACTTTTCACTCACCATTTTTGCATGCGATTTATGCGTTTTTTAATATTGCATACTTTCCATTTATGTATCATTTTGGTCACAGTTTATTGGTATGAAAGTATTCACTTATGTTCATTTGTAATCAAGGTGGTTGTATTCAATATGATCATGTTCATGTACTAGCAGCGCAGCCTATTATTTATACAGCAGTGGAAGGATACCCCTAGACGAAGTCTTGGTAGACGAAACGCGTCGGGGGGACTCCACTGCCGCCTTCTTTTTTATACACAAGCGCTTTTTAACTTCTCAAATGTAAGTGTATTTCCTTTTTTAGTAAATTCAGTTTGTTTATGGAATCACACTATGTGGCCACTTTTCATTCTACATGGGCTGCACTCTGGGATATGTGACCAACTGTGCGGAGAGGACATTTCCATGAGAGTATCTGGGACCCTTATCTCTCCTGATTGTCAAGATTCCCCTTATTGCCGGTGGGCAATACAAGTCGGTTTGACCCCTACAGCATATGCTGTTTCGGGTTCAAACCCTCCGGTAAGCCTCCAACTTCACTGGTTGTGGGAATTTCACATATTCTTATTTTAAACACTGAGGCGGACTCTGTATAATCTTGTTGGATTTTTGGAACCCCTGTTTTTTCATCTTTTATTATTTTTTATGAATGGCTATTAACCATCACCACAATATTTGATCTATGGCAAGATAGCCCAGACTATTTTCACTTTTTTCTGGGGACGTTTCTTTTCACTGGTTTCACAGCTAAGGACTCCAATGGTCCTATTTATATATGAACTATAAAAATGAACTTTGTTATGTTAATATAAGACACGTTTAATTAGTGTGTTCATTTCACCTATGTATATATAATTTTTTCATCACTTTTCACCTTTTAGCGCTACACTTTGTTTTATTGGTCAAGTTATTTCCTCACCTGTTTCCGCTGATTATTGGTTATCCTTGGTTACAGAGGCACAACCCCTCTTTTGATTGGCTCCAAGCTAAGGTTCTCTCCTGGTCTCCACAATGCAGTAAGACATGCTTCCAGAAGGTAGTCAAAGTCCTGTACACCTCTTCACTCTCCTCCCTGCCGGAGGAGTACCAAAATTTTAGCGATGTCTTTGACAAAAGTTAAGCCGGTAGTTTGCCTCCACACCAGTCGTATAATTGCACAATTGACCTTCAGTCTGGTGCCATACCCCCTTTACCCTTTGTCAGTCTTGGAGGATAAGGCCATGGAGGGGTATGTTGCAGACGCACTTTCTTGAGGTTTCATCCGCAAATCCTTGCCTTCTGCTGGTGCTGGTTTCTTCTTTGTGAAGAAGAGTGGTGAACTGAGACCTTGTATTGATTATAGGGTTCTCAATCGTTTCATGATTAAGAATGCCTATCCGATTCCGTTGATTACAGAGTTATTTGACCGCCTCAAGGAACGGTTTTCACAAAGCTTGATTTGAGAGGGGCATACAATCTCGTGAGGATTAAGGAGGGCAACAAGTAGAAAACTGCATTTAATACCAGACAGGCCATTATGAGTACTTTGTAATACCTTTTGGCCTTTGTAATGCCCCGGCAGTTATGACCTCTGAGATTTGTTGCAGTTATGTGTGGTGGTTTATCTTGACGATATCCTCATATTTTCCAAGTCCCTGGAGAGCCACCACACAGATATCTGTTGTGCTTCAGAAACTAGGAGAGAACCATCTCTTGTAAATTGGAGAAGTGCGAATTGCATGGTGAGCAGGTTAAATTCCTGGGTTATGTCATTTCTACTGCTGGTTTTTCAATGGATCCAGAGAAACTTTCAGCAGTCCAACAGTGGCCCTGACCCATGGGTTTATGTCCTCTGCAGCGTTTTCTTGGCTTTGCTAACTATTATCAGAAGTTTATTTGTAACCTCTTGTCTCTGGTCAAGCCCCTGACTGATTTGACCAGAAAGGACGGTAACCCACAGAGTTGGTCTCCGGAGTCCATTAAGGCCTTTGAGTGTCTCAAGGCTGCCTTTGTTTCTGCTCCTGTGTTGTAACATCCTGATCCTATGTTACCTTTTATCCTCGAGGTTGATGCTTCTGAGACTGGAGTTGGCGCCCTTCTGTCTCAGTGCCCTACCTCTCAGAGCGCTATGCATCCTTGTGGCTACTTTTCCAAGAAATTGTCACCTGCGGAGTGCAATTACGAGATTGGTGACAGAGAGGTGTTAGCGATCATTTTAGCCCTGAAAGAATGGAGACATCTCCTCGAAGGTACCACTGTGCCAGTTCTCATTCTTAATGACCATAAGAATCTTACATTCTTGTCTGAGGCTAAACGCCTCTCTCCCAGAAGGGCGTGATGGGCTCTTTTCTTGTCTAGTTTCAATAACATTGTCTAATTCTTACCCGGTACTAAGAATATAAGGGCTGACGCTTTGTCACAGCAATTTTCCTCCACTTCCAAGATGGAGTCGGTTCTGGTTCCTGTGATTCCTCCTGATCGTATTCTGGCTATGGTTCACACCAGTCTCACTTCTCCTTTGGGTGACAAAATTCTTGCTGCTCAGGTCCATGCTCCTCCTGAGAAACCTAGTGACTGCTGCTTTGCCCCAGAGAGTCTCCATACTGCCATGCTCCAGATTTACCATTCTCCCAATGCTGCTGGCTCCCCTGGGAAGAATCAACTCTTTTAGGCCATTTCTGGTGGCCTAGTCTACGTGCTGATGTAACCACCTTCGTGGCTGCCTGTTCTGTGTGTGCTCAGAGTAAGACTCCATGACACATTCCAGTGGACCTCCTACAATCCATACCCAATGGAGAGAGGCCCTGGACCCACCTGTCTGTGAATTTCATTGTGAAGTTACCCAACTCCCAGGGCAAAACAGTTATCCTTATGGTGGTTGACCGGTTCTCAAAAATGTCCCATTGTATTCCACTTAAAGCGGGGTTCCACTCAAATTTTTAACTTAATCTTACCCCCTTCAGTTAATTGCATAGATGTTTAAATGCCACATGAAATTTTTTTTTATCGCTGTAATTACCTTTATATTGTACTTTATTGTGGCACTTCCTGTCTCTCCTCCCATGGGAGTAGGCGTGTTTATTGCCTTTCCCTGGCGCCACACTGTCTCCTGGGAGCTTAGTGTCAGGCTTCCACAAGCTGTGAATGAACAGCATTCACCGCATCCAGGAAATCAATGCTTGTGGGCTTCACATGCCCACAAGCAAGATGGAACCACCCAGCGTCATATTTTTTAAGTTATTCTTCAGTACGAAAACAGACAGAGGCGGAAATATTACACCCAAACTGTGAGTATTATTTTGGGATTAGCAAAGTGTCTCAATGACCTAAAAAAAAAAAAAAAAGATTGGTCGCCGGACTCCCGCTTTAAGAAGTTGCCCATTTCTAAAGAACTGGCTTCCATTTGTGCTCGGGAGATCTTTCGCTTACATGGGCTACCCAAGGTGATTGTCTCGGACAGGGGTAGTCAGTTTGTGTCCCGGTTCTTGTGAGCCTTTTGTGCACAGTTGGAAATTCAGCTTACTTTTTCCTCTGTGTATCACCCACAGTCTAATGGGGCCACAGAACAAACCAATCACAGTCCTTGGAGCAATTCCTATGTTGCTATATTTCTGACCATCATAACAACTGGTCAAACCTCCTACCATGGGCGGAGTTTTCTCATAATAGTGCCTTGAATTCTGCTTCCAGATTATCCCCATTTATGGTGAACTATGGTTTTCAACCTTCCATGTTGCCTGACTCATTTGTTCCGCAGAGTATTCCTGCATTAGAGGAACATCTCCATGGTCTTCGTTCCACTTGGGCACAAGTCCAGGAGGCCTTACGACATGCTAATGAGTCCCGTAGGTTCCGTGGGTGCATACAGTACATTGGAAAGGGTACGGTCTGGAGGAACGCTCTTGGGCTTGGGTCTCATCCTCGGACGTATATGCTCCTTTCCTCCTCCGTGATTTCCATAGACATTTTCCCCTCAAGCTTGTCCTCTGAGGGGGAGAGGTCATTAAGGAGGGGGTACTGTCAGGGCTGGGCTCAGCCCTTCCTTCTCAAAGCTGGCCGCTCAACTGTCCGCTAATTTTCAGCTCCTATTTCTCCACAGTGACTCACCTGTTGATGATATCCTGCTCTTCAGTCCTGCCTACTTAAGCCGTCCAGTCTAGATGATCTCTGCCTTCATCTTGGTCACATCTCTAGAGATGCTCTACTGTGTTCCTGTTAAAGAATTGCTTGGCTGACTTTTCTGCTGGTTTCAGATCCTGCTTGCTTTTCTACTACACTCATCTCTGACTCCCTGACATTTTGGCTTGTCTGACTATTCGTTCCAGTTTCTGAACTCTGGCTATGTTTTGACTACGTTTACTTTGTTTACCTTTTTTTATTATTATTAAACAAGTGTGATTTAACTTTACTCCTGTCTCAGTCTGATTCATGGTTTCTGACATCCGCATAAAGTCCTATTTTATGATGTGAGTCAAATTTTATTCCTGATATTAGAGGGTTAGTTCAGATGTGCTCAGCTGAAGGTTCCATAACAAGGGAAAAAATGATGGGGGAAAGAGGGCAACCCTGCCTTGTTCCATTTATGATGGAGAACGGGCGGAGAGGAAGCCAGAATTCCAGACTTTGGCAAACGTATATAAGGTGGTGATGGCTAATAGGATTTATCCCTGGAATCCAAACCTCTGTAGGACTTCAGTCATATAAGTCAAGTGTACCCTACCAAATGCTTTTTCAGCATCCAAAGAAATTAATAGGGAGGGGATGTTGTAACGCTCAGCCCATTGAATAAGGTTGATAGAGCGTCTAGTGCCATCTGAGGTTTGGCGTCCAGGGACGAAGCCCACTTGATCGGGATGTATAGGATATATGATGAGTTGGGAAATGCGATTGGCCAAGATTTTTGCATATAGTTTAGTGTCTGTGTTAAGGAGCGATCTGGGGCAGAAGTTAGCAGGGTTATCAGAGGATTTACTCGGTTTGGGTATAGTTACAATAATAGATTCTAAAAATTCTTGAGGACAAGAACCATGATCTATAATACTGTTAAATGTATCTGTCAGGCATGGGGTCAAACGGTCAGTGAATTGTTTATAGTATTCTTTGATGAAGCTGTTAGGGCCAGGGGACTTATGTAGGGGGAGGGATTTAATGGTTTTGGATACTTCTGCTGGAGTGATTGGAGATGATAGAGTTTCGAGTTGGGAGTCCATTATAGAAGGAAGGTTAATAGAATCTAGAAATCGGCATATTGTATCTGAGGTCAGGGGCTGGGGTGCAGACATGCATCAGAGGTTGTATAATGAGGAGTAGAATTGACTAAACTGTTCCGCAATTTCTAAAGAGTTAAAGATTTTGCCATTATCGTTAGCTGTCAAAAAGGGAATCTTTGACGCCGCTGCCTTACGCTTATGTTGTTTGGCTCACAAAGCACCAGGTTTGTTGTTCAGTGCATAGAAGGAGAGGCAAAGTCTTTTGATATGGTAATCGTAAGAGCACTGGAAAAGTGCACTAAGCTGAGACCGTAGGTCTTTCAATTTAGCAATGGTGGTAGGATCAATTTGTTGTTTGTTTTGGTATTCTAAAATATGTATTTGGGAAGTAAGTTAGTGAAAGGAGTGCATCCGTTGGCGTTTCTCATGAGCAGCAATTTTGATAAATACGCCTCTAATGAAGGCTTTGTGGGTGGGGATGAGCCGAACACCCCCCGGTTCGGTCCACACCAGAACCTGCGAACGGACCGAAAGTTTGCGCGAACTTTAGAACCCCATTAAAGTCTATGGGACTCAAACATTCAAAATCAAAAGTGCTAATTTTAAAGGCTAATATGCAAATTATTGTCCTAAAAAGGGTTTAGGGACCCGGGTCCTGCCCCAGGGGACATCAATGCAAAAAAAAGTTTTAAAAACAGACGTTTTTTCGGGAGCAGTGATTTTAATGATGCTTAAAGTGAAAAAAAAGTGAAATATTCCTTTAAATATCGTACCTAGGGGGTGTCTATAATGTGCCTGTAAAGTGGTGCGTGTTTCCTGTGCTTAGAACAGTCCCTGCACAAAATGACATTTTTAAAGGAATAAAAGTCATTTATAACTGCTTGCGGCTTTAGTGTAATGTATGTCTCACTGATGAAAATCAGTGAGACAAACGGCATGGGTACCACCCCCCAGTCCATTACCAGGCCCTTTGGGTCTTGTATGGATAATAAGGGGAAATCCCAAATTGAAAAAAGGAAAGGCGTGGGGCCCCCAGGCCCTATATACTCTGAACAGCAGTATACAGGTGGTGCAAACAAGACAGGGACTGTAGGTTTGTGGTTAAGCAGAATCTGTTTGTAATTTTGAACTGGTACTTTTTTAAAGTGTAGCTTCAGCCAAAAAATCTATTTTTAAGCTTTTTGGAAAACATAGGGAAGGGTTATCACCCATGTAACATTTGTTTCGCTGTCTGTGCACCTCTTCAGAAGATTTCACCTCACTTTCTGTCCCAATGACAAAAATTTTTTGACAATTTGGGGTTTTTAGTGAAACAAGGATTGGTGATAAAGCATCAGTGAAGAGGAGACACATTTTTCTCATATTAACTCTTACAGGAGAGAATTTCCATTCCTAGGGGTAGATTTCATCTAACTTCCTGTTGTCTCCTTCCGTCTGCAAGTAGGGGTCATTTGTAAGTTGGATGTTTGAAAGTAGGGGCTTGCCCTATATACTCTACAGAAATTGGGGCCTTAGGTGTTGGTGTTGCCACAACACTGTAAGCCCTCACAGTTACTCTTGGTGGGCACAGGAACGGGCCGTGCTGTGAAATATTAGATCAAGAATTGTAATTACATGTCATTGTTGAACAGTGGTAGAAAAATTGGGCCTTTGGTGGTGGTGGTGGTGGTGGTGGTGTTAGTGCCACAACACTGTAGGTCCTCACAATTACTCTTGGTAGGCACTGGAAGGGGCCCTGCTGTGAAATATTATATCAAGAATTGTAATTACATGCACCTGTTGAACAGGGGCAGAAAAATTGGGCCTTTGGTGGTGGTGTTGCCACAACACTGTAAGCCCTCACAGTTACTCTTGGTGGGCGCAGGAATGGGCCCTGCTGTGAAATATTAGATCAAGAATTGTAATTACATGTCCCTGTTAAACAAGGGCAGAAAAATTGGGCCCTAGGCACTGGTGCCACAACACTGCAACCCCTCACAGATGCTATAGTTGGAGCACAGGAATGAGCCCTGCTGCAAACTATTGCATCAAAAATTGTAATTATATGCCCCTGTTAAACAGGGGCTAAAAATTTGGGCTTTGGGCACTGGTGCTGGTGCCACAACACTGCAACCCCTCACAGATACTCTAGTTGAAGTGCACAAATGAGCCCTGCTGCAAAGTATTGCATCGAAAATTGTAATTACACACCCCTGTTAAACAGGGGCTGAAAAATTTGGCCTTGGGCACTGATGCTGGTGCCACAACACTGCAAACCCTCACAGATACTCTAGTTGGAGCGCAGAAATGAGCCCTGCTGCAAAGTATTGCATCAAAAATTGTAATTATACGCCCCTGTTAAACAGGGGCTGAAAAATTGGGCCTTGGGCACTGGTGCTGGTGCCACAACACTGCAACCCCTCACAGATACTATAGTTGGAGCGCAGGAATGAGCCCTGCTGCACAGTATTGCATCAAAAATTGTAATTATATGCCCCTGTTAAACAGGGGCTGAAAAATTGGGCCTTGGGCACTGGTGCTGGTGCCACAACACTGCAACCCCTCACAGATACTATAGTTGGAGTGCAGGAATGAGCCCTGCTGCAAAGTATTTCATCAAAAATTGTAATTATACGCCCCTGTGAAACAGGGGCTGAAAAATTGGGCCTTGGGCACTGGTGGCGGTGCCCAGAACCAAAAATGTTCTTACAAGCTATCAGCATAAAAATTGAGGAGGAAGAGGATTGTGACTCAGCATAACATGATAGTCACTCAGCATTAGCATAGGCAGTCTTGAAGTGATCTCACATTAAAAAAAAAATCAATCAGTTACATCAGCATCAGGTGCTTGGTAGCTGGTGATCCAGGACTGATTCATTTTTATGAAGGTCAGCCGATTGACCGATTCGGTGGACAGGCGCAACCTGTGATCAGTTACAAAGCCTCCAGCAGCACTGAATGTGTGTTCCGAAAGAATGCTGGATGCAGGACAGGCCAGTAGCTCAATTGCATACTGTGCAAGCTCTGGCCAGTGATCCATCCTCAAGACCCAGTAACCCAGAGGATTTTCGGTGGGAAACATGTCCAAGTCTGATCTTGCCCCTAGGTAATCCTGCACCATGTAAATCAGACGCTGGCGATAGTTGCTGGAACCGTTCAGACCTTGGGGCTGCGGACTAAAAATTATCTGAACGCATCGGTCAGACGGCCACCTTCTCCACCGCTCCTTCTGTGACTGACCGAAGCCTCAGCAACACGTTGTCCAGGAGGACCAGAAAATTGTAACCTCCCAGGCTCTGAAAACGCGTTGCACAAACCTTTCTGCAAGGCCTCCCGAAGGTGTTTCATCCACTGCTCCCTCTGCGACGGCAAGATAAGGTCCGCAACCTTAACCTGGTAACATTGATCAAGGAGGGTTGCCAGCCAGTAATCATCCCTCCCCTTGATACCACGAATATGAGGATCCTTCCGCAGGCTTTGCAGGATCAGAAAGGCTATGCAGCGTAGGTTTGCTGAGGCATTCGGTCCAGAGTCCTCTGGGTCACTAAGGATGACATGATCCGCAGCCACCTCCTCCCAGCCACGTACAAGTCCATGGGTTTCTACGGACTGTAAATGATCCCTTGAAGACTGCTGCTGATGCTGAATGTCAGGCTCCACCTCCATGCTGACACAATCCTCCTCCTGTGTGATCGGCGGGCACGCAGGAACACTGTCTGGATAAAGGGGGCCTTGAGAGGTAAGGAAGTCCTCTTCTTCCTCCCTCTGTTCTGCCTCAAGTGCCCTGTCCATTATTCCACACAGCGTGTGCTCCAACAGGTGGACAAGAGGGACAGTGTCACTGATGCATGCACTGTCACTGCTCACCATCCTTGTGGCCTCCTCAAATGGTGACAGGACAGTGCATGCATCCCTGATCATAGCCCACTGGCGTGGGGAAAAAAAATCAAGCTCCCTTGAAACTGTCCTGGTGCCATAGTCACATAGGTACTCATTGATGGCTCTCTGCTGCATGTGCAGCGGCTGCAGCATGGCCAATGTTGAGTTCCACCTGGTGGGCATGTCACAGATTAGGCAGTTCTTGGGCAGGTTAAATTCCTTTTGGAGGTCTGCCAGCCGAGCACTGGCATTATATGACCTGCAGAAATACACACAGACTTTCCTGGCCTGCCTCAGGACATCCTGTAAGCCCGGGTACCTGCCCAAGTACCGCTGCACCACCAAGTTAAGGACGTGAGCCAAACAGGGCACATGGGTCAGATGTCCCTGTCGGAGGGTGGAGAGGAGGTTGGTGCTATTGTCGCAAACCACCATACCTGCCTTAAGCTGGCGTGGCGTCAACCACCTCTGAACCTCCCCCTGCAGAGCTGACAGAATATCTGCCCCAGTGTGGCTCTTGTCACCCAAGCACACCAGCTCAATCACCACATGGCATCTTTTTGCCTGTGTGCTTGCATAGCCCCTTGAATGCCTACAGAGCACCGCTGGTTCCGAGGACAAATCAGCACAGGAAGAGGCCATGGAGGAAGAAGAAGAGGAGGGGGTGGAGGAGAGAGGTGTGGCAGAATCACCACTAGTAGCACCCTGTCCGGCATCCCTCCCAGCTGCCAGAAGAGTCACCCAGTGCACGGTGAAAGATAGGTAATGTCCCTGTCCATGCCTGTTGGACCATGAGTCAGCGGTAATATGCACCTTATCGCTGACCGCCTTGTCCAGCGAGGCCAAGACATTGCCTTCCACATGCCAGTAGAGAGCCGGAATCGCCTTCCGTGAGAAAAAGTGGCATTTGGGAACCTGCCACCGAGGAACCGCACATTCCAAAAACTCACGGAAGGGGGCAGAGTCTACCAACTGAAAAGGCAGCAGTTGAAGTGCTAGCAATTTAGCCAAGCTAGCATTCAATCGCTGGACATGTGGATGGCTGGGAGCAAACTTCTTTCAGCGGTGCAGCAGCTGGGCCAGGAAAATTTGCCTGGTACAATCTGTCGTCGGTGTGACGATAGCAGATTGCCCGCAAGTACTTGGCTGTGACACACCTAATTCTACACCTTCATTCCTCTCAGTGCAGGTTTCAGAGAGGACTGAAGGTATAGTGGGGTTGGAGATCCCATTTGATGAGGAGCAAGGAGAGGTCCACTTTGTTCTTTGGTGTGGGTCTTTTAGGTATGCTTGTCAATAGGGATGAGCTTCGAGTTCGAGTCAAACTCATGTTCGACTCGAACATTGGCTGTTCGCAAGTTCGCCGAACAGCGAACAATTTGGGGTGTTCGCGGCAAATTCGAATGCCGCGGAACACCCTTTAAAAGTCTATGGGAGAAATCAAAAGTGCTAATTTTAAAGGCTAATATGCAAGTTATTGTCATAAAAAGTGTTTGGGGACCTGGGTCCTGCCCCAGGGGACATGGATCAATGCAAAAAAAAGTTTTAAAAACGGCCGTTTTTTCAGGAGCAGTGATTTTAATAATGCTTAAAGTCAATCAATAAAAGTGTAATATCCCTTTAAATTTCGTACCTGGGGGGTGTCTATAGTATGCCTGTAAAGGGGCGCATGTTTCCTGTGTTTAGAACAGTCTGACAGCAAAATGACATTTTGAAGGAAAAAACTCATTTAAAACTACCCGCGGCTATTGCATTGCCGACAATACACATAGAAGTTCATTGATAAAAACGGCATGGGAATTCCCCAAAGGGGAACCCCGAACCAAAATTAAAAAAAAAAAATGACGTGGGAGTCCCCCTAAATTCCATACCAGGCCCTTCAGGTCTGATATGGATATTAAGGGGAACCCCGGCCAAAATTAAAAAAAAAAAAATGACGTGGGGTTCCCCCTAAATTCCATACCAGACCCTTCAGGTCTGGTATGGATTTTAAGGGGAACCCCGCGCCCAAAAAAAAAAAAAAACGGCGTGGGGTCCCCCCAAAGATCCATACCAGACCCTTATCCGAGCACGCAACCTGGCAGGCCGCAGGAAAAGAGGGGGGGATGAGAGTGCGGCCCCCCCCCTCCTGAACCGTACCAGGCCACATGCCCTCAACATTGGGAGGGTGCTTTGGGGTAGCCCCCCAAAACACCTTGTCCCCATGTTGATGAGGACAAGGGCCTCATCCCCACAACCCTGGCTGGTGGTTGTGGGGGTCTGCGGGCGGGGGGCTTATCGGAATCTGGAAGCCCCCTTTAACAAGGGGACCCCCAGATCCCGGCCCCCCCCCTGTGTGAAATGGTAAGGGGGTTCTTACCCCTACCATTTCACGAAAAAAGTGTCAAAAATGTTAAAAATGACAAGAGACAGTTTTTGACAATTCCTTTATTTAAATGCTTCTTCTTTCTTCTATCTTCCTTCATCTTCTGGTTCTTCTGGTTCTTCTGGCTCTTCTGGTTCTTCCTCCGGCGTTCTCGTCCAGCATCTCCTCCGCGGCGTCTTCTTCTCCTCGGGCCGCTCCGCACCCATGGCATGGGGGGAGGCTCCCGCTCTTCTCTTCTTCTCTTCTTCTCTTCTTCATTTTTCTTCTCCGGGCCGCTCCGCATCCATGCTGGCATGGAGGGAGGCTCCCGCTGTGTGACGGCGCTCCTCGTCTGATAGTTCTTAAATAACTGGGGGGGGGCCACCTGGTGACCCCGCCCCCCTCTGACGCACGGGACATGACGGGACTTCCCTGTGGCATTCCCCGTGACGTCACAGGGAAGTCCCGTCAAGTCACCGTGCGTCAGAGGGGGGCGGGGTCACCGGGAGGCCCCGCCCCCCGTTATTTAAGAACTGTCAGACGAGGAGCGCCGTCACACAGCGGGAGCCTCCCTCCATGCCAGCATGGATTGCGGAGCGGCCCGGAGAAGAAAATGAAGAAGAGAAGAGGAGAAGAAAAGAAGAAGAGAAGAGCGGGAGCCTCCCCCCCATGCCATGGGTGCGGAGCGGCCCGAGGAGAAGAAGATAGAAGACGCCACGGAGGAGATGCTGGACGAGAACGCCGGAGGAAGAACCAGAAGAGCCAGAAGAACCAGAAGAACCAGAAGATGAAGGAAGATAGAAGAAAGAAGAAGCATTTAAATAAAGGAATTGTCAAAAACTGTCTCTTGTCATTTTTAACATTTTTGACACTTTTTTCGTGAAATGGTAGGGGTACTTATGTACCCCCTTACCATTTCACACAGGGAGGGGGCCGGGATCTGGGGGTCACCTTGTTAAAGGGGGCTTCCAGATTCCGATAAGCCCCCCGCCCGCAGACCCCCACAACCACCGGCCAGGGTTGTGGGGATGAGGCCCTTGTCCTCATCAACATGGGGACAAGGTGTTTTGGGGGGCTACCCCAAAGCACCCTCCCAATGTTGAGGGCATGTGGCCTGGTACGGTTCAGGAGGGAGGGGGGCCGCACTCTCGTCCCCCCCTCTTTTCCTGCGGCCTGCCAGGTTGCGTGCTCGGATAAGGGTCTGGTATGGATTTTTGGGGGGACCCCACGCCGTTTTTTTTTTGGCGCGGGGTTCCCCTTAAAATCCATACCAGACCTGAAGGGTCTGGTATGGAATTTAGGGGGAACCCCACGTCATTTTTTTTTTTAATTTTGGCCGGGGTTCCCCTTAATATCCATACCAGACCTGAAGGGCCTGTTATGGAATTTAGGGTGACCCCCACGTCATTTTTTTTTTTAAATTTTGGTTCGGGGTTCCCCTTTGGGGAATTCCCATGCCGTTTTTATCAATGAACTTCTATGTGTATTGTCGGCAATGCAATAGCCGCAGGTAGTTTTAAATGAGTTTTTTCCTTCAAAATGTCATTTTGCTGTCAGACTGTTCTAAACACAGGAAACATGCGCCCCTTTACAGGCATACTATAGACACCCCCCAGGTACGAAATTTAAAGGGATATTACACTTTTATTGTTTGACTTTAAGCATTATTAAAATCACTGCTCCTGAAAAAACGGCCGTTTTTAAAACTTTTTTTTGCATTGATCCATGTCCCCTGGGGCAGGACCCAGGTCCCCAAACACTTTTTATGACAATAACTTGCATATTAGCCTTTAAAATTAGCACTTTTGATTATTCATGTTCATGTCCCATAGACTTTAACGGTGTTCGCGTGTTCGAACGAACTTTTTTCCTGTTCGCATGTTCTGGTGCGAACCGAACAGGGGGGTGTTCGGTTCATCCCTACTTGTCAACAAACTACATGGCAGGTCGACATATGTCTGGTCAAGCATGTGGTGCCCAAGCGGGTGATGTTTTGGCCACGTGAGATACACTTGAGACATATGTTGCAAATAGCAGGGATCTGATGAACTTGTCTCAAAAAAGTCCCACACCAAAGAACTTTTGGAATAACACGCAGAGACAGCAGTGCCCTGCACATGTGGAGCTCTGTGGTGTGATGCAGTCGGTGTGCTGCCCTTAAGCTGGCCCCTGGAGGGCTTCTGCCTCATTGGAGATGTGCCCTCTCCTCCTCTCTTGTATCAGGCACCCACGAGTCAGTGACCTCATCACCCCTCCCTCCTCATCACTGGAGCAAAGCTGGCAATATGCTGCAGCTGGGGGAACATGACTGCCCGATTGCTGTCCTTCTTGGGCACTCCCTCTCTCTGGGCTCACGTACTGCCTTCCTCTAGCTGGGTACCATCATCGGCTGCCTGCCTGTGGTATTAATAGGATTAGAACAACATCAATTGTCTTCAGTTAGCTTTAGGTGCCCACTGTGCAGAGGACGCACTACACTAACTGTAAATACTGCAGCTGCCTGCGGTATTAATAGGATCAGAAGAACACCACCAATTTTCTTCAGGTAGCTTTAGGTGCACACTGTGCAGAGAACGCACTACACTAACTTTTAAATACTGCAGCTGCCTGCGGTACTAATAGGATCAGAAGAACACCACCAATTTTCTTCAGGTAGCTTTAGGTACACACTGTGCAGAGGATGCACAACACTAACTGTAACTACTGTAGCTAATAGGACTAATAGGATCAGAAGAACGCCAGCAATTTTCTTCAGGTAGCTGTAAATACTGTAAAAACACCTGCCTGTCTGTCAGTAGGAAGAGAATAACAGGAACGGATCTAGCTAAACTGAATACAGTGTGTATATATATATATATATATATATATATATATATATACACACAACACCTAGGATGCATATATATATATATATATATATATATATATATATATATATATATATATATACACAATACACTGTAAGTGCAGCTAACTGACTCGCCTGCCTACTCTTTCTAACTTAAATCAAATGACACTCTCTCTCTCTCTATCTCTCTCTCAACGCCGGAACACATTACACAGGGCTGACATGCAGGCGGCCTTATATGGTGTGGGGCGTGTACTAAACCCCCTGAGCCATAATTGGCCAAAGCCACCTTGGCTTTGGCCAATTACGGCTCTCTGTACAGACGGCGCTGTGATTGGCCAAGCATGCGGGTCATAGTGCATGCTTGGCCAATCATCAGCCAGCAATGCACTGCGATGCTGCAGTGAATTATGGGCCATGACGCGCCACTCGAATTTTGGTGCAAACGGCCCATATCATTCGCAATTCGATGAACGGTCGAACATGCAATGTTCTAGTCGAACATGGGTTCGACTCGAACTCGAAGCTCATCCCTATTTGTGGGTGTTCCATACTATCATGGGGTTAGAGACTGAAACAGAGTTGGTCATGAAAAAGTTGTCAAGGGCAGAGTCAATTTGTTTTTTGTAATCAGGCTTGCTAAGGAAAAAGGGGTTAAGTCTCCATGGGGAGAGAGAGCATCTACTGGCAGAGATAAAGAGATGCAGAGTTATAAGGGCATGGTTGGACCAGGTGATCAGTCCAATAGAAGCAGAGGTCACTCTTTGTAGAGTAAATTTGTCCAATAAAAAGAAATCGATTCTTGAGTAGACTTTATAGGAAGAAGAGTAGAAGGTGAAGTCTTGCTCGTTGCCATGAGTACACCTCCACGGGTCAAAGAATTCTTCTTGGGAAACAAGGGAGTGGAGGGAGAAAGATGATTTACGAGAAGTGCTAGTGAAATCAATTGAGGGATCACGAACTTCATTGAAGTCTCCACAGATTACTATGGGGTTGGCTTTGTATGGTTGGAGTCTAGAAAAGAGAGATTCATAAAAAGATTTCTGATGGGTATTGGGGGCATATAGATTCATCAGAGTCACACAGTAATTATTGATTGTTGCATCAATGATAAGAAACCATCCATTGGGGTGTCAAGAGAATGTAATTGGAAGGATGCTGAGTCCCGGATAGCTACCATAATTACTTTCCATTTGGTATCTGCATTAGCAAAAAAGGTATGAGGGAATTTTGGGTGGGAGCATTTTGGTGGTTTGGAGGCCATGAAATCTGTCTCTTGGATGCAAAATATATCACATTTTGCAGAAAGGGCCTCTTTCCACAAGTGTGATCTCTTAATGGGGCTATTGAGTCCCTTAACATTTAAATATAGGACTTTAAGTGACATAGTGGTAGATGAGGAATTATAAATGTGCCAGGTGTTTAATATTGGTAACGTGAGAGACTTGATCCTCAAGGGGGCTACAAGGCTTCAAGGAATTAGAGACCCAGGTGATACTTTGTAAGGGGTTCACATAAAGATTAGAATCATGCCAGCCCAACGAAGGGAACAGAGGAGGGAGGGGGAAGAGGTAGGAAGAGCAGAAAAGTATAAAAACAAATGTACAGTTTTATATACATAGCACACCTATATTTTGGGGAGGAGAGGAATGTCAACAAGGAACAGTGATAACAAGAAAACAAGTATTAGCTGGTTTGAGCATGAGAGACCAGCACAGGGAAACTATGTAGGTAGTTGTGTAGGCTACATAGCCGATGCTGATTTACTGGTATGGTAACAATTAGCTATTGTCCTCCAGGTGCCATGTATCCCAGATGGGTTGTGGGAGCACAACATTAGAGGGGGTGGGCTCTGAGGGTGATAAGATCCAATTTTGCAGCTGCTTTAAGCCTTGCTTGAGATGGTAGATGGTCACTGATTCACCCTGAAAAGTGACAATGAGCTTTTGGGGGCATCCCCATTTGTAGGTGACATTATGTCCTCTGAGGATGAATGTGATAGGTGCAAGTTCTTTGCGCTTTTGGGAAGTGGCTGTGGAGATGTCTCCATATATTGTTAAAGATAAGTATAGCTCTGAGAATGTTGACACATTTTTAACGGACCAAAGTTCCTTCGCTTGGATGAAGTGGAGACATGCTAGCAGTAAGCGAGGGAACCAGTAGAGAAAAGAATTGATGGAGATAGGTTAGCTCTGCAGGGGGAATACTCTCAGGAATGCCTCTGATTTTGAGGTTGTTCCTGTGAGAGCGGTCCTCCAAGTCCGCCAGTTTAGCGGTGACTCACTGTGATTCTTCCACCTGATGTTGATGAGTGTCTACTAGCTCATTATAAGCGGCAACATAATTACTGACCTGGTACTCAAGGGTGTCTGTGAGTTCTCCTAGGTCATCAATCTGAGATTGCATATGAGATATGGATTTCTGAGGTCTTTTTGTAAAGAAAGAAGCAAGTGCTTGAGTGTGTTCTCAGACAAAGGATTATCAGTGGTTGGTAATGCAGCTAGTGTGGAAGCTTGTTCATCCTCAGAGTCAGTGTCAAGAGAAGCAGCCTGGTGGTATGTCAGGTGTTTTTTGCTTACTGGCCCATTTTAAGATGGTGAGGCATGTGGGGAGGAGGCTGCCCTCTTTGTGCTGCCCCTGGTGTGGGCTTCCTTAGGAAAGGGGCAGTCTAAGGAGACTGCAGCAGCTGTCCTGTAAGAGGCGTGCTGGGGAGATGTTGGCGCTGCTCTGTGGATAGAGACAGCACCAGCTTGGCTGTCTCCATGCGGAGGGCCGGATAAGAACTCAGTAAGCTTGCGGGGGGCCCGTCGGGTAATTTTTTCTTTCTAGTCATGTCTGACAGGGTCCCCAGGAGATGCCCTCTCAGACAGGATATAGCGGCCATCTCCGTGCACAACCAAGCTCCGCTCCCCCCATTTTTTTAAAATACACTTTGACCAGAGCAATATAAGGTCACGATAGTTGCATTGTACTTCTCTGGAGAAAACGATCAGTCGTTTTTTTTTTTACACATGTTTGCTTATATAGCAATGCATTTCTTTGTTATAAGCAAGCATTTTACAGATTTTAATTGATTCATTCAGTTTGTTTTGTTGTGATTAGTTGTGATTGGCCACAGCTGATTACATGGCACAGATGGGCTGTGATTGGCCCAGTCTGTACAATGTAATCACTGTGACCAATCACAGCTAGCAACACAATTATACACAATGAATGGCTTGAAACAAAGCAATCCAATTTTTACAACTATCATGTGACCTGCTGTGATTGATTACAATGGTCACATGGTACTGGCAGCGGGTTGGTACAGTGATCAGTCATTGTGAGGAGCAATCCAGGAGGACGTCATATGACATCCACCCAGATGGACAAGAGTCCCGCCCAGCTCTCATCTTGCTATAGGCTGGGCGGGAAGTGGTTAAGCTGGCCATAGATGGTTTGAATCTTGGCTGATTCAGCAGGGACCGGCCGAGATTTGAACCATCTATGGGTAGGCTGATTGTACCCAAGTTGATCCTAACTCTTCCATTGTAAATGAGTCTCAGTCTTCCTATTATTATTCTTTATATTTTTTCACAATATGTATATTGGAAATATGGCTTTGGTCTCCACAGCAGGTGGGAGCAGAGCTGGCAAACTCTCACTTCTAGACTTAGACAGACAGAATGGGGGTCATTTACTATAGCGCTGAAAAATGATCCTGCTGTCCCAGAAAATAGCACCCAATTAAGGCCAATTAAGACTTCAACTCTCAGAAACTGAGCGCTAATGCAAATGGAAAGCAGCGCTATTGTGGGCAACAATGCCTGTTAGATCACATATGTGGGAATAGTGGAAGTCAATGGAGCTCAAACCTGCAAAATCCAAATTTCTCATTGAAGGCTTATATGCAAGTTCTTTGCCATAAAAAGTATATGGGGACCTGTATCCTGCCCCAGGAGAAAGACCAGGGGACATGTATCAATTGTAAAAAATGTTTTTAAAACAGCCGTTTTTTCAGGTGCAGTGATTTTAATAATGTTTGAAGTGAAACAATAAAAAAAATAAAAATAACTTCCTTTAAATATCGTGCCTGAGGGGTGTCTATAGTATGCCTGTAAAGTAGCGCACCTTTCCCGTGTTTAATATTGTACTGCAGCAAAATGACATTTCTAAAGGAAAATATTTCATTTAAAATTGCTCGGGGTTGTAATGAATTGCCGTTTCCCGTTCTGGTATGGATGTTAAGGGGAACTCCATGCCAAATTTAAAAAAAAAATGGTGTAGGGGTCCCCCCAAAATCTATACCAGACCGAAGGGTCTGGTATGAATATTAAGGGGAACCCTGCGCCAAAATGTGAAAAAAAAAATGGCGTGGGGGTCCCCCCAAAATCCATACCAGGCCCTTATCCGAGCACGCAACCTGGCAGGCCGCAGGAAAAGAGGGGGATGAGAGCAGCCATCCCCTCCTGAACTGTACCAGGCCACATGCCCTCAACATGGGAGGGTGCTTTGGGGTCCCCCCAAAAACACCTTGTCCCTATGTTGATGAGGGCAAGGGCCTCATCCGCACAACCCTTGCCCAGTGGTTGTGGGGGTCTGCGGGCGGGGGCTTATCAGAATCTGGAAGCCCCCTTTAATAAGGAGGCCCCCAGATCCCGGCCCTTCCTATGTAAATGGGTATCGGGTACATTGTACCCCTACCTAATCACCAAAAAAAGCAGTAAAATGTGACAAAAGGCAATAGCCAGTTTTTTAATTTTGAATTCCTTTATTAAAAATGTCTTCTTCTTTCCCCGCTTCTTCCTCCGATCTTCTCCATCTTCCTCCAGCTTCTTCTTCCCCCCGCTTCTTCCTCCATTTTCCTCCGCTTCCTCCTCTGGTCTTCTCCATCTTCCTCCGGCTTCTTCTTCCCCTGGTCCATCCTCCGGTCTTTCTCCTCCACCGCTCCTGCTGAACATTCAAAAAATGAACCTCCTCCGATGCTGCGATGGGGCGGATGACGTGACTCAGAGACCCCGCCCCTTGTGACTTTACTGCATGGGGTATGTGTCAGTGATGTCACAATGGGGCGGGGTCTCCTGATGATGTCATCCAGCAGCCACACCCCATAGTTATATATGAAATGTCCACTATGGAAGCGGACAGATTGGCTGGCCGCAGCGTCGGAGGAGGTTCGTTTTCATAGCAGGTCAGTAGCGGGAGTGGCAGAGGAGAAAGACCGGAGCCGGAGGAAGATGGAGAAGACCGGAGGAAGAAGCGGAGGAAGATGGAGGATGAAGCAGGGAAGAAGAAGCTGGAGGAAGAAGAGCTGGAGGAAGGAGAAAACCGAGGGACGACCGGAGGAAGGAGCGGGGGAAAGAAGAAGCTGGAGGAAGACCAGAGGAAGAAGCAGGGAAAGAAGACATTTTAAATAAAGGAATTGTCAAAAACCAGCTATTCACTGCTTTTTTGGTGAATGTGTAGGGGTAAAATGTACCCGATACCCATTCACATGGGGGGCGGGATCTGGGGGCCCTCTTGTTGAAGGGGGATTCCATATTCTGATAAGCCCCCCGCCTGCAGACCCCCTCAACCAGCATTCAAGGGTTGTGGGGATAAGACCCTTGTCCCCATCAACATAGGGACAGGGTGTTTTGGGGGGACCCCAAAGCACCCTCTCCATGTTGAGGACATGTGGCCTGGTACGGTTCAGGAGTGGGGGGGTTCTCTCTCATCCTCCCTCTTTTTCTGCGGCCTGCCAGGTTGCGCACTCGGATAAGGGTCCTGTATAGATTTTGGGGGCCCCCACACATTTTTTTTTTAGTTTGATGCGGGGTTCCCTTTAATATCCATACCAGACCTGAAGGGCCTGGTATGAATTTTGGGGGGACCCCCATGCAATTTTGTTTATTTTGATGCAGGGTTCCCCTTATTATTCATACCAGGCCCAAAGGGCCTGGTAATGGACTGGGGAGGAACACCACACCATTTTTGTTAAATTTTGGCATGGGGGGATCCCCTCCGAATCCATACTAGACCCTAAGGGCCTGGTATAGACCTGGGGGGACCCCATGCAGTTTTGCAATTTTTTTTTTTTTTTTTGGATGGCATTTTTTTTTACTTTCGTGGGGAAGCCACTGACAGCTGAAGATAATGGGTTGTTAAGGATGTGGATCTGGCTTCCCGGCCCCCGGGTTAGCAACTGGCTATATACAGTCAAAAACCCAACAGTTGCGTTTCTCGTGCAGTTCCATTGAAACCTATTACCTGCAAATCACGTGAAAAAAGTCTCCGACCATTTCCAAAAACTCACTGGCCACAAAACGCATAGATGTGAACTAATACCATAGGAAACCATGTTAAATGGACTGTAGAGTGTTTCTGAAAACTGCACTAAAAATTGCATAGGTGTGAACCTAGGGTCAGGGCCAGTTCACACTGGAGTGAGAGGAGAGACTCTTTACATGCGCTATTTTTAGCGCTATAGTGCCTGTAAAGCGCCTCCAGTGTGAAAGCAGCCTAAGATATAAAAGATCTTGCACTTCCCCAAAACCACCACCCCCAAAACTATTTAAAAAGAAGAAAGAAAAGAGAAAAAAAAAACAAAAACAAACAAGCTCAATAATGTACTTTTATTTTGACAGCAGAAACAAAATTATGTACATTCATTTACTAGCTTCAAAAATATTTCTACAGGATATATGTTACTACATTTAGCAAAACAGTTAGCAATTGGTTTTAAGGGCCCTGCTCATAGGAGCTTACAATCTAAAATTTGTCTAAACCTTAGAGTGAATTCAATTAAATTTTCTTACAAAGCATTCCAACTTAATATTAAAAAAGCCACATGTTCAAAATATAACACCTACCACCACCCCACAAATCCACACATATACATACATTGGTGACCATGTTCTGCTGGAAGCTGCATTTCTGTGTACATGATTAAGCAATGAGATCAAAGAGTAGAAGGTCAGCACATGTTCCCAAACCATGTTTGCATGGTCAAACAGGAACAATACACACACAACATTGACAGCATGGCCACATAAATCCACTTTTGATTGAAAAAATGCACAAGAATTTCAGCAAACAGCCCTAGTTGGGCCCTTGGCTATGTGCATCAAATCTACAACTACAGGCCAAAGATCGAAGTCCATTTGCATGTACAAAAACAAAGCAACATTTTTTCTAAGCATATGTACCTGCGCAGTGTAAACCCTACAATTTTAAATGTCTAAGTCCCTGGGCATGATTAGTGCTAACAAACATTAACATCAGTCCCTAGCTGCAATGAGCTTCCAATTTAAAGTGCAAAACTAACTTTCTTACATTAGAGACTATTTCAACAGGAGACACATAAAATGCCAGCATGTCTTTGGATTGCGGTAAGAAACCCACACAGGGTGAACATATAAACATCGACACAAGCATTAGCATGTTGGGGAATTGACCAGCAGCCCCAGTACTGCTAGACAGAATTGCTAGACAGAATTGCTACCCACTTAGCCAGCCTCACACATGTTCTCTGCATCTCTGTGGTGTGAACCAGCCCTAAGTCCATAGCCATGCTCAGTGTCACAAGCAATATACAATATATTTGCCTAAATATTGGGATGCCTGCCTTTAAATGCACATGAACTGTAAAGGCATCCTGGTCTAGAGTTCAACATTCATTTGGCCCAACCTTTGCATCTATAACAGCTTCAACTCTTCTGGGAAGGTTGTCCACAAGGTTTAGGACTGTGTCTATGGGAATGTTTGACCATTCTTTCAAGTACATTTGTGAGATCAGGCACTGATGTTGGATGTGAAGGCCTGGATTAAAGTCTCCGCTCTAATTCATCCTCAAGGTGTTCTGTTGTGTTGAGGTCAGGACTTTGTCCAGGCCAGTCAAGTTCCTCCACCGCAAACTCACTCATCCATGTCTTTATGGACCTTGCTTTATGCACTGGTCCAAATCATTTAGTGGAGGGGGTGATTATGATGCAGGGTTGTTTTTCAGGGGTTGGGCTTGGCCTCTTAATTCCAGTGAAGGGAACTCGTAAGGCATCAGCATACCAAGACTTTTTGGACAATTTCATGCTCCCAACTTTGTGGGAACAGTTTGGGGATAGTCCCTCCTGTTCCAACATGACTGCACAAAGCAAGGTCCATAAAGACAAGGATGAGCGAGTTTGGGGTGGAGAAACTTGACTGGCTGCACAGAGTCCTGACCTCAACCTGATAGAACACCTTTTGGCTGAATTAGAGCAGAAGCCAGGCCTTCTCATCCAACATCAGTGCCTGGCCTCACAAATTCACTTCTGGAAAAATAGTCAAACATTCCCTTAGACACACTAAACCTTATGGACAGCCTTCCTAGCCTTCCCAGAAGCTGTTCTAGCTGCAAAGGGTGGGCCAAATCATTTTTTAACCCTAGAGACTAAGACTGGGCTGGACATTAAAGTTCATGTGTGTGTTAAGGCAGGTGTCCCAATATTTTTGACTAGTGTATCTGGCAAGATTTACAATGGTGATGGAACCCACCTACACATAAATACTACATTTAGACATAGTTTTAGGACCTGGGAGATGAGACAACTTCTCTACATGAAGCAGCATGCTTTGGAAGCGAACCCAGACGCTTAGGGATGCTAAACAGATGTTCTAACCTCTAAGCCACAGAGCTCTCACACGTGAAAACCTCCAAAACATAAATACACATAAATACTGCATTTCTTTGGACAGGTGATGGAATTACATTACTCAAGAGTTTTACTTCTTGATTTATTTTGTGATATTTGGTGTTTTTTTGTGGGTGAGTGTAGAATAGTGATATTACCCTCAAAGTTTTGGGAATTACATTATGATTTCTGATGTTTGTACACATATCACATTTTTTGGGCTCAAATTATGATTATTTGGAAATAATAAAAAGCACAAAAAATTGTGACTCATTTTAAATTTGCATCAGCAATGTTATTGTTTGTGCTTTGCAAAGACACGTGTCAGTTTGGGGAAAGATTGTTGTGAGATGGAGAGTAACAAGTGAAAGTAACAGAGAAAAATATATTTTACCAAAACATTCCACATTCTTTTTTTTTTTTTTTTTTTCTTTTTTTTATACTTATTTTTTTTTTTTTCTTTTTTTTTTGCCACCTCAGTGATTATAGTTGGAGACCTGATCCACTTTATCAGTGTCATCTATGTCTCTCCTTTTTTTCACATCATTTGTAGCTTACTTGACAAGTGTACATATCTTATTTTTCAATTTAACAAATACAAAAAGGAAAGGAACCCCAACCCCTAACCCTCTCTCCTATCCCCCCTCCCTCCCTCCCTCCCTCCCGCACCTCTTGTGTACATTTGTTGTTATCTCTATTTTTAATCAATTCTTATTCTCAGACCTTCAGCAATACTCCATAATTTTTTAAAGTCCTTCCAGTTTTGCCACTTATTCCTCCCTTCTACTAATTCAGCTTCACTTTCAGGTCCTCCTTCCTCCATATATCGGATCCCTTCTACTACATCAACCCACTCCCATATTGATGGGCCCTCTAACTTCTGCCAATTTTTTGCTATGACCTTTTTTGCCGCATTCAACAGGTATGGTACTAAGGTGTTTTTATATATTTTTACCTCCCCTCCTATTCCGTGATGTAACACTGTCCAGGGGTCTAATTTAACTTCTATCTTAGTTATTTGCTTAATATATCCCAAGATTTTTAGCCAGTAACGTTTGATTACAGGGCAGTCCCACCATATGTGGGCCATGTTTCCTACACCTTTACACCCCCTCCAGCACTCCGATGTTTTATCTTTTTGGTATTTACTTGCCTTATCCGGGGTAATGTACCAACCTGTTAAAATTTTGTAGTTCATTTCGGCGACACTGATGTCGATCGTCGAACTGTGGGTCAGCTCCAGGGTTTTCTTTAATCTATTACTATCTAACTGTACGCCTAATTCATTTCCCCATTTGATAATAAATGGTGGTATCTCCCTACTACTCTTCGCCAAGCCCAGTTTGTAAATTTTAGAAATTATACCTTTAGTATTATTCGACATACATATCTTTTCCAACTCTGATAGCTCCTCCCCTGATCTTATTGGGTGTGGTAGGCGGCTGATAAAGTGGCTTAACTGCAAGTATCTCCAGCGATCTAACACCCAAATATCTGTTTTGTGCTTTAATTCCTGAAACGTAGCTATCTTCCCTTCTTTAATAATATCTCTCAACTGTACTGTTCCCTTTTTTATCCAACTCCCCCCAATTTCTTTTTTACCAGGTGCAAAATAATCATTCTCTGAAAGTGAAATTAACGGAGAATTATAAGTGTTATTTACTTGTTTGTAAACTATATCCCAAACTCTAAAAACCGCCTTTGTCAGTGAGTGTGTGTTAGTGTCTAATACCCTATAGTGTGGAGGGTTCCAAATCAAGTGCCCTAAGTGCGCCTTACTCAAACTATTCTCTACATTCACCCATCTTTTCTGTGAGTTCTCTCTAAACCACTCTATCGCTCTTGAGACCAGTGTTGCCCTATAATAACCCTGAATATCAGGTATCGCCAAGCCCCCTTTTCTTTTTTCTTGCTTTAAGATGTCAAAAGACACTCTAGCCCTTCTGTTTTTCCAAACAGCTCTCATAATGATTGATTTCAATTTTTTAAAATAGTACTGAGGGATATTCAATGGGAGCATCTGTAGTTTATAGGTGATTTTAGGTAATAATATCATCTTTATGGCGTTAATTCGTCTAACCCATGAAAGTGGTTTAGTTGTTATCCTTTTACTCTCCGATTTTATTTCATCTAATAGTGGAATAAAATTTGCTTTGTAGATCTTCCCTAATGAATTTGCCAGTTTTATACCCAAGTAATTTATTTCTTTTTTCCATATAAATTTAAATTCCTTTTTCAAGTTTCTTTCCTCCCTCTTACCCAGGTTGATATTCAGGATTTCCGATTTTGCTAAGTTAATTTTGAAGTTTGATATTTCTCCATATTGCCTCATGACTCCGAGGATATTAGCCATTGATATTTTGGGGTTGGCTATGAAAAGCAGAACATCGTCTGCAAAAGCCGCGATCTTGTGCTCCTCATCTCCAACCCTTATACCCCAAATCTCCGGGTCTGCCCTAATCACTGACAACAGTGGCTCGAGGGAAAGGACGAAGAGCAGGGGGGACAAGGGACACCCCTGCCTCGTCCCATTTTCCATTTCAAAAGCCTCTGAAAGGGAGCCATTGATTTTTATCGAGGCCGTAGGGTGGTTATACAGAGCGCGTATCCTATTGATCATTTTTGGACCTATACCCATAGATTCCAGAGTTTGGAACATGAACCCCCAGTCTACTCTGTCAAACGCTTTCTCCGCGTCTATAGACAAGAGTAGACCTGGGGGTCCACTGTCCTTAATATGCTGCAGCAAGAGGAGTGCTCTCACGCCATTGTCTCGCCCCTCTCTTTTTGGGATGAACCCCACTTGGTCTGGATGTATCAGGCCATTGAGGTTCTCTTTTAGCCGATTTGCTAGGACTCTGGCATATAGTTTAACATCGGTGTTGATCAGCGATATCGGCCTATAACTAGAGCATAATGTAGGGTTTTTCCCTTCCTTTGGGATAACCGTGATCTCTGCTCTAAGAGCTTCTCTACTCAGGTCGAAATCTCTGCCCAACCCGTTCATATACTCGCAGAGTCTAGGGGTCAATATTTCTTTAAATTTTTTGTAATACCTACAGGTGAATCCATCGGGCCCTGGGCTTTTACCTGAAGCTGATTCTGATAGTGCTCTGTTGATTTCTTCTATCGTTATGGGGTTTTCTAAGATATCTCTGTCGGCCTCATTGATCTTCGGGAGGTTGGCTTTCTTCAAGAATTCTACTATTTTCCTATCCTTTGCTCCTTTTTGCCTTGTATTTTTAGCTACTGAATATAATTCACTGTAATATTCCTTAAAGGATTCCCCTATCTCTTTTGTTGTATGTAGCATTTCTCCTTTACTATTTTGAATTTTTTCAATATAGTTTCTAGTTCTTTTCTTTCTTATTATATTAGCTAGTAGTCTACTGCTCTTATTTCGACTCTGATAGTTTTCTTTCGCCACCTTATAAAATGCTTTTTTTGTTTCTAGATCTGTATAATTCTTTAGCTCCTCCCTTTTTTTCACCAATTTTTGATATACTCTTCTCCCTTGGCCCAAGCCCCTCTTATGTTCTTGCTCCAGATCATATATTTCTTTTGTTAGTTTTTTTATTTGTTCCTTTGTTTCCCTTTTTCTCATTGCCCCTATCTTCATTATTACTCCCCTTATGTAGGCCTTGTGGGCCTCCCACAGGGATGACCCTGATATCTCTGCTGTATCATTCGTTGAGAAATATTGTTTTAATTCCTGTTCTATTTTCTCTACGTTTGATGCTTCTTGTAAAAGATCTTCATTCAATCTCCAGGTTATTGGGGTTCTCTGATTTCCTGGGACATACAATCTCATACTAACTGGGGCATGGTCTGATATGGTGATAACTTCTATCTTAGCCTCCACGACTCTTTCTAACAATGAATGTTCCATCAATATATAATCAATCCTAGAGTACGTCCCGTGCGCAGAGGAATAGAACGAGAAATCCTTCTTATTTGGATTCGTAATCCTCCATACATCCACCAGTTGACACGAATGCAGCTTCTGTTTTAGTTTCTTCAGCTTCCCGTTCATAGTCCCCTGCGCACGAGACGTACTATCTACCTCTGGAGCCATACACATGTTGAAATCACCCATCATAATCAGGCTACCTTCTTTAAACTCCATTAGTTTCCCTAATATTGTTCCAAGAAAACCGCTCGGCTCTTTATTAGGTGCGTAAATATTTGCCAGTGTAACCTTCCATCCCTCCAAGGAACCCTTCAGGAATATATATCTTCCCCCCTGGTCTATTAGCCTCTCTTCGACCTTAAAATTTATCCCTCTTGCTATCCCTATTGCCACTCCTCTCGCTCTTGATGTTATTGAGTCCCCGTAAAACCAAATTGGGTACATATTGGACTTTATCTTACTTTTGGAATAGTATGTTAAATGGGTTTCTTGGAGGAACACAACCTCAGCCTTATATCTCTCTAATTCCCTCAAGATCTTATATCTCTTAATTGGCTCATTAAGACCCTTTACATTATAGGTCATAAACTTTAATTTTCTCATCTCCTCACTTTTTTTTTTTTTTGATCTTTGTTGGGTCTGTATTACTGAGCTAATCTGAGTTCTTCCTTTGTTAACTTCTATCCTTCCTTTTCCCCTCTTACTTCCTTGTACACCGGGTTCCCCTTTCCCCTCCCCTCTCCCCAACCCCCCCTCCCTACCCCTCAGCCACCCCCTGGCTCCCCATTCGCCCTGCGCCATAGATACCATGGAGCTTGGCAAATCACATGTTGGGGGTGGGAGCCCGAGTGTGCCCTTTACCCCCCCCTGCCTGGTGTTTTAAGCAGGGGGGGGCAATCCAGATATCGCAGAAACTCCTCCTCCCTCCCGCCACCCCTCCACTCTACTACTCTACTAAACCACTAAACCACTAAACCAACCTCCCCCCACCCCCCCCCCCACCCCCCATACCCTCCCAGTCATCCCTCCGCCCAGCCCGGCAGCTCTGGTTCTTTCATATCAAGCCTATCACAGAAGTCCTTTAAATCCTCTGGGAACCTCAATCTTGCCGATCTTCCGTCTCTAAAGCCCCTCAGGCACGCCGGAAAACCCCAGCTATACTTGATGTTTAGTTCTCTCATCTGATCTAGTAAAGGCTTCAAAAGCCTTCTCCTAGCAAGGGTTTCAGGAGCGAGATCTGTATAGATTTGGATCTCTGACCCTTCAAATTTTACCGGGGGTTTATCTCTCATTTTGGATAGGATTACAGCTTTGTCTTCATAGTACCTAAAGCGGATTATTATATCTCTCGGCCTCTGGTGGTCCGAGTTGAATACTTTCCCAACTCGGTGAGTCCTTTCTATTTTAGGGAATTCCTTATCCTCCTCTCCCATCAGAGGCCTCAATATTTGGGGGATCAACCTTCTCAGATCTTCTCCTTTGTTTTCTGGGACATTACGGAGTCTTATATTTTGTCTCCTATCTCGATTTTCCTGATCCTCGATCTTGTATAGGATTATCTTCTGGTTTTGTCTAGAAGTTTTAATTTGTTCTTTGAGGTTCATTATCTCCTTTTCCAATTCCTCCGGTTTTTTTTCCGTTGTTTCTACCCTTTCCAATAAGCTTCTCAGGTCTGCTCTCACCAGGCCTATTTCTACTTTTATTGAGAGCTCAAGATTTTTGAGCATGTCTCTCATCTCCTCCTTTGAGGGCATTGGGGCGCTTGTTATTCTCTCTTCCATCCGACTTAAGTCCCCTTCACTTTCCACTATTGAATTTTCCTTTGATTGGATCGTTTTATCCCCCGCTTTATCTGGGGTTCCCCCTCTTCCTTCTGTCCTCGAACCTCCTTTGGCTCCCTGCTCCCCTCCTTTTGGACTCCCACCTTGGGACATGAACTGTTTTATTGAGCTTCCAGCTGTCCTATCTCTCGGCGTTTTAGGTGCCCCCCCTTTTTTTGTTGTTGCTTTATTCATTCCTCCCTTCTTCCTCTGACCCCCTGTTGGTTTCCCCAGGATTAACTGGACTTCCTCTCTCCTCTTGTGGGTATGGATCCTTCAGGGGTATCAGCCCTGATGGTTATTTTCTGGGTCCTGCTCCTGGCAGTATGCCGTCTTTATACTATTAAGTTGTCCAATCGGGGGGGGGGGGGGGGTAAACACCTCCTGGGATATAACCCAGGCCCACTAGGTAACCGTATCTCAGAGATGTCTCGCTTTACTCAGCCCCCAATTCTAGAATCTTCTGCCTCGGAATCCTTTTCACAGTTTTAATACAGGCTTCATTACTCTACCAGGCTAAAATACATCCCCAAAAAAACCATAGCTTCAATCCATTTACTTCTATCCCCGTTATGTCCGGCTAAATGTTAGCAGGTTGTTAGAAATGACATTAGTGATGACGCCCCAGCTGAAGGGTTCAAACCAAACAATTGCTCCAGACACCTTGTCCTTCATTCACCCCTCATACCGTTATAGCAGGTTATAATATTAAAGCTGAGGGTTTCAAACAGGTACCACGGCTTCAACTGCCGTCTCTAGTCATTAGCTTCAGTCACCACTATATCAGGCAGTTATAGAAAAGTGTCTCTAACACATATGAACGGACATTTATAGATAAAGCTGTTCCTACGTTACCACCACCGGGCTCAGCAGAAATCCAGCTGGGTCTCACGTTGTCTGATGAGGACTGTGGGACAACCGAGGGGGGAGGGGGGAGCCGGGGGGGGGGGAAGGGACGCCGTCAAATCCTCCCTTCTTCTCCGTCTGTGCTGAATCCGCAGCCGCCTCCCATGAACCGAAAGCGGCGTGTGAAGCTTCGGATTCCTTCCCCTGTTAGGATCTGGGGACCGCAGCAACAGCGCTCGTAGTGGCGTTCAAGGATCTTCCTCCCCCTTTAGCGTGCGGGCATATCCTGTGTGGCGGCTGGATGGACGCGCTCCGGGGATCCTAGGAGAGTCTGCTTCTCCGTCTGACACGCTCACCTCCCTCCCTCCGTGATGCGCGCTACGTCATCACGCCCCCCCGTTTCCCCCAACATTCCACATTCTAGCATTCTTAAAAACAAAATATTCGAAGTAGAAGCAACAATGTTGCAAAGGAAAATTTATTTCAGAGAAATATACATTTCATCTCAACATTAAAAGGATTTTATTTGTGAAAGTTACAATTGTTCCATTAGAATCAATGGCTAAAACTTGCATTGGACTATAATAGTGTGGATTTTCACATCCAAAAAATGCTCTTTAACCAATTCAGGACTATACAATTACATTACATTCTTTCCACAATTACACAAACCTATCCCTTACCCAAAAAAAAAAAAAAAAAAAAGGAAGAGGAATTTCACCTCCCTTCCCCCTTACACCTTCATTGTTGATCAGGGGTCTACCCATTGCTTCTTCCCATATCCCCTGTGTACGTGCCCAATTGTGAAAAAAGCAATAGAAAGAAAATAAAAACATTTTTAGTGTATTTTTCAATTAACTATCAAATAGTGTAGGAGGCCATTAATGGCCAAACTGTCCATACTTTAAATCCTTTGTGAAAAAGAAAAGGAAAGAAGAAAAAAAAAAAGAAAATAGTGTACTTATCAATAAACAACCGTGTAGTATAAGAGGCCATTATGGCCAAACTACCCCAACTTTAGACCCTTTGTGCAAAAAAAAGAAAAAAAGGAAAAATTCCCCCACACCGTGAGTTTAAGATACCCTGATCAACACCTACTTTCATGGACGAGGGGAGAAGAGGAAGAAAAAAAAGAAAAAAAGGGACACCAAAACCCCATATGTAGGATCAGTGTATAGTTATTAATGATTCACTTTCAAAGTCAACCTCCAATATTATATATGTTCCTGGGGACTGTACCATGTCTTTTCTCTCCTATTCAGCAGTGCTCCTCTCCTTTTCTAGCTCCATAACACAATGTTTCCACCCCACCTAGGTCTTTTCAAATTTCCCTTGTTGATCCTTCACTACATGAACCCATCTCTCCGCTTCCATTATTGAATTAACTTAATTCCTCCACTCTATTACTGTGGGACATTGGGTTTGCTTCCAATACTTCGGTATTATTTTTTTCGCTGCATTTAATAAGTGCGGAGTTAAGTGTCACGGGACGTCCCTCACTCCGCTTGGGCGCTTCCGTCAGTATACCGCTTCCTAAGTTCTGGAACGCGAGTCCAATGGATCTGGCTATAGGAACCCCCAAGAACTAGACAACACCAGTCTTGGAGTACATCAGGACTAACCTCTCTGAGCACAAAACAAGGCGACACTTGCTTGTTGCTAACATGAACTCACTTTATTCAGAACCAGAATACAGTCTTATATACAGGAAAAGATGAGGTTCCCCCCTCCTGCTCATATTACTCTAACAATACAAATGTAACCTAATTAACCTAATTAACATGAGCTAATTAACTAATCCTTTATACAGCCTAGGTGACTGAGACATGACCTTTTGCCCACACTGAGTTAATTATCACAGGACATTTTCTCACAATAGCAGCAGCTCCAATAGGAGTCGTCCCGTCTCCTACATTGTATAGAGGACAATGTGATCAGCTCATTCAATTAACATAAACACAGGGTTAATTAGAACAAACAACAATGTGTGGAATACCCTTAGAACCTGTGGTAAGCCAATTTACATTAAACACATTATAGCAGAGAACAAGACAGGTAGTTGGAATTGATGACACCAGCATCTCCTCACAGTATGTGTCCCAACAGTATGAATCAAACAACATACAATATAAACATATATACACGACTGAGTCCGATTAGTACAGTTCAGACTGGATTTCTAATTCACCTCACAAAGAGTATTGTTCCCTTGAAAATCCAGTGCCCATAATCAAAAGGCAAGAGGCTTGCATTCAGTCCTCTCCAACAGCCTCTGTCCTGGCTAGGTCTGTCACATTAAGCTTTTCCGATAAGTTTTAGTAGACCCAGGCATCCCATGGAATAAATAGTGAAATGGTTTGAACTCCAGGGGTCCAGAGGTCAATTTCTCGATCCATGGGGCCACTGACTCCCAAAATGGTTTAATTACAGGACACGTCCACCACAGGTGGAGAAATGTGCCTTTCTGTCCACAACCTCTCCAGCACCGATCATTTATTGTTGGAAACATCTGTGCTAATTTGACTGGAGTCCTGTACCATCTTGTTAGGAACTTATATGCCATTTCTTGCACCTTTGAGCTTATAGATGTGGAATAAGTTAGTATAATCATCTTTTTAATTTGTGTATTTGTCAATAACTGGTCCAGTTCCCTCTCCCATTCCCTAACAAAATAGGGAACTGTCCCTTCCTGCCTGCTAAGAATCACTCTATACATTTGTGACAGCATGTGTTTAGAGTCCGACATTTGTACACACTGCCTTTCAAACATAGTGAGTGAATTCGAGGGTCTTATTAAAAGCTTCATTTTGTTGAAGAAACTCACTAATTGATGATATTTCCACTCCGCCAGATGTATTGTCCCAAATCTTGACACCACTTCTGTCAAGGATGATAGGACTCCACTCGGGGCAAACATGCCACACGTGGTGTCCCCACCCCGACCCCATGTCCCCAGATACCCCGTCTCCTCCCCTGGAGGGAACCAAGGGAATCCCTCCAGAGGAGCCAGAGGGGACACCTGAGGGGCATATTTACCCCTCCTATTCAGCTTGTCCCACACCTCCAGCGAGTTCCGAGTTAACGGTGACGTCCACTGGGAAAGCCCTCTTGATGAGCTCTGAATCCATGGTGCCCCTGCCAGATTCCTCCCTGCCACTGTCTTTTCTAATTGGACCCATAATTTATTCTGTGAGTCATGACACCAGTTCAAAATCCGAACTAAGGTCATGGCCATATAGTATAATGCTATATCTGGTAATCCCAGGCCCCCCTCAGCCTTATTCCTTCGCAAGATGTCATAGGCCAGTCTTGGTCTTCTATCATTCCATACGAAGGCCACAAACGACCTTCGTATTTGTCTAAAAAGGGTTTCTGGTAGTCTAATCGGTACAGTATACAGTATATAAATTAATCTGGGTAATATACTCATTTTTATGGCACTAATTCACCCAAACCAAGTCAGATACTGGCCCTTCCACTTCTTCAGGTCTTCTGTTATCTCTGTCAATAATGAACCATAATTAAGTTCATATAGCAGTTTCTGATCTGCACTAATGTGTACCCCCAAGTATGCCAGAGAGTCTCTATTCCAGATAAATGGGTATGTACGTTGCAATAACCTTACTAATGCTATTGGAACATGACTGGGCAGGATAATAGATTTCTCAAAGTTAATTTTAAAATTAGATAGGATACCAAATTTATGTACTTCCACCATACGTGCTGCTAAAGATGTCTGTGGAGCAGAGAGAAAGAAAAGAAGATCATCCGCATATGCTGCTACCTTATGTTCCACAGGGCCAACTGCGTCGATTTAACTGACAATTGCATGGTCGTGCGACACTGCACCCAAACAAAATTGATTTCCTTTTTTTTCCCACAAATAGAGCTTTCTTTTGGTGGTATTTGGTCTCCTCTGGAGTTTTATTTTTTTGCGCTATAAACAAAAAAGGAGTGACAATTTTGAAAAAAACACAATATTTTGTACTGTTTGCTATAATAAATATCCCCATTTTTTTAAAAAAAAGCTAATTTTTTTTCTCAGTTTAGGTCGATATGTATTCTTCTACATATTTTTGGTAAAAAAAAATGCAATAAGCGTATATTCATTGGTTTGCGCAAAAGTTATAGCATCTACAATATAGTGGATAGATTTATAGCATTTTTATTATTATTATTTTTTTTACTAATGGCGGCGATCTGCAATTTTTATCGGGACTGTGACATTATGGCGGACACATTGGACACTTTTGACACATTTTTGGGACCATTGGCATTTATACAGCGATCAGTGCTATAAAAATGCACTGATTACTGTAAAAATGTCACTAGCAGGGAAGGGGTTAACACTAGGGAGCAGTCAAGGGGTTAACTGTGTTCCCTGTGTGTGTTTCTAATTGTAGGGGGAAGGGACTGACCTAGAGGAAATGACAGATCGTGGTTCCTATCTATTAGGAACTCACGATCTGTCACTTCTTACAGAACAGAACAGGGATTTGTGTGTTTACACACACACGTCCCTGTTCTGCCTCTCGTGCCCGCGATCGCTCATGACCGGCGGTCATCCTGACCATTGGCCACGAGCACCAGCACCCCCGCAGTGCAGCGGGCGCACGCGCCTGCTATCCCAATCCCACAAGCCGTCGTAGCTATACATCATGCCAACATCATTCACAGTAATTAGCGCCGCGCTACAGTAAGTTACCCTCATTGTGTACTGATCTGTGCATTGTACCCACATAGATATACTCTCCAATATGTGTTTCTCCACCAGGAGCCCCACTATGTTGATGAGAAAGTGTTTTTAACTGCCACACATGAGTTGCCAATTGTCTTCCACTACAATATACATGTAATTTACTACACTTAGATCAAGCCCTTTTTTCACCTTTTCTGCACTTTCATATAACATCAATATTGTAATAGCAATACAGATAATTGGTATTATAGAAATTCCAGTATAAGTTTACTTGAAAAATCTATTTTTATGGTTTGAGTGTTGCCTGTCTGCTGGACATCGCTTTCTACAGCTTCCCAGATTTTCTGGATGCTGTACAGCTTCCCCTCTGCTCTTTAATTTCAATTTCTAAGGACTACATATCCCATGGTACCTTGCTGCCTGCAAGCAGTGATTCCTGTTTGGATTGTGGTTCCTGAAACTCCTCCTCATAGCACCTCTGTACTTCAGAAGGCAGGCTCTGTAAATGTGTGACACAGCAGTGCCCACTCACAGGGCATAGTGAATACATTACACAGAATTCAAGGAAGTAGGTGTGTGTGGATTTTCACAAAGTAAATGTACAAACTTCAAGATCCTTCAGATTAATATGAGTAGGTTAGAAATAATTTAAGTATTAATTGACTCTTAACTATTACTATTCTATTTTGCAAAAACAGAATGTTTTTTCTTTATCACTGTACCTTAATGCTTTCAAATGTTACATTGAAATGTTGTACGACTTTCGTATGTTCACTCAATAAACATTTATGAAACAAAAAAGAAATAATTTAAATACAGCAATAATTTTACATTTTAATCATAGATACTCTTAAAATTCTACATGTCCTACAACAACTCCAGTGGATGCAAAACCAACTGGTTCAGCTGCTAAACAGATACATAGAACAAGTAAGGGAAGGTTTATATCAATATGATGTTTTATTTTTCCAGGCAGTTTTTTTTCCATTGTATGAACGTGGAAGCCAACTAAAGTTTGCATGTGAAGCCAGTGTCAGTGGGAAACCACTCTGTGTCCCTTATTACTATACCATATTATTATATTATCTTCTTTCTTTCTGTATTTCTCCCTATTCATTTCCTTTTTATAACTCTAATGCCCCGTACACACGATCGGACTTTCCGACAACAAAACTGTGGATTTTTGTTCGAAGGATGTTGGCTTCAACTTATCTTGCATACACACAGTCACACAAATGTTGGCCAACAATTACGAACGTGGGAACGTGGTGATGTACAAGACGTACGACGAGCCGAGAAAAAGGAAGTTCAATAGCCAGTGCGGCTTCTTCTGCTTGATTCTGAGCATGCGTGAATTTTTGTGTGTCGGACTTGTGTACACACGATCGGAAATTCCGACAACAAAGTTTTGCTGGCAGAAAATTGAGAACCTGCTAGCCAACATTTGTTGGCGGAAAGCCCGACAACAAATGTTCGATGGAGCATACACATGGTCGGACTTTCAGCCAACAAGCTCACATCCAACATTTATTGTCGGAAAATGCGATCGTGTGTACGGGGCATTACAGTCTCTCACTCAGTCTTTCTATCTCTCGATCCCCTTCTTCTTTATTTCTATCTTCTCTACCCCTCACTTTTTATACACATCTTTCTGTCTTATTCTCCCTCTTCACCTTATCTCTCTCTCTCGCACTCTCGCACTCTCTTTTTCTTAATGTTTCTTTCTTTCTCTATATCTTTTGCTCTGCGTCTCTCTCTTTCTTTCACTGTTTCGGGCTTATTTACTGAAGGCAAATAGACTGTTTACTTTGCAAGGGGATTATCCCCAGAACTTAGTGAATGAGCCGAAGCTGCTGACTTCCCTCATCCAATCACATGCAATTCTTTATTTATTTTTTTGCACATGATTTTACATTTCACATTTACTAAGGTCTGGGGAAAATGTAATTCCAAATTGCAACTTCCTTGCAAAGCGAACAGCCTATTTGCTTTTGGTAAATCAATCCCTATATCTCTACATTTTGCTCTAACACTGTCTATGTTTAGTTGTCTTTCTATTTATCACTAGCTGTATCATCGTATCCCACTGTGTCATTTTTATTCTTTTTGCTACATCTCTATTTGTCTTCTTTTCTTTTTTCTCTCTTTCTGTTTTTATCTTGTTTGCTCTGTATCCCCCTTGTATTCCTCAGTATAACAAATCCATGCGAAATGAATGATAACATAGGTCTGCTCCTTTGACTGCAGTTTTCATTTTCTAAGAGAGCTAATTTTTCATTTTCTAAGAGAACGTATTTGTTTATTTGTCCAAAAGAACCTCAAATTACAGTGTAAACTTGAAACGGCTTTTGGCCTTTTTTACCTTTACTGCATTCATTGCACCACACCCACATTTAATAATGGCACCAGCTCCACCCTATTATCTTCTCTTCTAGATTTACATCCTCCTCTGAAGGAGGCAAAAAAACAGTGGCGCCCTAATTGACAAAGAAACATTGGGGGTTATTTACTAAAGGCAAATCCACTTTGCACTACAAGTGCACTGCAAGTGCAAAGTGTACTTGAAATTGCACTGAAAGTGCACTTGGAAGTGCAGTCACTGCAAATCTGAGGGGTAGATCTGAAGTTAGGGGAAGCTCTGCTGATTTTATCATCCAATCATGTGCAAACTAAAAGGCTGATTTTTATTTTTCTTGCCTGTCCCCCTCGGATCTACAGCGACTGCACTTCCAAGTGCACTTTCAGTGCAATTTCAAGTGCACCTTGCACTTGTAGTTTGCACTTGTTGTGCAAAGTGGATTTTCCTTTCGTAAATAACCCCCATTGCACAATCTGAATATGCAGTTTCCATGGACTCCGACATTCTACTCTTTACCTAAAACCTATAAAAATGTAATGCTGTGTAAGGTGACACCACTGCAAGGCAGCCTGTGGAGATCCCTGGCTGCTATGTGAACCCGGGTACCTGCCTGGTCTGCAGCCAGAGGAACATGTAGAAGGAAAGTGAGGATGGAATTCCAGTAATAAAAGCACTTCTTTATATCAAATCCATAAGAACAGCAATATGACACACACAGTACATACTGGCCAGCAGACACGTTTCACACTCCTGTGCTTGTCACTGCTCATGCTCAAGTGCTTTTATTCCTGGAAGTGCCGCCAGCTCCCCTTTCCTTCTACATATAAAAATGTAATAACTCACCCCTTCACCAGATATACCAATAGGATTGGGTCACAATGGAATCAGCAAGTTGGTTTATTGACTGTTACCTAATGCCTCAAGTAGTATGCCTGCCCTCATATGCTAAAGACACCATAAATCTTTTAAAGACTCTGGAGGGAATTAGTATTTCCATGAAATTACTTCCTGTGGCAATTGATATTAAGGCTCTTTACTCTAGTGTATCCCATGATCTTGGTATTAAAATGATGGAGCTGTTTTTAAGGGACATAAACAATCCCCCTGGCCCCTTAACCAGTTTATTCTAAAGCCTAACTCCAGGTTTACTATGATTTTAAATACAACATTTTAGTTTATTTGGGTCCAGACAAATTATGTCTTTTGCTAACAGATGCACCCACTAGCATCAACTACATACAGTATACAGAATTGTGTTCTGGCAGCTGGAATGGGACTTCTGGTTCTGTTCCTGGAACAATCATGTTGGTCTGAGAGCTGCTCAGCCACTCACAGGAATCTTTGTATCTTTTGACTGTATACATGGCTTCCTCTGATTGAATGAGGTGGAGAGGCGGGCAGATGATGTGTAATGCCACGTACACATGATTGCACATTCCGACAACAAAATCCATGTTTTTTCTCTGACGGATGTTGGCTCAAACTTGTCTTGCATACACACGGTCACACAAATCTTGTTGGAAATTCCAATCGTCAAGAGCGCAGTGACATACACGTACGATGAGACGAGAAAAATAAAGTTCAATAGCCAGTGCAGCTCTTCTGCTTGATTCCGAGCATGCAGGGAATTTTGTGCTTAGGCAATGTGTACACACGATCGGAATTTCCGACAACGGATTTTCTTGTCGGAAAATTTGAGATCCAGATCTCAAATTTTGTTTGTCGGAAATTCCGAAGAAAAAGGTCCGATGGAGCCTACACATGGTCGGAATTTCCGACAACAAGCTTCCATCAAACATTTCCGTCTGAAAATCCGACCGTGTGTACGCGGCATTAGTCTCCACCTCAGTCAATCAGAAGTCTTGTATTCATTCATAAAATACATTCACGTACACATACACTTTCTAATTCCTGAGCAGCATTCAGCCCAACTTTTGTTCCGGGATTGGGACGGGAAGTCCCTATACCCAATGCTTATGCTACATACAGTTTAAATAGCACTTCCATTGGGTACATCTGTTAGTAAAGGGAATAGTTTGTTTGGCCAGCATGGCCCTAGCTAACTATAAAGTCATAATAAACCTGGCGTTAAGCTTTTAAACTCCTAAGGCATACCTTAACACAGAATATATTCATTCTTATGTACTGCCTTTACCTTCAGATGCAGGGGGTTGCAGTGTCTATTGCAAAATAGACAACTATTTTGGTGTCCCTTGTCAATTTTACATGGTATTTTTTTAAATGTAACTGCCTACTACCAAACTGTCATTTGAAGTAAAACCATAGCCAAGTATTATTCTCCACAATTTTTTATTGTGCATTAAAAAAGAAAACAAATAAAATTAGACATGCTATCTGGCAACTTAACCAAAAAGTGCATTCTATGCATCCAAAAATATAGAAAATATACCAAATCAAATCATTATTCAACCAAAAAATAATGTCAAAGCAATAACTCCAAGGCCTATAATTAAATAACATGTTATCTCCTCCGATTCCGCAACAACTTTGGTTGACAAACGGCCTTTCAGAAATGAACTGAAAAGCACAAAATGAAAAGTGCAAAATGAAAAGCGCGAAGTGAAAAGCACAAAATGAAAAGCGCAAAATGAAAAGCGCAAAATAAAAAGCGCGAATCAACACTCACCAAACTTCTACTAACACGAAATTAGCAGAAGGAGCCCAAAGGGTGGCGCTAAAGATCTGAAAAACCATATAGTACTTCACTACATTCGTGGCCAACAATTGTGTGCCATGCGTATGCAAGACAAGTTTGGGCCAACGCCCTTCGGACAAAAGGCCACGGTTTTGTTGGCCAACAATCCGATCGTGTGTACGAGGCTTAACTGTGCCATATATATATATACAGCCCTCCAGTACACCATTGTCTCCCACTGCTGTCAATCACAACCAGTGAGGCGGGTGCCAGGGGCAGGGCTGAGCTGGGCTGAGCCAGGCTCTCTCAGTCTTCTGGATGCAGAGAGCCGGCTAGGGAGCGAGCACGCATGAGTGCCCCCACAGCACGTGGCTTGCTATGGGGCACTCTGCAAGGGGAGTGGCCCAGAGTGCTGTCGGGGGACACAAAAAGAGGAGGATTGGGGCTGCTCTGTGCAAAACCACTGCACAGAGCAGGTAAGTATGATGTTTGTTATTTTTTTTAAATAAAATGTTTCCCTTTACGCTCACTTTGGGACTGAAATGAAACTGTTGTAGGGTGAAAGATTTCCATTCGGAAGATAAATTGTTGATGGATAGACTCTTAGCTAGAGATTACAGCAAAAATTAAAAAAAAAAAGCTTACCGGAGGGCATGCAATGAGACAAGAACAATTGGCAAACAGAAACTAAGGATATAATCAAAACGATTATGAGGTTTTCAGAACAGTACCAAAACACATCATATGGAAATACTGGTATTTGCTATTGAGTGATACTATTATCAGCAGATACACTAGAGGTTACCCCAAAATGGTATATAGGTGATGTGCAAAAGACAGGATAACACAGAGCCATTATCTGAGTTAAATCAGAGGTGAATTATGCAAAGCAAAAGGTACCTTCCTATGCTGAAGGTAAATATAATATTCATAGATTAAGAAAGGGAGTTTAACAAAAGCAGCCCCTCAGATATTTGCCCCCCCACATAGTACACCTCTTTACCCCCCAAAAAATGTACATAGTAAATAACCACAGTCATGCCATTATAGAGTTCTTTATTTAACCACTTGCCATGCAAGCCAATTCTAGCATTTCTCTCTTACATGTAAAAATCATAATTTTTTTCTAGAAAAGTACTCAGAACCCCCAAACATTTTATATATATATATATATATGTATATATATATATATATATATATATATATATATATATATATATATATATATATTTAGCAGAGACCCAAGGGGAAAAAATGGCGGTCATTGAAATTTTTTATGTCACACGATATTTGCGTAGCAATTTTTTAAACGCAATTTTTCTGGAAGAAGAGCATTTTTATGAATAAAAAAACAAAAACAAAGCACAATAAATATCACAATTCTTTTGTATAATGTGAAAGATGATGTTATGCTGAGTAAATAGATACCAAACATGTCACACTTTAAGATTGCGCACACTCGTAGAATGGCGCCAAACTACAGTACTTAAACATTTTTTACAGGTTACCAGTCTGGAGTTACAGAGGAGGTCTAGCACTAGAAATTTGCTCTCGCTCACATGTCTGGTTTAAATGCTGTTTACATATGCGGGCATGCAAACGCTGTTTACATATGCGGGCATGCATTTTTTTATTACTTTTCTTCCTATTACAAGGAATGTAAAAATCCCATGTAATAGGAATAGGGCATGACAGGTGTCAGCAAAATTTGGTTGTACGCAAAGCACACAGCCAAATCTCCTGTTTCTAATCATAATAACAATTTCGTCTAATGATATAAATGCATCTCACCTTTTGATCGTATCCATCCTCTGGTGTGTGCCCCATCCAGACAACTAGACAAAACACATGTTTACGGTTCCACTTCCAAGATCACACTGCAGCCAGCCTGCCTCAGCTGTCTGAGTGAGCCACTTTATTAGCATATCAATAGAAAGTCCCGAAGCTCGAGGGTTCGGCCTCCAACAGCCAATAACACCTCTTACAAAGCTTGTGACCTCACAGGATATCAATGACCATATAAGGATTTAACACAGGAAAATGCAACAACCAATGAACAATGACTACAGGAGTCTTATGGGTGTGTCTGAGCGGAGACAGGGAACCTGTAAGTTTTTAGAAGCCACATGGCTTTCAAACAATAACCCTGTCTCCAACTAGAACCCAAAAGACTCCCGTATTTCCATTGATAGAAATACCTATTATACATTGTTCCAGAGAACAATGTATACCTGATTATTCTACTGTCTTTGTGGACGAGAGATTATCAGCAGGTGTACACTCATTGGGCCACAAATGTGTTGATCAGGCACACAGGGGCAACACGAGAGCACACTCGTTAAACCGATAATGTCTTTGCAGAGCGAACACACCCCCACCAGACGATCGTTCTGTGCATCGCACAGGGGCCCTTAGCTGGCGGACATGTCCCCACTCCACAAACATTTCTCTACATCCCCAAAGAGCTTTTCACTACCAAACGGATCTCAACCAGTGTTGGTCTGCCCCAGTCAGCTCTTTAGAGCGGGCTACGATTGACAGACACTGGGAGACTTATGACAATACATTAATATAAAATTTTCCACAACAGTCCCTCCTCTTGTCATATGATCCCATGTGTCCCTCGATGAATCCTGATCTTCTTCTTAGTCCATAAAAAGTAAAACACGGCTTGACATGTAGACTCTGTTGGAGATGACGTGGTGAGCTGTAGTAGTCGCCGGTCGGTCTGGGATCCTCTGTGTCTTGTACGTGGGTCGGGCTTCGGGGCATCTCATCAGGGAAAATGTGGTCATCTGCTCAGGCTCTGGTCACGCGTCCAATCAGGCAACAGGAGCACCTCATCATGGCATATAGAAGGAATAGAAACAAAAACAACATGAGTATATATACCCCTACTTCCTTCACTATGATCCGCTGCAAGATAAAAAATTCCCAACGATTCCCAAACCCTTAAAAAGGATTCCAACCTTCACTATCTATAGCTCTGGCTTTGCCTTGCAGGGATCTAAACCTTATCCATATGGGCCTGAACTTTGTGAATTCCCAGAAACCCTTGGACTGTGGGAACTTCCTTGTAGCTTCAACAGTTACATGAAACATCCCATCCTCAATGAATGAGAAATTGTTCAAGCGTTTCATAAGCTCAAGCCCTCACCGTGTACAAGCAATTCCCTTCCCGCTGTCCCTGCCATTCTTACCTTCTCTCGCGCCATCAGATCCTCGCGATCGGCTGCGACATAAGATGCTGGGACGAGTTTCACCTGCACACATGAACCTCTTGCCTTATGGGAAATTACCTTATAAAGCTGTAGATCCGCATTAATGCCAAACTACAGTTGAAGCACGCTTGTGGGCTACCTAGTTATCCCAATACCAACGCTGGCAAGATCCAGAGCTATTGTTAAAATTATAATTAATTTTACCATCTAGAAATGTTTTGTTAAGTTCTATTGACAGGTGTCTGTTTGGATTTGACTAGTCTGTCAAAACTCCTCACACCAATATGAACGTCACATATAGCATTTACCGCCATCATTGCTGGGGCACTAATACCCGACCATGTGTCCTGTTCTCTTTCTTAGCTAGTTGGGATGCTTTTCATCGTTACCCTTGCTAAAATTTATTAAACAAAAAATATAAATTAACAAAGATACTTCTCTACTCTTTGTGGTTGATCACTTCTTGCAGTGGCTGGCGTGGTCTCATCCCTCAAGCTTCTTTATAATGTCCCAGTCACCTGGTTGGAAAGAATGTAAACTGGTTATTGTGTCAGGGTCCAGGATGGACTCGTGAACCCTGTGGTGGACCTTTTGAAGTTCATGTTACAGTGATTGCACCCACCCCATCAGCTGAGAATGTAGGTGACAGCTAATGAGGAAAGTACCACTCTGTTTTTGGTTGACCTCCAAACAAACCTCGTATGACAATAACCCAGACATCGGGACTGTGGTCACTGCATAAACTGTGCGTGGCTTACCATCTGGGGTGTAATACCTGGAACCAGTGACAAAAAGGTTCTTAGCATCTGGGATGGGAGCCTACTTCACCAGACTGCTGCTTGCTGATTCAAATTCTATCAAAGAAAGACAGTCTTGGCACAAACTTGATTAGAATTAGAGCGGTTAGTATTGTTGGTTTGAAAATGTGTTATTCTCACCACTATCATCCCCCCTTTTCTTCCCTCCTCATTACAAACTGGAGGAAGACATGCAGGGTTTAGAATGGTGCAGAATAAAACAGTGAAAGAGCCTATGATACTTTTACCTTCTTATACACCTGTACACACACTTTCAGAAACTCTTTGGACCTGAAAAGATACTTATAAACAAAAGTTATTACTCTATCCTTCAAAGAATGGTAAACAATAACACATTCATGTGCATTGGTAAATTGTCACTGACATTCCACAAAACCGATAATAACTAAACCCTCTGTAAATCTTACTTTCACGTTTTTACTTAAAATACAACAGCCGCGACACGCAAGAGGGATGTCACGGGAGGTTCAAACATCTTGTTACCACATACAAACAATGAAACAAAGACAAACATTTAGATACAAATGTGGGGGAGATATTTCATAGTTCCCAAAAACGAAAAATGAAAAAAAATAAATAAAAACGACCAGATGGAATGCTGCCTTCACTCTTTTAGCGATAGAAAAGAATACAATTTGAAAGGCACGAGAGCATTTCAAAATCTTTGCATGGACCAGCCACACAAAGTTCAAAAACAGGCCTGTGTATTTTTAATCACACAAACGTGTACTACGCATCCATCAACTCACTCAATATTACAGATTTCTGAAGCCGCAGTTGCGCTACATCAACTCCAGAGGGATACCCAAAATAGTGTCCTTGGACCACCTATGTCAATCTTTCTGGGGTTTAATGGCCTTTTCCCCATACTCAGATTTCATGTATTATGTAGCTGTCTGACTGGGGTGCATGGACGACCTATTGCCCATGACGATTCAAATCGCTTTTTTTGGCGAACTCTGCATCCAGAGAACCCTGCGCTTTATTATCGGAGCGATTATGGTTTGCGCCTTTATCACCATAATCGACCCCCGCATTCCGATTATTATACACGGCCTGAGCGGGGCTGTTAGCGCACTATTCCTCACGTTTATGCTAATACAATCGCGAACTGGAATTCCGACTATTATACACGGCCCGACCAGTCTCACGATATACAGCCTTCTAAACGTGTTCGTCCGACAACTACTAAAACACCATGAAATCCTCCACTATTCAAAACAATAATATGGCTTCTATCTGTACCTCGATATTACAACAATAACTTGGATGCCTCCTGTTTGCTCTCTACCCAAAACTGTATTACAGTATAAACCTTCATTTAATTTAAAAATAAAAATTATTTTGTCTTTCCAAACACAAGTCAAAAGTCTCCAAGCCCCTCCCACCAACTTCCTGTTGCACACCTGAGTAGGAAGAGGGAGGGGGAGGGGAAGCCTCAAATAGCTTCATATTTTGTCTATCAAGACATTAGAAAATTCTATGGCTAACAACAAATAAAAACTTTTTGTCCAGGAGTGGGTGGAATAAGCCCCCATATTGCAAATGGGAGGGAATCCCCCTTGACTCACATATCCCCTGGGAAAACCACACGTTTTGACCGAAATACCACACAACAGTTTAACAAAAGCCAAAAACTGAAACTCCTGCAAAAAGATGGCTGAAGGAGTTCTTTTCCCTTCCACTGCAGTCACAAACGAAATGGCACCATTAACACATGAAATTTAGTTGTTGATCCTGCCAAAATCGAGATTTCTTAATAAAAACCTAAATGATTCTACTGGAACAGGATTTTAGTACAAAACCAGAGATATTTCGCTCGAGACTAAAATCAGCAGAAACAAAAAGGCAGTTGCAGCAATCGAAAATCGGTCCGTGGCAAAATGGTGAATGAAACCAGGACTACAGAAAAATGTCCGACATTAACAAATGACAAGACAAACCAGGATTTCTTAGACAATACACTCTATTTGACTCTGAGAGTTAGAACTCCCCCCATGTTATTACCTAGAAACCTGAGACCCCCACAGGGTGTAAACAGCTCCAATTGTGATGTCCCAACAATGCATGGGCACTTGGATATGCGACAGGCATTTCAACTTAAAACCAATGTTCAATACAGAAAACGCAATAGTTTCCTTGAAAAGTATGTAAACAGTACAAAAATAGAATTCACAAAATGGTGCCTAGAAGCCAGATTGTAGCTTAAAGCACATGGCTTTGCACACACAAAGGAATACACAATGGAGCAGCTTCCCCTATAGGAGGCTCACAGGTCTTCAAAATGGCCGCTGATGCACATGGTGACCACAACAAAGGCCAGACCCCAACAAAATGGTGCACTTTCCCGCCAAAACTGACCAAGATGGATAAACATTTTAAAGTTCACACACAAAGGAAAAGAAAATGGCCGACCGTAGTCACATGGCAGACAACAACAAGAGAACAAAAGGAAGTAGCAGACAAAAACCATTTTCCTGCCAAAACCAAAAATTTCTCCCCAAAAAATTACACATTTGAGATACTAAATGAACGCTTAGACAAACATTTACAAGTGTTAGAGTTACGAAAAAGCACAACTTCGGAACACATGCTATCCAATGAAACAACCAAGCCATATAACCCACAATTACACGGCTGTAACATACCCTCAAACTCAGTTCACATCAGCTTTCACAGGAACAAGACACAGAGATACAGACAGTGAATGCTTGTATGTCTGTTCAGAACATTATAGTTCCCTTCCCCCAGGGCGTAGCCCCTTTCAATACAAAAACAACAATGCCTGCCGCTTCACTAAACTCATGGCATCTTTACAAACAGGTTCAGCTACTTACAAAACTACTCAGCCACACACACATTGCAGGCTGCAAATAATATCAATTCATACATTTCTATTTCTCATATGCATTACAAACTTGTTACACAGCATCAGTCACACACACACACACACAGAGGCACACACCAGACATACGATCAAACTTCCAGCATTATTTCAAAAGACGAAAAATTTGTTCTTTTCGCAAAGCAGACCCTCCCCAGCACATCTTAATGATCCGATTCTGAAGGAGGTTCTGTTCACTCCTACGTTCTGGCTCGCCATTCTGTCAGCGAAATTTGGTTGTACGCAAAGCACACAGCCAAATCTCCTGTTTCTAATCATAATAACAATTTCGTCTAATGATATAAATGCATCTCACCTTTTGATCATATCCATCCTCTGGTGTGTGCCCCATCCAGACAACTAGACAAAACACATGTTTATGGTTCCACTTCCAAGATCACACTGCAGCCAGCCTGCCTTAGCTGTCTGAGTGAGCCACTTTATTAGCATATCAATAGGAAGTCCCGAAGCTCGAGGGATCGGCCTCCAACAGCCAATAACACCTCTTACAAAGCTTGTGACCTCACAGGATATCAATGACCATATAAGGATTTAACACAGGAAAATGCAACAACCAATGAACAATGACTACAGGAGTCGTATGGGTGTGTCTGAGCAGAGACAGGGTGCCTGTATGTTTTTAGAAGCCACATGGCTTTCAAACATTAACCCTGTCTCCAACCAGAACCCAAAAGACTCCCGTATTTACGTTGATAGAAATCCCTATTATACATTGTTCCAGAGAACAATGTATACCTGGATTATTCTACTGTCTTTGTGGATGAGAAATTATCGGCAGGCGTACACTCATTGGGCCACAAATGTGTTGATCAGGCACACAGGGGCAACACGAGAGCACACTCGTTAAATCGATAATGTCTTTGCAGAGCGAACACACCCCCACCAGACGATCGTTCTGTGCATCGCACAGGGGCCCTTAGCTGGCGGACATGTCCCCACTCCACAAACATTTCTCTACATCCCCAAAGAGCTTTTCACTACCAAACGGATCTCAACCAGCGTTGGTCTGCCCCAGTCAGCTCTTTAGAGCGGGCTACGATTGACAGACACTGGGAGACTTATGACAATACATTAATATAAAATTTTCCACAACACAGGTTCTCTTTATGGAGAGATCTGGGGTCTATAAGTCCTCACATCTCTCCTCTATGCTGGAAAACGTGAAATTTAAAAAAAATAATCTATCTCAGGTATTCCAGCAAAAAACGTCAGTGTTTACATGTGCCTACGCCGGAAGTGATGTCATGACGTTGCTTTCAGCCTCTGAGAGTCATAGAGATGGCTGGGGACCATCTGGTCCAGGGCCAGCTCTTTGCGAATCCACCGCCACTGGCGGATTCATTCTCTGGCTCTCTGATCGCACTGGAGGGTGTCGGGAGGGGGGCGATGTCCCCTCCTGTTGCCTGTAGAAGCAATAAAGTGGCTAAACAGCTGCTATGATGGTTTTTACAATATAGGGAATCGCTGGCTGAAAAAAAAAGATATCTGGATGATGCCTGTAGGTGTAGATATCTGCACTCAAAGTAAATTACGTCATATGGCAACCACCCAGGGGAAGTGGTTGATAAGATATTAAAAAAAAAAAAGTTCCACAGTGTAAATCCATGATCAATCACGTCATCCAGCAATGTAGATCCCTCATTAGTCACGATGACTGATGCCCTGCTTTTTTTTTTCTTCTCTTTGTCTCCTATTTTGCTTTTTCCCTTCTTCCATTTTTACTTTATCCTATCTCACTTGTGTTATGAGTATTTTCACATCTAGTGTTTAATTACTTTTCTGTCTGCTTATGTGCATAGGTCATTATCCAATAGCATAGCCAGCTCCTGAGGTTTCTTCATAGTGGTATACTCCCACACCAACCCAACAACTCTTCATTTTGCTTGATTAGCCTGATGCTTATGTGAGTGGAGATCCTCATATATTATATATAGAATGTGTTTCTCTGTCATTTTTATGCAGTGACCAAGGCTCTCCAGCCGAAACGTGTCAGTTTTTGGTTTTTCTACATGTGCCAACAAATTATTCTTATGGATTGGAATTGTCAGCTATTTTTCTATTTTGACTGATGCCCTGATGACCCACCTACAAAAACATGAGGAACTGCACATGGGGATCCTGCTATTGATGGACTCTGGGAATGTACAGCTCGCTGACAGCAGAATGCGAATGACAGCTGATCGGTGATGCAGTCTGACTATATTTGGTCAGTGACAACTAGGGATGAGCTTCGTGTTTGAATTGAATAAATGTTAGACTCTAACATTGCCTGTTCGGTCGTTCGCCGAATTCTGAATGATATGGGCCGATCGCATCAAATTTGAGTGGCGCGTCATGGCCCATAATTCACTGTGGCATCGCAGTGCATTGCTGGCTGATGATTGGCCAAGCATGCACTATGACCCGCATGCTTGGCCAATCACAGCTCTGTCTGTACAGAGAGCCGTAATTGGCCAAAGCCAGGGTGGCTTTGGTCAATTATGGCTCAGGGGGTTTAGTACACACCCCACACTATATAAGGCTGCCTGCACGGCGGCCCTGTGTAGTGTGTTCTGGCGTTGAGAGATAGATAGACAGAGAGACAGTGTCATTTGATTTAAGTTAGATAGGCAGGAGAGTCAGTTAGCTGCACTTACAGTGTATTGTATATATATATATACATCCTAGGTGTTTTTTATATATATATATATATATATATATACACTGTATTCAGTTTAGCTAGATCAGTTCCTGTTATTCCCTTCCTACTACTGACAGGCAGGCAGTGTGCACCTAAAGCTACCTGAAGAAAATTAGTGGTGTTCTTCTGATCCTATTAATACCACAGGCAGGGAGCTACAGTATTTACAGTTAGTTTAGTGCATCCTCTGCACAGTGTGCACCTAAAGCTACCTGGAGACAATTGCTGTTGTTCTGCTCCTATTAATACCACAGGCAGGCAGCTACAGTATTTACAGTTAGTGCCCTGTGTCCTCTGCACAGTCTGCACGTAAAGCTACCTGAAAAAAATTAGTGGTGTTCTTCTGATCCTATTAATCCCACAGGCAGGCAGCTACAGTATTTACCTGAGAAAAATTAGTGTTCTTCTTAACCTATTAGTACAGTACCGCAGGCAGCTACAGTATTTACAAGTTAATGTAGTGCGTCCTCTGCACGGTGTGCACCTAAAGCTACCTGAAGAAAATGAGTGTTCTTCTGATCCTATTAGTACAGTACCGCAGGCAGCTACAGTATTTACAAGTTAGTGCACTGTGTCTTCTGCACAGTGTGCACCTTAAGCTACCTAAAGACAATTGCTGTTGTTCTGCTCCTATTAATACCACAGGCAGGCAGCTACAGTATTTACAGTTAGTGTAGTGTGTCCTCTGCACAGTGTGCACCTAAAGCTACCTGGAGACAATTGCTGTTCTGTTCTGCTCCTATTAATACCACAGGCAGGCAGCTACAGTATTTACAGTTAGTGTAGTGAGTCCTCTGCACAGTGTGCACCTAAAGCTACCTGAAGAAAATTAGTGGTGTTCTTCTGATCCTATTAATACCACAGGTAAGCAGCTACAGTATTTACAGTTAGTGTAGTGCGTCCTCTGCACAGTGTGCACTTAAAGCTACCTAAAGACAATTGCTGTTGTTCTGCTCCTATTTATACCACAGGCAGGCAGTTACAGTGTTTACAGTTAGTGTACTGAGTCCTCTGCACAGTGTTCACCTAAAGCTACCTGAAGACAATTGCTGGTGTTCTCATACTAATAATACTACAGGCAGGCAGTTGATTCTGCTAGCTGCTGTATCAGTATATATATATATACATCCCAGCTTTGTGCAGCTACATCTCACTTCAGGCCATTAGTATGTCTGGAAGGCCAACAAGTAGAGGCAGACAGTCACAAGCCAATAAAAGAGGGCAAGCAGGCTCTTTGTCTAGAGACAACAGTGCTGGTTGTGGAGATGGTGCATCCTCATCAGCACGTGGCCGCGGGACACGCTTGTCCTTTTTTCGGCAGCTGGCCGTGTTGAGCAGCAACATGCAGAAGACTTGGTAGAGTGGATGACCAAGCCGTCCTCATCCTCCTCATCCTCTCTCACCCAGGCTCAGGGTATTTTGTCTGGCAAAGCAGCTGCCAACGCGGCCTCTTCCCTCGGCTCAATGGCATCAGTCACTCCTTCCCTAGCCCCACCATGTCCTCCTGAGGAGTCCCCTGAACTGTTTGACCACAGTGTTGGATACATGCTCCAGGAGGATGCCCAGCGTTTTGAAGGCTACGATGATGGTACCCAGCTAGAGGAAGGCAGTAACGTGAGCTCAGAGAGAGGGGGTGCCCAAGAAGGACAGTAATCTGGCAGTCATGTTCCCCCAGCTGCAGCATACTTCCAGCTTTGCTCCAGTGATGAGGAGGGAGGGGATGATGAGGTCACTGACTCCACATGGGTGCCTGATAGGAGAGAGGAGGAGGAGGCACATCACCAACGAGGCAGGATGCCCTCCAGGGGCCAGCTTAAGGGCAGCACACTGACTGCATCACACCACAGAGCTCCGCATATGCAGGGCGCTGCTGTCTCTGCACGTTATTCCAAAAGTTCTTTGATGTGGGCCTTTTTTGAGACAAGTGCATCAGATCCCACCGCTGCTATTTGCAACATATGTCTCAAGTGTATGTCTCGAGGCCAAAACATCTCCTGCTTGGGCACCACATGCTTGACCAGACATATGTTGACCTTCCATGCAGTTCGTTGGCAAGCGTACCTAAAAGACCCACACCAAAGAACAAAGAGGACCTCTCCTTGCTCCTCATCAGCTAGGATCTCCAACCCCACTATACCTTCAGTCCTCTCTGAGACCTGCACTGAGAGGAATGAAGGTGTAGAATTAGGTGTGTCACAGTCAAGTACTTGGGGGCAATCTGCTATTGGTACACCGACATCAGATTGCACCAGGCAAATTTCCCTGCCCCAGCTGCTGCACCACCAAAAGAAGTTCGCTCCTAGCCATCCACATGCTCAGCGGTTATATGCTAGCTTGGCTAAATTGCTAGCACTTCAACTGCTGCCTTTTCAGTTGGTAGACTCTGTCCCCTTCTGTGAGTTTGTGGAATGTGCGGTTCCTCAGTGGCAGGTTCCCAAACGCCACTTTTTCTCACGGAAGGTGATTCCGGCTCTCTTCCGGCATGTGGAAAGCAATGTCTTGGCCTCGCTGGACAGGGAGGTCAGCAGTAAGGTGCATATTACCGCTGACCCTTGATCCAGCAGGTATGGACAGGGACGTTACCTATCTTTCACCATGCACTGGGTGACTCTTCTGGCAGCTGGGAAGGATGCAGGACAGGGTGCAGTAGTGTTGGAGGTTGTTCTGCCACCACACCTCCAAAATACTACTAGTGGTGATTCTGCCACACCTCTCTCCTCCACCCCCTCCTCTTCTTCTTCCTCCATGGCCTCTTCCTGTGCTGATTTGACTTCGGAACCAGCGGTGCTCCATAGGCGTTCAAGGGGCTACGCAAGCACGCAGGCCAAAAGATGCCATGCGGTGCTTGAGCTGGTGTGCTTGGGGGACAGGAGCCACACTGGGGCAGAGATTCTGTCAGCTCTGCAGGGGGGGTTCAGAGGTGGTTGACGCCAGCTTAAGGCAGGTATGGTGGTTTGCGACAATGGCACCAACCTCCTCTCTGCCCTCCGACAGGGACAACTGACCCATGTGCCCTGTTTGGCTCACGTCCTTAACTTGGTGGTGCGGCGGTTCTTGGGCAGGTACCCGGGCTTACAGGATGTCCTGAGGCAGGCCAGGAAAGTCTGTGTGCATTTCTGCAGGTCATATAATGCCAGTGCTCGGCTGGATGACCTCCAAAAGGAATTTAACCTGCCCAAGAATCGCCTAATCTATGACATGCCCACCACGTTGGCCATGCTGCAGCAGCTGCACATGCAGCAGAGGGCCATCAATGAGTACCTGTGCGACTATGGCACCAGGACAGGGTCAGGGGAGCTTGCATGCACTGTCCTGTCACCATTTGAGGAGGCCACGAGGATGGTGAGCAGTGACAGTGCATGCACCAGTGACACTGTCCCCCTTGTCCACCTGTTGGAGCACACACTGCGTGGAATAATGGACAGGGCACTTGAGGCAGAACAGAGGCAGGAAGAGGAGGACTTCCTTATCTCTCAAGGCCCCCTTCATCCAGACAGTGTTCCTGCGTGCCCGCTGGAAGAGGACGAGGAGGAGGAGGAGGAAGAGGAGGATTGTGTCAGCATTGAGGTGGAGCCTGACACTCAGCATCAGCAGCAGTCTTTAAGGGATCATTTACAGTCCCAAGAAACCCATAGACTTGTACGTGGCTGGGAGGAGGTGGCTGTGGATCATGTCGTCCTTAGCGACCCAGAGGACTCCGGACCAAATGCCTCAGAAAACCTACGCTGCATGGCCTCCCTGATCCTGCAAAGCCTGCGGAAGGATCCTCGTATTCGTGGTATCAAGGAGAGGGATCAATACTGGCTGGCAATCCTCCTTGATCCATGTTACAAGGGTAAGGTTGCAGACCTTATCTTGCCATCACAGAGGGAGCAGAGGATAAAACATCTTCGGGAGGCCTTGCAGAAACTTCTGTGCAATGCATTCCCAGAGACTGGGAGGTTACAAACTCCTATTCCTGGACAACGTGTTGCTGAGGCTTCGGTCAGTCAAAGAAGGAGCGGTGGAGAAGGTGGCCGTCTGACCGATGCGTTCAGACAATTTTTTAGTCTGCAGCCCCAAGGTATGATCGGTTCCAGCAACCAGCGCCAGCGTCTGTTTTACATGGTGCAGGAATACCTAGGGGCAAGATCTGACTTGGACACCTCTCCCACTGAAAATTCTCTGGGTTACTGGGTCTTGAGGATGGATCACTGGCCAGAGCTTGCACAGTATGCAATTGAGCTACTGGCCTGTCCTGCATCCAGCATTCTTTCGGAATGCATATTCAGTGCTGCTGAAGGTTTTGTAACCGATTACAGGGTGTGTCTGTCCACCAACTCGGTCAATCGACTGACCTTCATAAAAATGAATCAGTCTTGGATCACCACCAGCTACCAAGCACCTGATGCTGATGTAACCAAATAATTTTTTTGAAATGTCAGATCCCTTCAAGACTGCCTATGCTGATGCTGAGTGACTATCCCGTTATGCTGAGTGACTATCCTCTTCCTCCTCAATGATCATGCTGATAGCTTGTAAGAATATTTTTGGTTCTGGGCGCCGCCACCAGTGGCTAAGGCCCAATTTTTCAATTTTACAATTACAATTTTTGATGCAATATTTTGCAAGAAGGGTTCATTGCTGCACTCAACTAGAGTATTTGTGAGCAGTTGCAGTGTTGTGGCACCAACACCAGTGCCTAAGGCCCAATTTTTCAGCCCCTGTTTAACAGGGGCGTGTAATTACAATTTTTGATGCAATTCTTTGCAGCAGGGCTAGTTCCTGCACTCCAACTAGAGTATCTGTGAGGGGTTGCAGTGTTGTGGCACCAGCACCAGTGCCTAAGGCCCAATTTTCAGCCCCTGTTTAACAGGGGCGTGTAATTACAATTTTTGATGCAATATTTTACATAAGGGCTCATTCCTGCGCTCCAACTAGAGTATCTGTGAGGGGTTGCAGTGTTGTAGCACCAGTGCCTAAGGCCCAATTTTTCTGCCCCTGTTCAACAGGGACATGTAATTACAATTGTTGATCTAATATCTCATAGCAGGACCCGTTTCTGCGCCCACCAATAGCAACTGTGAGGACTTACAGTGTTGTGGCACCAGCACCACCACCACCAAAGGCCCAATTTTTCTGCCCCTGTTCAACAGGTGCATGTAATTACAATTCTTGATCTAATATTTCACAGCAGGGCCCGTTCCAGCTCCCACCAAGAGTAAATGTGAGGACTTACAGTGTTGTGGCAACACCACCACCACCACCAAAGGCCCAATTTTTATGCCCCTGTTCAACAGGTGCATGTAAATACAATTCTTGATCTAATGTTTCACAGCAGGGCCCGTTTCTGAGCCCAGTAACTGTGAGGGCTTACAGTGTTGTGGCAACACCAACACCTAAGGCACCAATTTCTGCGGAGTATATAGGACAGGCCCCTACTTTCAAACATCCAACTTACAAACGACTCCTTTGCAAATGGAAGGAGACAACAGGAAGTGAGATGAAATCTACCCCTAGGAAGGGAAATTCTCTCCTGTAAGAGTTAATATGGGAAAAAGTGTCTCCTTTCCACTGATGCTTTATCACCAATCCTTGTTTCATTAAAAACCCCAAATTGTCAAAAAACATTTGTCATTGGGACAGAAAGTGAGGTAAAATCTTCTGAAGAGGTACACAGAGAGCAAAACAAATGTCACAGGGGTAATAACCCTTCCCTATGTTTTCTGAAAAGCTTAAAAATAGATTTTTTGGCTGGAGCTACACTTTAAAAATGTACCGGTTCAAAATTACAAACAGATTCTACAACAAACCTACAGTCCCTGTCTTGTTTGCACCGCCTGTATACTGCTGTTCAGAGGGCCTGGGGCCCCACGCCTTTCCTTTTCTCAATTTGGGTGCGGGGTTCCCCTTAATATCCATACAAGACCCAAAGAGCCTGGTAATGGACTGCAGGGGGTACCCATGCCGTTTATCTCACTGATTTTCATCCATATTACTGGGACCGGACATTACATTAAAGCCGTAAGCAGTTTTAAATGACTTTTATTCCTTTAAAAATGTAATTTTGTGCAGGGACTGTTCTAAGCACGGGAAACACACGCCACTTTAAAGGCATACTATAGACACCCTCAGGTATGATATATAAAGGAATATTTCACTTTTTTTTTTTCACTATAAACATTACATTGATACATGTCCCTTGGGCCAGGACCCGGGTCCCCAAACCCTTTTTAGGAGAATACCATGCAAATTAGCCTTTAAAACTAGCACTTTTGATTTCGAACGTTCGAGTCCCATAGACTTCAATGGGGTTCTAACGTTCATGCGAATTTTCGGTCCGTTTGTAGGTTCTGGTGTGAACTGAACCAGGGGGGGGGGTTAATCACTACTGACAACACACAGCATCTCCCAGCTGGCTTGACTACTATGGGAATTCATTTGCTAATGGCAATAGTAATCCACACACCCCTGCAAAGAAAGCCAGCATCCCTGTAGCAGGCGTCTTTAGAATGATTTTAATCATCTTCATTCACATCTGCTTATACTGGAAAAACCATGTTCCGAGAGGAATCAGACAAAATAATTCTATAGGTGGCTTCACCGTGACTGGTCAGATGTGAAAGTGTCAAAAGTGTCCTGCTTTATTGTCTTGTATCCTCAGATGTTAGCATGGGACAGTTGTTATCTTCCCCAGATATAAATTCAAAAACCAACACTGGTTTAGAAAGCAAAGAGGTTTGTGAACTTGTAAGCCAGAATTCTCAATGCAAATTGCAATGAAAACTCAGAACAAGAAAAAAATAAAATAAAAAGTAAGCCAAGAAAGATCTTTCACTTAATTGGATAACAACCTGAGACAAAACCATGTATATGAGAACAAATTCAGTCTTTGATAACTGTATGGATAAATTGTTTTGGATGCTGATCTGTCACATGTAATAAAATGACCATATCCTGAATAAGCATCTACAGAATGTGTGAAAAAGTACACATATCTGGGACAATTAACACCAAATTGGAAAGCAGCCAATAGGAAATATCCAAATCTCTGCTGCTGTTATCCACAGTGGTTCCCATTTCTAAAAAGTGGAACAATTATTTTCTCAATCTTCTCAACAAATAATATCATAGGAACAGCTTATTTCAATTTCCAAAATGATTATATTTTTCCAACCATCATATATGATTGGTTAATGGAACTGGAAATGATTTGAAAAGTCTACATAATAAAACCATTCATGTACCTAGGGATGGTCAGTCAGACAGTATTGCATGTATAGATTTATGAATGTAGAGTCCAGCAACTAGTCAAAGGGTAAGACAAACAGACTGTGAACTTTGCAAGTTCAGTTTCCCAGAGCTTAGTGGATGAGATAAGCTTCACTTTACAAAGAATACCCAATCACATGCAAGGAAAATAAACACAACACAATTTTTGCTTGCGCATGATTGGATGATGGAAGTCAACAAAGCTTCCCCTCATTTATTAAGCTCTGGAGCAACTGTACTTGCAAAGTGCACAATCTACAGTATTTGTCTTTAGTAAATACAACCCTATGTGTCTTTGGTTGCACTTGAAAAACATGCCTTCCTGGGATCCACTGTAAAAAATATTGAGGCAACTATTTGCGTCAGCTTTTTGAGTGCTGTCAACTAAACTTATTTTTGTCCAACTCATTGGACGTTTCATGTTTTCAACTTTGTTGTTTTAAGTAAAGCCAACTTATTGTCTTCAATTTATAGACCATAGTGTTTTAAGTTAGGAATACATACCTTAACTTGTCTGGAACTATAGTTTTAAGTAAAACCAACTAATTTTTTTCAGTTTCTAGACCATTGGTTTAAGTAAAGCCTACTCAATATTTTCATTTTTTAGACCATAGGTTTAAGTAAAGCCTACTCAATATTTTCATTTTATAGACCATGGGTTTAAGTAAAGCCTACTTAAATTTTTCAGTTTATAGACCATAGGTTTAATTTAGGAATACTTATATTAGCTTGTCTGGAACCATAATTTTAAGTGATATTAACTTATTTTTTCTTGTAACTTACTCATTTTTTTAAGTAGGCAAAACTTATTTTCCAAATGTATTTGATATATGTTTGAAGGTTTTTATATAACAATAATAATACAATAATGTTTAAAAAAAAAAAGGAATAGTCTCATGAAACAGGTTTTCAAAACAAATTAACATTTAATATTTATAAAGTGTTACAAATGTAATATTATTAAAGCCGCATCAAATGTAAATGTAAACATCTTAAAAAAAATGCCTCTTTCTCAGCTGACACATCAAACTGAAACACACACATGTAACATACAGTATATTTGTGAAGAACATAGAACACAGAATGTATGAACTTTTTATAATGCATTTTAGAAAAGTAATTTGCACTTTAAAGTGGAACTTTTGAAGATAGATTTCCCACATCTAGCTATAAAAAGATCTTCTGAAAAATGTCAAAGGTATATTTTAGGTTTTTAGGGTAGCTCAGGTTAAAAGCATAAATGAGTCCCAAAAGAAAAACACATGCTTGGGGTACATCAGAGATTCCAGTGAGAACCTCTACTCCCTCAATAACTATCCCCAAGGTGGTACTGTTTTCATCAGTAACTTTGTTGATAACAAAAATATTCAGGATCAAGATAGATAAGTCTTCTTGGATCCTTGAGGCATCCTCATCATCCAGGTCCTGTGGAGACAAAAAACAGTGTAATGAGATTAGAGAGAAGCAGAGGTAGGTTCAGTGAAGCAGCAGATGTGATGTCTAAGTTAGCTGTTCACTACTAAATGCAGTGCTGCAAATCCACTTGCACCACTGCTAAGTTAGCACTTGCAGAGCAAAAGCATTTAGTTGCCATGTTAAGCAACAAGATGGCATCCTAAATAACATTATTACTGTTTACAAAAATGTGACAAGTACGTTATTACTATAAGTACACATAAACATATTGTAGCACAATAAATATTTTTTTAACCTAAACCCTTGATTTGGTAAAACCATTTTATTGTTGGCAGACCTGAAATAAAACCTGTTTCTGAAAGACACAATCCTCCTCCATTGTGATTTTAATTTCACAGCCTTAGCATAGCTAAGTGAAAAAAATATACCATTTATTTGTGCTGCATTTGTGTTGGGTTGTGCCACAAAAATGAACATTTCTGATGGTTTTGTTTTGAAGTTATTGCACATTAAATTTGATATTATGTGACCTCAAGTCCCACTCACTTTGCACCCCATGTGATTACATTTTAAAAACAAATATACCATTTGTTTGTGCTGCGTTTGTGCCACTAAAACAAATGTTTATGCCGGCTTAGTTTCAGATATTATAGTTGATGAAACCCTGCCCACTTTGGACCCTATGTTATTAAATTTCAAAAACCATTATACCATATGTTTGGACTGAGTTTGTGCTTTAATAACTGGTATTGGTATAGTTTAAATCATGAGCCAGGGCATTGGTGCCCACATAAATGCCATATGACATGCTAACCATTTCTCCTACACACAGAATGATCAGCCCATAATCATTCTTTCTGATACAAAATGAGAGTGCTATGTGAAAAAATACACCATACCAATATGCTTGTTTTTGCTACACAAATGCAGCACTTATGGTACATTTGTTTTTGAAATGTAATACCAGTGCAAAGTGGGCAGGGCTTTAGGTTACTTAATCTAACGATGAATGTCCAATATCTCAAAAACTGAACAAACAGAAAGTTGAACATTCATTTTTGTGGGACAAAACCAGCACAGACAAATGGTATAATTGTTTTTAAAATGTAATAACGTGGTGCAAAGTGGGAGAGGTTTCATCAACCATAATGCACAATATCTCTGAAACCAAACCAGCACATATGTTCATTTTTGCAGCACAAATCAGCAAAGATGCTGTGCAAACGAATGCTATCTTTGTTTTTAAATTTGAATAACATTGGGTGCAAAGCTGGCAGGGCTTGATGTTATATAATCTGAGTTTAAATTCCAATATCTCAAAAACCGAAATATTCATTTGTGTGGAACAAAATCAGCACAAACAAATGGTATAATTGTTTTTAAAATTGAATAGCATGGGGTGCAAAGTGGGTGGGGTTTCATCAATTATTATGAGTAATATCTCTGACCCAAATGGCATGAATGTTATAATTTGCAGCACAAATCAGATGCAGCACAATAATGTTATATTTGTTTTAAAATTTTAATAACATGGGGTGCAAATTGGGTGGGGCTTGAGGTCACATAATCTAAAATTTAATATGCAATAACTTCAAAACCGAATGGCAGATACATTCACATTTGAGCACAAAACAGTTTTTAAGCTTAGCAGCCCGCGGTCCCTCACCCTGAATCTTGGTTGCATTGTGCCGAATGCAGTAAGCGCAAACTTTGCGTGCACACAAGTGAGTTGTCTCAATAGGTGTATTCAATGGATGTTTTATTATATATGTCCATTTATTATAAATATATTAATCAGCAAATAAAATAAACATTTTGGATGGTATGTTAAGTTAAGCAACATTTAAAGCATGTGAACGATAAATTGTTCAATGTTCATTCTTACCTTTCAATGCCATTGCATGGCTTTGTAGTGCAGACTTGGAAAAATTTTTATCACTGGTGGTGGTGGTGCACTTTTGTCCTGATAGGCCTTAAATATATGGGAACTACCTTGTGCAGGTTTTCAAAGTTCCAAAAGACGTCAAACTTTTTAAAATTACAGCATTAAAACTTGTGCGGTTGCACGTTTGGCAAACATCTGCTTCCCACAATTTCAGTCAAATGAAAAGATCATTTTTTTTAAGTACATGTAACTCAATTAGAATATGGAAATGCACATACCTTAAAAGTTTTGTCTAGATTACCCAATATTATGCATAATTTTTGTAAATGTAAAAGGTGTGTTTTAAGAAATGATAAAAATTAAGTAAGGTATTTAAAATATCAAAGTAAATTAACCACTTGACGACCGCCTCACGCCGATTTACGTCGGCAAGGTGGCACGGACAGGCAAAATCACGTACATATACGTGATTTGCCTTCCGCGGGTGGGGGGTCCGATCGGTCCCCCCCCCGGTGCCCGAGGCGGTCACCATTTCTTCCCGGGCGATGAGAGGTGAGGGGGAGGCCATCCATTGTTGGCCACCCCCTCCCGATCGCTCCCGGTGAATGAGAATGCTTCCTTTCCCTCTGTAATGTAAACAGAGGAAAAGGAAGTGATGTCATCCCTCCTCGAGTCGGTCTTTTTGATCCGGCGCCGAGGAGAGAAGACATCAAGTAAGTCTGCACAACACTACACTAACAGTAGAACACGCCAGGCACACTTGTCACCCCCCATCACCCCCCGATCACCCCCCTGTACCCCCTGTCACTCTGACACCAATAGCATTTTTTTTTTTTTTTTGCATTGGTGTCAGTTTGTGTCAGTTTCAAGTGTTAGGGCAGTTAGGTTAGCCACCTTTAGGTCTAGGGTACCCCCCCTTAGGTCCAGGGTACCCCCCTAACCCCCCCTAATAAAAGTTAACCCCTTGATTACCCCCCGTCACCAGTGTCGCTAAGCGATCGTTTTTCTGTTCGCTGTATTAGTGACACAGGTGACGCTAGTTAGGGAGGTAAGTATATAGGTTCGCTGTCAGTGTTTTATAGCGACAGGGACCCCCATATACTACCTGCTAAAGGTTTTAACCCCCTGATTGCCCCCTAGTTAACCCTTTCACCAGCGATCACCGTATAAGTGTTACGGGTGACGCTGGTTAGCTAGTTTGTTTTTTGTAGTTTATTACAGTTTATTACAGTTTATTATAGTTTTAGGGCACCTGCCGTTTATTACCCTATAAAGGTTTAACCCCCTAATTGCCCGGCGGTGATATAAATTACATTTTTAGGGTCAGATAAGGTCTGTGTCGCCCCAGGAAGCGTCAGGTTAGCGCCAGTACCGCTAAAACCCACGCACGCAGCATACACCTCCCTTAGTGCTATAGTATCTGAGCGGATCGATATCTGATCCGATCAGATCTATACTCCCCAGCAGTTTAGGGTTCCCTGAAACGCAGTGTTAGCGGGATCAGCCCAGATACCTGCTAGCACCTGCGTTTTGCTCCTCGGCCCAGCCCTGCCCAGCCCACCCAAGTGCAGTATCGATCGATAACTGACACTTACAAAACACTAAGCACACATAACTGCAGCGTTCGGAGAGTCAGGCCTGATCCCTGCGATCGCTAACAGTTTTTTGGTAGCGTTTTGATACAGTCGCTGACAGTCAGGAGCTTTTTTTCCTGTGAGTCTCACTAGCGTACCCCTAAATTTAGAGCCCAAAATGGCAAATCGAAGGTACACTAGTGAAGAGGCCTACACGTTTCTGAGCATGACAGATAGTGAAGAGGAAGTCACTCATCTGTCAAGTTCAGGCTCAGAATACGAACCTGTAGAGGACAGCGGCTCCATGACAGATAGCTCTGACGACAGAGTTGTGGTCCCTGCTAAGGTCAGGCGTACCAGACCCCAATCTTCTTCTGTCCTTGAAGTGCAAGAACCGCAGGGCTCTCGTATGGAGCAGAGAAGTACTAGCGCCGCTATTCCTTCTGGTGAACTGGCAAGCACCAGCGGCCTAGTACACCCTGGTCGTACATCCAGCACTGCAGTATCACGTGGTGACGTGGCGAGTCCCATAAGTGCAGTTCAAGCTGGAGAGGTGGCAAGCACTAGTAGTGTCCCGCTGCCACCAAGAAGACAAAGACAGGCCCGTCGTGCCCATAGTGCCCTTCCTGCTGCATTGGCCAATCCGAATTGGGAACCCTCCACTTCTGCAGCACCCGTACTTCCCCCTTTCACTGGCCAACCTGAAATTCAGGTGGAAACAGTTGATTTTACGCCACTGGATTTTTATTCACTGTTTTTCACCGAAGATCTCTATAGATCTATTGTGGACCAAAGCAATTTATATGCTGGTCAACACATCGCCGCTAATCCCCAGTCCTCCCTTGCCAGAGATTGGAGACCAATTACGGTCTCCGAATTTAAGACCTTTCTGGGCCTTTCCCTCCTCATGGGGTTGAATAAAAATTTCATATTGGTCCACTGACCCAATTTACCATTCACCCTTGTTCTCTGCTTCCATGGCCAGGGCACGATACGAGCAGATTTTGCGGTTCATGCACTTCAACGACAATGAACTCTGTCGTCCTCGTGGAGACCCTGCATACGATCGGCTCTACAAAATTCGGCCCCTCGTAAACCACTTCAACCAACGTTTTGCAGACTTGTTTACCCCCCATCAAGTTGTCTGCATTGATGAGTCCCTGATTACATTTTCTGGCCGCTTGTCATTCAAACAGTACCTTCCCAGCAAGCGTGCCAGATACGGGGTCAAGATGTATAAGTTCTGTGACAGGGCCACAGGCTATACATATAGTTTTATGGTTTACGAGGGCAAAGATAGTCACGTAGAGCCGACAAACTGCCCTGACTACATAGGAAGCGCTGGCAAGATAGTGTGGGACTTGGTGTCACCCTTATTCGGAAAGGGGTACCACTTGTACGTGGACAATTATTATACGAGCGTGCCACTTTTTAGTCACTTGTTTGATCAGCAGATTGGAGCATGTGGCACCGTGCGACCTAATCGCCGGGGCTTTCCCCAGCGGCTTGTAGATTCCCGTCTTAGGCTGGGGGAGAGAGCCTGCTTGAAGTATAATAATTTGCTCGCTATGAAGTGGAGGGATAAGAAGAATGTTTTCGTTCTCACCTCCCTTCATGCAGACACGACGACCCAAATTCCTACGGCGACTGGTGTTGTGGAGAAACCCCTCTGTGTCCACGAATACAACCTTAATATGGGAGGGGTTGACCTCAACGACCAGTTGTTGGCACCGTACCTAGTTGCCCGTAAGGCCAGACGATGGTACAAAAAAGTGTCTGTTTATTTATTTCAATTGGCTTTGCTGAACGCTCATGTGCTATACAGAGCTTCAGGACAGACTGGATCCTTCCTTAAATTCCAGGAAGAGATCGTCAGAGCCCTTCTGTTTCCAGGCGGTGCTCTACCTCACCTTCCCCAACCAAATGCAGTAAGCCGGCTGCATGAGCGGCATTTTCTTTATGCCATCCGGAGTACCCCTACCCAACGAGCCCCCCAAAAAAGATGTCGTGTCTGCAGCAAGCGCGGATTTAGGCGTGACACCCGGTCTTATTGTCCCTCCTGTCCTGGCAATCCTGGTCTTTGCATGGGTGAATGCTTTGAACGCTACCATACATTAGTTGAGTATTAGCGTAGGGTTCAGCACTGCACAGACTAGGCACACTAACACAGGGTCTCCCAAGATGCCATTGCATTTTGAGAGACCCAAACCTGGAACGAGTTACAAAAGTTAAAAGTTACTAAAAAAAAAGTGTAAAAAAAAAATAAAAAAAAAATAAAAAAAAAATAAAAACACAAAAAAAAATATAAAATAAAAAAAACAAAAATAGTTGTTGTTTCATTGTTCTCTCTCTCTCTATTCTTTCTCTATTGTTCTGCTCTTTTTTACTCTATTCTATTCTGCAATGTTTTATTGTTATTATGTTTTACCATATTTGCTTTTCAGATTTTTTATACTTTACCGTTTACTGTGTTTTGTTGGTAACCATTTTATTGTTTTCAGGTACGCCATTCAGTTGCAGCGCGGATTTATTTATCTTGACAGCAACAGCGTTTGCTCCCACGATATATAAAGCCGTGACTCCAGCGCTGTCGGAGGTGATTTCACCACCACAGTTACATACTTCAGCATATATGCCGAAGCGTGGGGGCAGCAGTGGGTGGAGGAGCAATTTGCTCCTGCCTTTTGCGGGAGGATGCCCCCATGCTTCGGCATATATATATTTTAGGCACAGGTTGCTTTAAATGTTTTATTTTTTACTATGTTTTTTTTTTGTATTTGCTTTGCAGGTATGGTAAGTCTTACTGTTATACTGTAATGTTACTTTGTTTTATTGTTAACCATCATTTGCTTAGCAGGTACGCCATTCAGTTGCAGCGCGGATTTATTTATCTTGACAGCAACAGCGTTTGCTCCCACGATATATAAAGCCGTGACTCCAGCGCTGTCGGAGGTGATTTCACCACCAGTTACATACTTCAGCATATATGCCGAAGCGTGGGGGCAGCAGTGGGTGGAGGAGCAATTTGCTCCTGCCTTTTGCGGGAGGATGCCCCCATGCTTCGGCATATATAAATGGTGCATGTATGCCCATCATTAGACGTGGGTGGATGAAGGGAGGTATTCTAATGGTAGGCATACCCACCGATCAATATCTTTTTTTCGTTCAGCCCACAGGCTGCATGAAAAAAAAGTTTACAATATATGCCTAACAATGACCAGCAACGTACTGGTATGTTGCTGGACTTTGAGTGGTTATACCAGAATGATGCCTGCAGGTTTAGGCATCATCTTGGTATCATTCTTTTCAGCCAGCGGTCGGCTTTCATGTAAAAGCAATCCTAGTGGCTAATTAGCCTCTAGACTGCTTTTGCAAGCAGTGGGAGGGAATGCCCCCCCCCCCACCGTCTTCCATGTTTTTCTCTGGCTTTCCTGTCCCAACAGGGAACCTGAAAATGCAGCCGGTGATTCAGCCAGCTGACCATAGAGCTGATCAGAGACCAGAATGGCTCCAAACATCTCTATGGCCTAAGAAACCGGAAGCTACGAGCATTTCATGACTTAGATTTCGCCAAATGTAAACAGCGCCATTGGGAAATTGGGAAAGCATTTTATCACACCGATCTTGGTGTGGTCAGATGCTTTGAGGGCAGAGGAGAGATCTAGGGTCTAATAGAGCCCAATTTTTAAAAAAAAAGAGTACCTGTCACTACCTATTGCTATCATAGGGGATATTTACATTCCCTGAGATAACAATAAAATTAATAAAAAAAAAATAAAAATGAAAGGAACAGTTTAAAAATAAGATAAAAAAGCAAAAAAATAATAAAAAAAAAAAAAAAAAAAAAAAAAAAAAAAAAAAGCACCCCTGTCCCCCCCTGCTCTCGCGCAAAGGCGAACGCAAGCGTCGGTCTGGCATCAAATGTAAACAGCAATTTCACCATGCATGTGAGGTATCACCGCGAAGGACAGAACGAGGGCAGTAATTTTAGCAGTAGACCTCCTCTGTAAATCTAAAGTGGTAACCTGTAAAGGCTTTTAAAGGCTTTTAAAAATGTATTTATTTTGTCGCCGCTGCGCGTTTGTGCGCAATTTTAAAGCATGTCATGTTTGGTATCAATGTACTCGGCCTAAGATCATCTTTTTTATTTCATCAAACATTTGGGCAATATAGTGTGTTTTAGTGCATTCAAATTTAAAAAAGTGTGTTTTTTCCCCAAAAAATGCGTTTGAAAAATCGCTGCGCAAATACTGTGTGAAAAAAAAATATGAAACACCCACCATTTCAATCTGTAGGGCATTTACTTTAAAAAAATATATAATGTTTGGGGGTTCAAAGTAATTTTCTTGCAAAAAAAAATTATTTTTTCATGTAATCAAAAAGTGTCAGAAAGGGCTTTGTCTTCAAGTGGTTAGAAGAGTGGGTGATGTGTGACATAAGCTTCTAAATGTTGTGCATAAAATGCCCGGACAGTTCAAACCCCCCCCCAAATGACCCCATTTTGGAAAGTAGACACCCCAAGCTATTTGCTGAGAGGCATGTCGAGTCCATGGAATATTTTATATTGTGACACAAGTTGCGGGAAAGAGACAAATCTTTTTTTTTTTTTTTTTTGTTGTCACTAAATGATATATTGCTCAAACATGCCATGGGAATATGTGAAATTACACCCCAAAATACATTCTGTTGCTTCTCCTAAGTATGGGGATACCACATGTGTGGGACTTTTTGGGAGCCTAGCCGCACACGGGACCCCGAAAACCAAGCACCGCCTTCAGGCTTTCTAAGGGCGTAAATTTTTGATTTCACTCTTCACTGCCTAGCACAGTTTCGGAGGCCATGGAATGCCCAGATGGCACACCCCCCCCCCCCCAAATGACCCCATTTTGGAAAATAGACACCCCAAGCTATTTGCTGAGAGGTATAGTGAGTATTTTGCAGACCTCACTTTTTGTCACAAACTTTCGAAAATTGAAAAAAAAAAAAAAAAAATACATTTTTCTTGTCTTTCTTCATTTTCAAAAACAAATGAGAGCTGCAAAATACTCACCATGCCTCTCAGCAAATAGCTTGGGGTGTCTACTTTCCAAAATGGGGTCATTTGGGGGGGTTTTGTGCCATCTTGGCATTTTATGGCCTTCAAAACTGTGATAGGTAGTGAGGAGTGGAATCAAAAATTTATGCCCTTAGAAATCCTGAAGGCGGTGCTTGGTTTTCGGGGCCCCGTACGCGGCTAGGCTCCCAAAAAGTCCCAAACATGTGGTATCCCCGTACTCAGGAGAAGCAGCAGAATGTATTTTGGGGTGTAATTCCACATATGCCAATGGCATGTTTGAGCAATATATCATTTAGTGACAACTTTGTGCAAAAAAAAAAAAAAAAGTGTTACTTTCCCGCAACTTGTGTCAAAATATAAAATATTCCATGGACTCAACATGCCTCTCAGCAAATAGTTTGGGGTGTCTACTTTCCAAAATGGGGTCATTTGGGGGGGTTTTGTGCCATCTTGGCATTTTATGGCCTTCAAAACTGTGATAGGTAGTGAGGAGTGAAATCACAACATTACGCCCTTAGAAATCCTGAAGGCGGTGCTTGGTTTTCGGGGCCCCGTACGCGGCTAGGCTCCCAAAAAGTCCCACACATGTGGTATCCCCATACTCAGGAGAAGCAGCTAAATGTATTTTGGGGTGCAATTCCACATATGCCCATGGCCTGTGTGAGAAATATATCATTTAGTGACAACTTTGTGCAAAAAAAAAAAAATTGTCACTTTCCCGCAACTTGTGTCAAAAAAGAAAGTATTCCATGGACTCAACATGCCTCTCAGAAAATAGCTTGGGGTGTCTACTTTCCAAAATGGGGTCATTTGGGGGGGTTTTGTGCCATCTGGGCATTTTATGGGCTTCAAAACTGTGATAGGTAGTGAGGAGTGAAATCAAAAATTTATGCCCTTAGAAATCCTGAAGGCGGTGATTGGTTTTCGGGGCCCCGTACGCGGCTAGGCTCCCAAAAAGTCCCACATATGTGGTATCCCCTTACTCAGGAGAAGCAGCTGAATGTATTTTGGGGTGCAATTCCACATAGGCCCATGGCCTGTGTGAGCAATATATCATTTAGTGACAACTTTTTGTAAATATTTTTTTTTTTTTTGTCATTATTCAATCACTTGGGACAAAAAAAATAAATATTCAATGGGTTCAACATGCCTCTCAGCAATTTCCTTGGGGTGTCTACTTTCCAAAATGGGGTCATTTGGGGGGGGTTTGTACTGCCCTGCCATTTTAGCACCTCAAGAAATGACATAGGCATTTATAAACTAAAAGCTATGTAAATTCCAGAAAATGTACCCTATTTGTAGACGCTATAACTTTTGCGCAAACCAATAAATATACGCTTATTGACATTTTTTTTACCAAAGACATGTGGCCGAATAAATTTTGGCCTAAATGTATGACTAAAATTGAGTTTATTGGATTTTTTTTATAACAAAAAGTAGAAAATATCATTTTTTTTCAAAATTTTCGGTCTTTTTCCGTTTATAGCGCAAAAAATAAAAACCGCAGAGGTGATCAAATGCCATCAAAAGAAAGCTCTATTTGTGGGAAGAAAAGGACGCAAATTTCGTTTGGGTACAGCATTGCATGACCGCGCAATTAAAAGTTAAAGTGACACAGTGCCAAATTGGAAAAAGACCTCTGGTCCTTAGGCAGCATAATGGTCCGGGGCTCAAGTGGTTAATTAACATTTATTTATTTGTTGAAAATGATAACATTTTTTATGTTAAAATTACAAGCCAACAGAATCATTTTTATCAGTGTGCTAAATGTACTTTTAGCCAAAAACTTTAATATCAAGGTTATTTGCACTGGCAGAAACGCCAGTATACATAAGGAAATTAGAGAAAATTACCCAAATAATATCCATCAGGAAGTGGTATAGAAAAAAATCTTTGAACGATGGTTGGAGAACCATACAAGAAGCGTAGAATGGATAGTGCGGGAATCTATGAGCCCAATAATCGGAAATTTCTATTTGACATAGTAGAAGATTTTGGTGGCCAAATAAAATTAAAAAAAAAAGTAAAAGCTTAACACTGTGCCAAGATATACAAGATATATTGCTCAATTTGACAAACCTTACAAAGAGGAGCAGCGGGACAACACTGCACACTTATTAAACAAGTTTTTACCATTAGAGAAACAAGTTTTCTTTTTTATATGAACCCTCCAACCTCGATTCCAATACCCAATTCCCAGTGCTAACTTAAAGTGGTTCTAAGGTCGAAAAGTTTTTAACCTAATTCGTGTATGCTTGTTTGATGCTGTTAGCAACTTTTTAGATTTTAATAAATTGTTTTATACTGGATTACTAATCTGGTGAACAGAGTTGGAGGTCAGACGGAAGACTTGTCTGGAGCTGGGAGTACCTTCCATACTAATGAGGAGACCACTGATGTTCCAATTCATGAATAAACCTATTTTGACTACCTTAACCAGGGTCAAAATCATCTGGTAAGCCCCCTACTTTACAGCACGTGGTGGAGTGACCTTTCCTAGAGGGCTTTTCAAGCTATTTTCACACTCTTTTCCACTTATATAAGGACTGTGTAGTATTGAATGGTTGGAAATTACCGTTTCTACTTCATCTAATGGACTGTTTATGGACTCAGTTCCTTTTGAGTGTTTTTTGGGGGATTATCACCCATTTTATGAACTTTGCACTTTATCTGGGTATATTATATTACATGTAGAATATTCATGAATTTTGATCTCATACTGGATGAGTTTTTAAACACTATTGTATTTATATGCACTTTAAGTATAGCGCTGTATATTTTTATATATTAATTGAGATATACCCCACCAAGGTATAGTACTAGCATCTAATTTTCAAACTGAGACCTAAGCACGAAGATATCTGTTTGGTATATACCCTAATTTAATACCTGCATTAAGGTAAAAAACCTTCTATTTGCAGTTTCTTTCCCCTAAATACTTACCCAAGTCCTCTGTCGATCCAACACTGTACCTATCTGCAGCAGCACTGGTCTCTTTCATGCTCTCACAGGAAAGACTGAGATCAGTGGGAACCATAGGCTCAAGAGAGGAGGAGCAGACAGTGCTGACAGGGGACCCCAGTAGAGGAGGTAAGGGGCCATGTCCTTTCACAGAACAGGTAAGTATAAACCTCTTTTTTATTTTAGGGAAAAAAGTGAGCCTCTAGTATCATTTTAAACAGAAAAATCAATAAAAGTGCTCCTTCTTTTCTTTGTGCTCTTCTTTGTCAGAAACTGAATGACTGACATATGTAATGATAAAGGAACGTAGATAATAGCTACCCAAGTACACTTGACAAAAGAAAGACAAAACAGGAGATATATAACAATTCTATATATAATGTTACCCATGTTAAAGGGGTGCAGGGTAAAGAGCCTCCATTCCACACCAAACACCCAGTGTGCAGTTATTAAATGAACACTTGCTTCACATTTCAATGAAAATAAGAACCTAAAGTACAGTGCAAGGTTACAAATTTCACAAACCATTGTTCACTTAACTAACTCAATACAGACGCTCAAAAGAACTGCTTAAGATGCTTCAGCTACACAGACCCAGAGCAGTATGAAAGCAGAAAATATACCTTGACAAAAGCAGGACTTTTGCTCCACTTGGACCATCATATACTGAAAATATTGAAAGTTTATGCGCTAAATAAGCACTTGTACATGCTCTTAACTTTTGTTCTACATATTGAACAAACTTGGATCTACAGTATGTCATTTACTTGAAGTTTTTTATGACAAAGAATTTGATGTGTGGTTAAAATAAATTGTTAATGTGAAACCAATCAAGTTCTTATTATAAATGTTATGATAACTTGACCATTGTAATGTTTGGTAAATCCTGTATGCTGTTATAAGTCAGAATGGTGATTGTGGCTGTATGGTCTATCACATCTAAATGGTTGTTGCAATCTCATGTATCTGTTTGGTTGTACACATGTCTCTGTAGATGCTGGCAGACCCTGAGGAATTTTAAAATGTCAGACAGCTGACTGAGAACTGTGCTCTGTCAGTGGCATCACTATATGATGCAGGAGAGGTTTGGCTTCCCAACAGAAACATGCTTGAGCAGTTGGGGGTAGGGTCACTTGACTTCAATTAATCCCCCCACAGCTGACCAGCCATGTTTGTAAACCTTTTATGGCACTGCAGAACCACAGGAATACCATGAACCAGCATTTCCAAATAATGGTTAATATGACACTTGTTTTAAGAACAACAATATTCATCACACTTAAACAGATATTTAGAATTACAGAATAAAATAGCCTTACGGAATCTTTTAAAATCAAGCATTGATTTGATTTTTTCTCATATTTATTATTATTTTTTTATGTGTGTATATATATATATATATATATATATATATATATATACACACATTTTGTTCAATTATCATCTATTGTTTTACAATGTTCAGGATTGAGCTGTTATGCGTGGCCGTATCCGCTGGGGGTTATCGCAGGTTTCCGCATTGGGCTCCTTCATGTACCAACCGGCGCGCAGGCCCCTGTCATGTCCACGCAGTCGAGATATCCCCACACGCTCGGGACTTCTTCCCAATGTGTGGGATTCCCTGGCCTTGGACTGTGGGCAGGTGCTTGACTTTCACCCATACTGCAGCTCTATCCAGCGCGGCTGGGCTAACTACACATCAGCGACGTGCTGGTGCATGATGTCTTCCCTGCTCCATTGGGCAGGTTTGCGTCACGAGTCATAGTGTCAGGGGACCGCACCGACTTGTTCTCTCCTCGCCGCATCATCTTGCGGTGCAGAAGATGCCAAATGCCAAGCATTTTCTCCATCAGGGGATCGGTTCCCCTGATGGGGTTTACATATACAGTATAAACCCCCTAGAGACAGCTGCCATTCTTGGCTGGAGCCCTCCAGTATCTGAATATGTCTTTTGGCAGGACTCTTTGATGGAAACCTTTTATCTACAAGGGGGGCTTGGGTTATAATAGACATTTTTTGTTGAGCATGGCAATTCCTTAGTAATTATAACTTGACGTTTTAAACCATTATTCTTTTATTTCTACCTCATTCATCCCTTGATTTATTTTGGATTAGCCTTTAATGCACAACAACCCCCATATATATATTTATGTATGTATACACATCTGATTGACTCTGTAACTGAGTAATCTCTACTATATCTACTTTAAGATATTACCACCTTATATTGCTGGTGCTGTGTGTTTTTTGTGGGTGGTCCTTGTGATTACATGGTGGCCCTCTGTGGGCGCCTGCCTGTCTATCCAGCGAGAAGGTTACACTTCAGCTCCATCCATTAGGGATACTTTGATCAATCCATTTGACTGTTTGGTAATGTATTGTACATTGACCATTGTAAATATTTCTCAAAAACAGCCTTACGGCACCTTAATATATGAAAATTGGTTGTTATATGCTTAGCTATATTATGATATTTGGTGACTGCCTATATTTGTAGTGTAGAATGGAAAATTACCCAGGCCCCCCCGAAGAATATAACTCAGAAACATGCTAGGATGCATCAAAGAAACTCATGTGGACTGACCACGGTATATCTCTGGCAGGACCTGGGGTGCAATTTGATACCAATTGGGTATTGGTTCTATGATGGTTTGAATATATGTACATATACAAATATTGTAAAAAATTATTACGTGTGCCTTTTTTTTCCTATTAGACTATTACAATTGATTTCACCCTAATTCTAGAATTGCTGCACTTCTCTCTTCTGTCACTAGATGACCGGGTATTTGGTGGCATTAGATAAGCAAGGGCATTGCAAGGACAGAATAGGAAATGAATGGGGTGTCTTAGCCAATGGACAAGGATTTTCTTGGGTCCCTTGACCTGCTGGGAGAGCCTATTTATTTGGATGGAGTCAGGTGATCGGGTTCTGTGCCACCTGGGACGGTGAAGAAGTGGGAAAACTTCAGCAAATGCCAAGTCACAGACCCTGTGGGACAGCAGAGGTGATGCTCGTGGAGTGCCAAGCCAGGGATCTAACATGTCAGCAAGGGTGAAGCTTGAGGAGTATCCGTGAGTGCCAAGCTAGGGACCCAGGGTTAAGTGAGGGTGACGCTTGAGGAAGATACTGAGTGCTAAATTGGAAGAGCTCATGGGATCCAGTGGCAGTGGATCAGTAAGTCTAGTGAAAGACTGAGGGCTCAGTGGAAGTGAAGTTCTACAATAGGAGATTGTAGAAGAAATGAAAGAATTCATTGCAACCTTTGTTAGAAACTGTTAAAAGACTGTTGCTGTAGGAGACAGCGTTCCTACTCGTCCAGATGTAGTGTCTAGCTAGATACCTTTCCCTGCATGGCTATCTACTTGTAGAAGTCTCAGAATCTGCCAATTAACATTGCATCTACTTAAAGAAAGGAGATCTGGTGTGACCCCTCTGACACCTCCATTCCTAATAGTGCACAAAAAAAAAACAAGAAAAATAGCCCTGGGACTTTAGATGAGTTGAGAGAGGTTTAGCCAATGTCCACAGCGAACACAGACAAAATCAATTTATTTGTTTCAAAATGTTATGTAACCGAGCGGCAACAACAATGATTGTGAGTTACCCAGCATAATAGCCAATGTACACAACACAGATGAAAGTAAATATACAAAGATTTATTACAAATAATATACATCAATGAGCAACAATAAAACTTGAAAGTTTCTGGGTCAGTAAATAGATATACACATTACACAATAAGAAAATAAAATGTACATTACATGTGGACAGGGAAGTATGTAAACATAATACAGACATGGTAGCCCAGCATGTACCTTCATAAAACAAGCATCAATAAAGCCCTATGCATTTCGCGAGACCCTGCTCGCTTCTTCAGGGGCTGATGCATGAATGTCGTATCTGCAATGTAATACTGTAAGATCAATAAATGTATGTTGTTGATAAATGGGGCCAGGGGGAATAATTGGCAAGAGAGGTCTGAAACAGAGACCTCATACTTACCGAAGGTCTGAGATAAAAGGCCAAACGCTGGATATCAAGATGGCAGCCGTGTAGTGTATCCAGCTCAGGAGCTGAGGAGGCGAAACAAACAAAGGCCACAACAGGGGAACATCTGGAGGATCAGCACGGTCTGGATAGGGGTATTTCTCACTGCGGTCTCCACTTAGCCCCTTAAAATCATGTCTGGAAAATGTCTGCAAGGATGCACATATATCAGAGGGCATCATAATTGCAAAATGAGGATGGATGGATGGATGAAGCAAAGGAGAGCTGGATAGCGGGCCAAGGTCAGGGCAGGCTGCAGAAAACGTAATCAGAACGAGCCAAGTCAGTACACAAGAGATCAGTGCACAAGAGGTCAGGTTAAAGCAGGTTACAAGCAGGGAGCTCAGAAACAAGCGTTGCTCAAGCAACCAGAAAGTGGTCTGAGAGGGATTTAAATAAAGAAGCACATGAGGGGCTGGACAGGAAGTAGCAGGAAGGAATTATATATTAAGCAACAGGTGAGGCCGGCGACACTCATAGCTGCAGAGTGCAGCAGAGCTGAACACAAGCTAGTGGAACAACAGGTGCCAGCCGACCTACAGCAGTAAAGGTAAGACACAGATCAGCTCCGCAGCTGATCTGTGACAGTACCCCCCCTTATGAGCTCCCCCTACATGTCTGGGGGCTGGCTTGGAGGGAAATTTCTGATGGAATCTGGTTACCAAGCGTGCGGCTGAGACATCGGTGGCAGGAACCCAAGACCTCTCCTCCAGACCATAGTGCTTCCAATCAGATAGAGCAGCTTCCCTCTGGAGTATTTGGAGTCCAATATTTCTTTAATCTCATACTGATCCATGGTATCAGCCACAGGAGCGGGGTGAGAGAAAGGGCAAGAGAAGCGATTGAGGACCAGTGGCCTGAGCAGGGAGAGGGCACATGGAGCTTGAAAACAACTGGATTGATTTGACAGAGAATAGGAAATGGATCAATGAAGCAAGGGGCAAATTTAATTGAGGGCACCTGGAGTTGGATGTGCTTGGTAGAGAGCTAGGCAGGAACTTAGGAGCCGGACTGCGATGACAATCTGCTGCCGTTTTATGCCTGGAAGCAGCTAGATGAAGATTCTCAGAGACTTCTTTCCAGATTGAGTTGAAGGACCTTTAGGTCTCAGCTGTTGCTGGTACAAGAGGAGAAATGGGAACAGTAAAGGGAACAGATGGATGCTGCCCGTAAACAGTGAAGAAGGGAGATTTTCCAGAACTGGCATTGGAGTGATAGTTTAAGGCAAGCTCTGCCTAGGGCAAAAGGTCCACCCAGTCATCTTGGTGGGCTGAGATGAAGGCACGGAGAAAAAACATTCTACATTTTGATTGACACGTTCCATTTGACCATTGGACTAGGGATGAAAGGCAGATGAAAAATCCAATTTAATCCCAAAGCTGGCCAGGGCTCTCCAAAACCGAGCAGTATTGAACTCCTCTATCAGAGGCGATATGTGAAGGCATCCCATGAAGATGAAAGATCTCCTTGAAAGTCGTGACAAGGCTGGGAGCAGAAGTTAGGTCTGGTAGAGGAATCAAGTGACACATTTTGGAGAACCGATCCACCACTACCCAGATAACTGTAGAACCTGTTGAGGGGGGCAGATCTGAGATAAAATCCATGGAAATACAACGCCAAGGTATATCAGGAACTGGTAAGGGCAGAAGCAACCCTGCTGGGGCGGACGTGGAATACTTGGATAGTACACAAACCGTACAAGCTTGAACGTACTCTTTCACATCCTTGCGAAGAGAGGGCCACCAGTAATGGCGCTGAGGAAGGTCACAAGCATGAGGTATAACAGGATGTCCAGAGAACTTAGAGTCATGTGCCCAGGCACAGAGTTTGGGACGAAGTGCGGGAACTACAAAAGTTTTACTTGGAGGAGGCTGTGTAGACCAGAGCTGAGTAGTGGCTTGAATAGAATGCGGTTTTTGGCACCTGGACGAAAGGTAATGTTGAAGTTGGATCCGGCAAAAAAGAGGGCCCACCGAGCTTGACGTGGGTTCAAGTGTTTCGCGGATTGTAAATACTGCAGATTTTTATGATCAGTATAGATGGTAATACAATGGGGAGAACCCTCTAGAAGATGTCACCATTCTTGAAGAGCTAGCTTAATAGCCAGTAGTTCACGGTCCCCAAGTGCATAGTTCTTTTCTGCATCAGAAAACTTCTTGGAAAAGAATCTGCAAGGCTGAGACTTGCCCTTCTGAGCTTGGAGTAGGACGGCACCGACTCCTATTGAAGAGGTATCAACCTACTTAGAAAAGGGTTTCATAATGTCTGGAGGTAGAAGAATTGGGGCGGAGAGGAAGGCTGCCTTGAGTTTGTGGAAAGCATCAATGGCTTCATAGGACCAGAGCCGGTCATTGACACCCTTGCGGGTGAGAGATGTAATAGGGGCCACCAAGGAGGAGTAGTTCCGAATGAATTGGCGATAGTAATTGGTGAAGCCCAAAAAGCTTTGGGTGGCTTTAAGACCAGAGGGCTGGGGCCACTCAGAGATGGCCCAAAGTTTGGTTGGATCCATGAGGAGGCCCTGTGATGAGATTATGTAGCCCAGAAATGGAACTTGTGTTTGTTCAAATAGACATTTCTCCAATTTTGCCTATAGAAAATTGTCCTGTAGACACTGTAGCACAGCTTTCACATGGAGACGATGGGTAGGTAAGTCTGGTGAGAAAATAAGAATATCATCCATATATACAATAACACAGACATACAGAAGGTCGCGGAAGATCTCATTAACCAAATTTTGGAAGACAGCTGGGACATTGCATAAGCCAAAGGGCATCACAAGATATTCATGATGTTCATCCCTGGTGTCAAAGGCGGTCTTCCACTCGTCTCCTTCCCGGATTCTTATTAAATTGTAGGCCCCTCTAAGATCCAATTAGGTAAAAACATGAGAACCTTGCAGTCTGTCAAAGAGTTCCGAAATCAAAGGAAGAGGGTATCGGTTCTTCATGGTGATGGCGTTAAGACCCCTGTAGTCGATCCATGGGCGGAGAGAACCATCTTTTTTCTCTACAAAGAAAAATCTGGCTCCAGCAGGTGAGTTGGATTTCCTGATGAAACCCTTTTGAAGGTTTTCCTGAATGTATTAAGACATGGCTTGCGTCTCTGGGATAGATAGAGGGTAGATTCGGCCTTGGGGAGGAGAGGTCCCTGGTAAAAGTTTAATGGAGCAGTCATTGTCTCTGTGAGAAGGAAGGCAATCAACGGACTTTTTGCAGAAAACATCTCGGAAGGACTGATATTGGGAAGGCAACATGGGAGTTGTGGAGGTCTAAGCCAGAGGAATGGAAGGAGGTGGTAGTACCTTGGAAATACATTGTTGCTGACACTGACGACCCCAAGCCAATACTTTTCCTGAGTTCCTGTCAAGATGCAGAGAGTGTTTGCAACCATGGAAGGCCCAGGATGATGGGACTGGAGGACTTAGGCATAATTAAGAAAGAGATTTCCTCCTCATGCAAAACCCCAATGTGTAACACAATAGGAGGGGTTTTAAACCGGATGGGGCTCATTGGCAAGAAGGAGCCATCTACTGCGGTCACGGAGAGGGGTATAGCCAAGGCAACAAAGGTAATGCCTAACTCGGAAGCCAAAGATTGTTCAATGAAATTCCCGGCAGCTCCAGAGTCCACGTATGCAGAGAGTTGATAGGCATTTAGAGCCCAGTAGATAGCCACGGGAAGGGTGAAATGAGGGAAGTGGACAAAATTAAAGGAACAGTCTAGATCACCTCCCTCTGAGTGACCTAGACCCTGGAATCCCGGGCGGACTGAACAGGAGTTCAAAAGATGTATTTTATCGCCACAATAAAGGCACAAGCCCAATCCCATGCGCCGGGCACGTTCCTTTTGAGTGAGGCAAGATCTCCCAAGCTGCATAGGTTCTTCCAACATGTGAGAGGTTGAAGACGGAGAGGATTCCACAGGTCTTTGGCCTACCTGTGCTGGGCGGCCAGCAGGGGGATGACTCGATCTGGAATTCTCCAGGGCCCGCTCCTGAAAGCGAATGCTCAATGCGATGAAATCATCCAATGTGGTAGGAATGGTGCGTCCAGCGAGTTCTTCCTTTACACGCTCAGATAGGCCTTGCCAGAAGGTAGCAGTAAGGGCCTCCCTCATTATTCCATTTGAGTTCAGCGGCCAGCGTACGGAATTGAACTGCGTATTGTCCGACTGTCATTCCTTGCTGACAAAAACGAAGTAGGGCCCCAGCAGCAGAAGACACTCTGGCGGGTTCATCAAAAGTTTTCCGGAATGTATCCAAAAAGGACTGGGGGTTGGAGGTGATAGAATCGTGTGATTCCCAGAGTAGGGAGGCCCAAGCTAGAGCATCACCAGCAAGGAGAGAGATGATATATGCGACTTTGGTGCAATTAGTTGGAAAATTATGGCTGGAAAGTTCAAAGTGGATGGAACACTGATTAATGAAGCCTCGACAAGCCTTAGGGTCACCAGAAAAACAAGGTGGTGGCAGCGGCAGATACAAGCAGGGATAGCTAGATGTAGCAGGTAACACTGGAGCAGCTGAAGTGGAAGCAGGAATGGGAGGAGCTGAAGTTGTAGCGAATTACAGACGATCCAGACGGGAGGCAAGATCCTGTAGAACCAACATTATTTGCTCTTCATTTGCTTTCTGGGAGTTAAGTCTCTGAACAAGATGTTGCTTTTGATCCTCGGTCAGTGGCCGACTCTCAGAGGAGCTCATGGCTTGAGCAAACTGTCACAGTACTACTTACAGTGAGCCCACAGGCAAGCAGGTGACACGGGATCCCCCAGGGCGTGGAGTCCAAGGGCCAACCGGTATTCTGCCAGGGAGCCCCTCACGAGGGTTTGGACTTAGCTGACCCCAGGTCATGACCCCCGGGTTCACCCTGCTCGCTAGGAAAGTACCAGAAGACACTGTCATACAAGGATGGATGGATGAAGCAAAGGAGAGCCGGATAGCGAGCCAAGGTCAGGGAGGCTGCAGACAACGTAATCAGAACAAGCCGAGTCAGTACACAAGAGATCAGTTCACGAGAGGTCAGGTTAAAGCAGATTACAAGCAGGGAGCTCAGAAACAAGCATTGCTCAAGCAACCAGAAAGTGGTTTGAGAGGGATTTAAATAGAGAAGCACATGAGGGGCTGGACAGGAAGTAGCAGGATGGAATTATATATTAAGCAACAGGTGAGGCCGGCAACACCCATGGCTGCAGAGTGCAGCAAAGCTGAACACAAGCTAGTGGAACAACAGGTGCCAGCCAACCTACAGCAGTAAAGGTAAGACACAGATCAGCCCTGCAGCTGATCCGTGACACCACTCTACACAGAAGGATGTCAGCTGTCCCTAACCCTGGAGGTCACCATTAGGCCTCAGGGGCCCCAGGACCTCACTACATTTGGCACCCAACGTGTGGCAAAGGTGTTATACTCGCAGAAGTCGCCCATGGAAACTGGCTACAGTTACATCTGGATTTTGTCTGGCTCTGTGGGAAAGTGGCAAGTAACATCTCTACTTTATATAGACTGTGTTATTATGCATTGCGACAATGTGGGAAAGAACCAGTAAGTTCCTTTGCTCATGGGAAAGTACCAGTCTGGTCTTTTGACACTTCCCACCAGCGCTGCTAGGGTTAAAATGGACACCATTACAGATTTGGAAAAGGGTGGAAGTTTCCAGAAAGTATTTGCATCCCCACTCTGCAGAGGAGGATAAGGAAGTGCTACCACATGTGCCTGGTTGTGGGTTGGAGATGATGGCGCAGTTTGGAAGTGCAATAGCGGATTGGAAGATTTATGCTCCGGGTGTTGGCTTTGGTCTGAACAAGCCAAAAACCATTCTGACTGACACTGGAGTGTGGTAAACACTCAAGGGTAGTCTTGCCCTGTACACAGCTGGAGGCTATGAGGCTTTGAGACTGATCTGCGGGAAATGTTCCAGTTTGGCCATGCATCTGAGGCCATGGATCGTCTGTGGACGCTACGGGGAACCCCTGTTTGAGGTAGTCTCACCAGCCCAACCTTCGCAAACACTGCAAGCACAGTGGGACAAGAATGTCGCTATCCCGGCTATCAAGAGCCCACCTGCCATCACCTGAGTTGTGCGGGAAGCTGCTCCTCCTGTCTCGACGGCTGCCCCAGGACCCAGAGCTTCGGTCGCTCCTTGAGGCTGTGGTCGGGCTCACCTGCTCGCTTTGATGTCAGAGTCACAGAGGAAAAGGGTACCAGAGTCGGGTAAGCCTGCAAGGGGTGAAAGCAGTGTGTCAGTAGGGGAGGTGATACCTGTGGCCATTAAGGGAGACAACATGGTTGTGCCGGTTAAAGCCAGTGACAAGCGCAACTATCTCCCAGCCGAAGAATGCTCCACTATTTCCAATTCTAACATCCCCTCTTATGAGATCTCAGAATTGTTCTCGGACACTTTGTCTTGGACTGGAAAGTGAAAGTGAAGAGGAGCAGTTGTGTGATTTGGAAGAAGATGAGGTTCCTCCGAGGCCTAACACAAGTGTTAAGATTGAACGGTCTACTAACAGTGTTACTAAATCCTTCGAGGAGGATTGCTGGGAACATTGGGTCTCCAAAGTTATTCCTACCAAACCGATAGAAGCAACTAAGTTTGATTGCAAACGCGATACTGTTGCAGGGTACCCAGTTTGGCATGCTCTAGACACGCGGGTCCTGTCTGGGTATGAAGACCCTAAGACCCTGCCCAGTGGCTGAGGAATACGGATACCTGTATCCTTACATATCAGCTCATCTAGAAGAAGAAATTCCGGATAAAGAAACCCAACAGGTAGATGAAGCTGTGCAAAGTTTCCTCCGAATCCATTTGCGGATGGACTTTCCAAAGCTGTCACCCAAGATAACTGAGAGGTATGTTTCAGTGTTGCAAACCTGGGGTTATGGTCGCAAAATCAACTTAGATTGTGTAATCATTCATAGGCCAGACAAGAAGGATTTTAACCCTTTCATGACTAAGCCTATTTTTGAAATTTGGTGTTTACAAGTTAAAATCCATATTTTTTGCTAGAAAATTACTTAGAACCCCCAAACATTAAATATATTTTTTAGCAGAGAATCTAGAGAATAAAATGGAGATTGTTGCAATATTTTATATCACACGGTATTTGTGCAGCGGTGTTTTAAACGCAAATTTTTGGAAAAGGGACACTTCCATGAATTTTAAAAAATCTAAACAGTAAAGTTACCCAAATTTTTATGTATAATGTGAAAGATGATGTTACGCCGAGTAAATAGATACCAAACATGTCACGCTTTATAATTGCACGCACTCGTGGAATGGCGACAAACTATGGTAACTATGAATTTCCATAGGCAACGCTTTAATTTTTTTTTACGGTTACCAGGTTAGAGTTACAGAGGAGGTCTAGGGCTAGAATTATTGCTCTCGCTCTGACGATCGCGGCGATACCTCACATGTGTGATTTGAACACCGTTTACATATGCGGGCGCGACTTCCGTATGCGTTTTCGTCGCTGCGCGAGCTTGCGGGCACGGGGGCGCTTTAAAAAAAATTTTTTTAATTTTTTTTTTATACTTATAAATTGTGTTTAAAAAAAATGTTTTTTTTTTACTTTTATTGCTGTCACAAGGAATGTAAACATCCCTTGTGACAGTTATAGGTGGTGACAGGTACTCTTTATGGAGGGATCGGGGGTCTAAAAGACCCCCGATCCCTCCTCTGCACTTCAAAGTATTCAGATTGGCAAAAACGGCGATTCTGAATACTGTGTATTTTTTAAAATTCGGCGCCATTGGCAGCCGAGTAAACGGGAAGTGACATCATGATTTTGCTTCCGCGTTTACAATTAGAAGGCTGGAATGAAGCCATTCATGGCTTCGTTCCAGCCCGCCCACAGCCACTGGAGGCAGCCGCTTGGACACCGGACCTCCCGATCGCATGGGAGGCCCGGTAAGAGCGGCGGGAGGGGAGCATCCCCTCCCGCTCCTCCGGTATAACAGCCAAGCGGCTTTTAGCCGAATCGGTTGTTATATACGGATAGCCGATCGCCCGCTCGAAACAATGGTACCGGGATGATGCCTGCAGCTGCGGGCATCATCCCGGTATAACCCCCGAAAGCCGAGTATGCCCATCTGCGTACGGTCGGCGGGAAGGGGTTTAAACACTTCATTACCACGATAAATGCAAAAGGAGAGGCCTTGAAGTTAACTGACCCCAGATATTACTGGTAGAAGATATCGAATTGTGTTTCACTGACACCATGTGGATTACAAATGTGTACTTTGTGGAGATAATACGCTATGCTGGAAAGCCACTCCACCTTTGTACAGAAAAATTGTTGCTAGTGGAGTACATTCCTGTTGACTGTATTACTGAGACTGTGCTGGACTGAATGCTGCTGGTAGATACAGGGAGTGCTCACTTGAGTCATGCTGGCTGGTGTTTGAAATTGCCAGTGTGCCTCCCTCTGAAAAGTAATCTGTTGATGTGACAAAATAGAAAAAAAGGGACACTCCTATAGCCACATCTGAATAAATTGTATGTCATAAAAAGAAAAAAAGGGGGGTCAACAAGGACACCCTGGGCAGACTTTAGAGGCACAAGAAACCTGAGAAAGTATAGTCAGAATAACAATATAATCAATTTTATTAAATATAAATACATACAGTACAAAGACATTGACAAAAAGTAATAAAAATCATCTATATAGAAATATACATGATACAAGCCCAGATGTGTCTACGCATTTCATATAGAACTTCTTCAGGACACATTCAGGTTTCCGGTAATAGACAAAGGGGTTTCACTTGTACAGAGGCTTTCGCAAGCTCAAGAACAGTAATTCAAATTCATTCATGTATAGGGTCTTGGCAATAGATGTGGATAACCATCAACTGTTTCCATTTACAACCAATTTCGGGGTTCAGTCCCAACAAGGAAAAAGCCAATAAATAGCCAGTGATAAACAGTCGCACTGCAGCAACCATGGGAGGGCGACAAGGAACCCATAGACCATATCTGCTCAATGGTCCATATGGAGCCGTGCAAAAATGCACTGGGGGAGCCTATTTTCAGTTATAACCAATCTCAGGGTTTGGTTTCAACAAAGAAAGAGCCAATGAATAGCCAGTGATTAATAGTCGCACTGCAGCAACCATCAGAGGGCATCAAAGAGCTCATGGACCGTATCTGCTCAATGGTCCATATGGAGCCGTGCAAAATGCACTGGGGGAGCCTAAAGTAAAATTGGATGTAAGTCCCCAGGAGGATACAGAGATGTTTCAGATGTTGAAACCTGAATGTGTCCTGAAGAAGTTCTATACGAAACGCGTAGACACATCTGGGATTGTATCATGTATATTTCTATACAGATGATTTTTATTCTTTTTTGACAATGTCTTTGTACTGTATGTATTTATATTTAATAAAATTGATTATATTGTTATTCTGACTATACTTTCTCATTTTGTTGTGCCTCTAAAGTCCGCCCAGGGTGTCCTTGTTGACCTCCCTTTTTTTCTTTTTATGACATCTGTTGATGTGACGTTCAGCAGGTTTGTTCTTCAACCAATGAGGAAATCTTTCTCAGTCCCGGCTGTTATGCGGACAGACTGAGATTAACATTGCAAGGGGACCTGCGTTCAGAAGTGTGGCCCCTTGCACCATGGCCTGCCTGCTTGTTGCTTGAATGCAGCTGTGCCTCCTGTCCCTGGAGTTATCCCTGAGGAGAAGGGAAACTGATGGGAAATATTGCTCTATCCTGAGTGAAAACATATTTTTTGATGGACTGTGAAACGTCAAGGACACTGGCGTGCTTAGCTAGTTAAGTAGAATGAGCTGTGGCAAAGGGGCAAATTCTCACCTTACCTTTGAACGATGGACTGATCAATGTATCAGGATTGTTTCCTATGCTGGTCACCAGGTGGTGTGAGCGGTGCCAACCTGAGTGAGAATTTGTTCATATTATGAGTATATCTGATAGAACATGTTAAGGAAAGTTTCTGTAGACTAGTTGTGAAAGGGGCTGGCATCTTTGGATGAGGATGGGGCCCACTTTAATTTATATTTGTGTATTTTAGACATATTATAGAGTGTATTTGCACTGCTATGCTGCTCTCGGCTGGGGACAATTAACAATTTCTTAAGGTTCACTTATGTACATATTACACTGTATTATCATAGGGATAGGATTTGCAATGCTGTTTGTTTTCTCTTTCAGGTGTTCCTGCACCATTGCGTCTTCCCTGGACAAGGAGAGACTGTGACCCAACATGGATACTAATGCTAACTATTCATGCCCTTTACTACTTTATATATTAGATAGCTAGTTAGGGTATAAGGCTACTGTTTATATTTTTTCCCATAACTTTATGTTATGTGTAACATTTATCTGCCCTGTGTGAATTGCCATTTGCTCATGTACATGTTATATATGTTTACTCCATGTGGTACGCCACATATACTGTTTTTTATTATTATTCCTTTCCTGTTTCCTCACCCATCCCAGTTTTTGCTAGGACATTTGCTCTCGGGCTTGAGAGCTCAAATTATTTTTCTGCAAACTCCGAGACATAGTTTTTCTGGGCAGGGGGAGGATGTAGCACCCTGATGTTTAGGCAGGGTGGCTACTAAATTTATCTACCAAGTGATAGTTGCCTTGGCCAATTGATAAGCGGTCAATTGATTTCACCCTAATTCTGGAATTGCTGCACTTCTCTCTTCTGTTACTAGATGGCTGGGTATCTGGTGGCATTAGCTAAGACAAGGGCATTGCAAGGACAGATTAGGAATGAATGGGGTGTCTCAGCCAATGGACAGGGATTTTGTTGGGTCCCTTGGCCTGCTCGGAGAGCCGATTTATTTGTATGGAGTCAGGTGATCGGGGTTCTGTGCCACTTGGATGGCTGTCTGGGTGGACGTGTGTTGTAATGCCCAGGCTGCCAGGCCATAAGCCTTGGGCCTATCCCAGGGACATCTGGCTGCAGCTTGCAGTCCAACTAGAAGTAATGGTTCCGCCAGTTGGGGAACCATTCATGGTTGGAGGTAGGGGGGAAGCTGTCGCCACTAAGGGACCCTCCACCTTGCCACCGGAGACCATTGTGAGTAAGCTAAGGCCAGTACCAGAGTAGACTTCCCGCCAGCCAGGGACGGTGAAGAAGTGGGAAAACTTCAGCAAGTGCCAAGTCAGGGACCCAGTGGGACAGAAGAGGTGACGCCTGTGGAGTGCCAGGCCAGGGATCTAACATGTCAGTAAGGGTGAAGCTTGAGGAGTATCCGTGAGTGCCAAGCTAGGGACCCAGGGTTAAGTGAGGGTGACGCTTGAGGAAGATACTGAGTGCTAAATTGGAAGAGCTCAGGGGATCCAGTGGCAGTGGATCAGTAAGCCTAGTGAAAGACAGTGGAAATGAAGTTCTACAATAGGAGATTGTAGAAAAGGTGAAAGAGTTCACTGCAAACTTTGTTAGAAACTGTTACAAGATTGTTGCCTTAGAAGACAGCGTTCTTACTCATGCAGATGCGGTGTCTGGCTGGATACCTTTCCCTGCATGGCTGTCTACCTATAGAAGCCAATTAACATTGCATCTACTTAAGGGTGTTCTGCCCCCAACCCTCTCTCCCACAGTTCTGTTTAAGAGACAATAAATCTTTGCATTCAAGAAGTGCCCATCTACTTTGCATTACACCTACAATGCCTTATAACCCACTCTACACAGAAAGATGTCGGCTGTCCCTACCCCTGGAGGTCACCATTAGGCTTCAGGGGCCCCTCTCTACACATATACATATAAATCCTTCTGAAGATGCTATGACAAATAAAGTAATTTGGAACATGCCATAAAAGGGGTGCAATAAATAGTGAACCTGCTATGCATGCATGCATTAGACTGTGGAGTAAATACAGAATAATAATTTGTTTATAAGTGCCAAGGTCGATAGAGCACTTTAATTTTGTATTCAGCTAAAATGAAATGTGCCAGATACTTCATTTTACAGTCCTGCTAAATCTTTTCCTAGCTTCCCCCAACACTCCAGAAATACGTAAGTGAGTGTTTTCTAGCTCTTGAGATTAGTAATTGGTGTAAATCTTGTAAATTAGCCTGGGCATTGCCAGCGAGTCAGTCTATTAAAATTCATGCGCTTTACAGTTAGAATACTTAACAAGTGGTGAAATATTTAAACTAATTCCACTAACTTACAATTAAAATTACATATTTGCTGCCCTAAGTAAAGTTTTTGTGTGCACTTTGAATATTATTGATTTTTTAAAAATAACACTCTGTTAGAATCAATTACATCCCTCTTTTAGAAGGATTTGCTCTCATGCATTTAATGAATTTGATGACAAAATAAACTGCTCTTTTCATTTGCACAAGATCATTTGTAATTTTCAACTCTCAGAAGTGTTGTTGCCGAAGAATAAAAAAATGACAATTTACAGTTTAATAAGTGTTGGAACATTGCAGCAGTAAACATCACATCATAGAAGCTGTGAATGCAGAAATACTGTACATGTCATTTAGCAGAAAGTCACAGTGCTGACATAAAATGAAATGCTAAGAGCTAAAAAAGATAAATGAGCTATTAAAGGCAAACCTTTAAAACCAGAAGCCAGAGTTGTCTATCTAATCTGACCCTGAATGAATGTAAACCTCGAACTTCTTGCCAAAATGTTATATTATCTTTGCTATATCAATCTTTGTCATGTTGATTAGTCAGTAACGGTTGATTCCAGTTGCCATACAACTTTAAGCATAACACTTGTATTATTGTAGATTGCCCCACTCCAGCCACTCATATACTCACCTGTTCTAAATATAGTGAGCTGCTGATAAGGTTGCACAGTCCCTTGACAAAATCTTCAGAGCTGGGGATGTATTTGCATAGTGCCATCACTATTCAGTTTTTTGAAGGACCCATACCTTGTGCTGCAGTGTAGTAGAAACTCTACATAGGATTGAATGGAAAGTACATGTAAGGGCATGGCTCAGAAGATTTTAAGGCTTCATGTACACAGGACATTTGAAAGCCTTTACAGAATGATGGAACTTGACAGCTAGTAACCGACGTTTAAAATGCCGCGTTTATGCGCGTTCATGAGCATTAAGTGTTTTTTATAGATAACAGAATCTACACATCACTAGATCCTCCCAAATGCCTTAAATGCATGCAAAACATCCCCCCACACACACACACACACAATATACAAAAGATATACAATATACATATATATGATGTACAAAAGATGTAGAAATACTTTTTTCCCATTACAAATGGTCAGAAATGATTCTCCATTAAAAACGCTTATAAACAAAAACGCTTATAAACGCGACTTACCGCGTTTAGACGTCTTTACACACTGTCACAAGCATTTCGGCGTTTCAAATGCCTCTGAACATCCGTCCTGAACACATCTTTAAAAAAAAAAAAAATGCTTCTAAACTCAACTGCCTGGAAAGGACTATACATTACTTTGTGTACATGTCCTGATAATATAACAGAGGAGAGTTCAGGGGCTGCTGAAAAAAAATGCCCAACTGCTCCTAAACATCTGTTTGTCAGCTACAGTGTACATGAGCCCTGAAGAAGCAGCTGTGCTACATCATCTTGCAAATGCAATATGCCTGTGCTTGCGTTGGTTTCTTCCACACTCTAAAAACATTTGGTATGTGTATGTATGCCTGTGCATGTGAGATAGGTATTTTGTATTGTAAGCTCCTTGACGGCAGGAGCTGATTTAAAAGTACAGTATGTAAAGCACTGCTTTATATGATGGCCAGGGCCGGATTAACATAGGGGCTATTGGAGCTGCAGCTTCAGGCCCCTTACCTGAAGATAGGCCCATTTAAAAAACCTTAGTTAGACTTACCGGTGATGGTATTTCTACGAGCCTTTCAGGACAGCACCTTGGACAGCACCTTGGAGAGAGCGCAGCTCCACCTCTTAGACAGGAAACACTGCGTGACAACGCCCCTTTAAAAAGCAGCTGTTTCCACCATGCCGTCAGTTGTTACCGAGAAATCCTCCGACATGCTGGAAAATATAATCAGACAATTACCAGGTCCTATAATTATACTTTACATATGATAACCAAGGGAGGGAAGTAGGCTGCTGTCCTGAAAGGCTCCTAGAAATGCCGTCACCGGTAAGTCTAACTAAGGTTTTCTCCCTTCGCCTTTCAGGACAGCACCTTGGAGAGGATAACCGAGAAACTTACTTCAGGGTGGGACTACTGCCTGCAAAACCTTCCTACCAAATGATTGGTCCGAGGCTGATAGTAGATCCAAGCGGTAGTGCCTTATGAAGGTCGAAAAACTGGACTATGTGGCAGCCTTGCAGATTTGCTCAGGAGATGCCCCGGCCCTTTCTGCCCATGATGCCACCACTGCTCGAGTAGAATGAGGTAATACCCCTTCCGGAGGTTCCAGACCCAAAGATTTGTAAGCCTCTTTAATGGCCTGCTTTAACCATCTTCCGAGGGTGCTCTTGGAAGCTTTACCTCCTTTGTGAGTACCTTCCATTAAAACAAAGAGTGAAGATGACTTTCTGATTTCCTCTGTTCTTTCCAGATATTTAAGCAGACACCTCCTGACATCAAGGGTATGGAAAGCTTCTTCTCCTGCTCCCGAAGGTAAAGGACAAAAAAGTAGGGAGAATGATTTCCTGTGTATGGTGAAAAACTGAAGCCACCTTTGATAGAAAAGCTGGATCCGTCCTTAAGACTACCCTATCCTGTAGCCATCTCATAAAGGGCTCCTTAATTGAAAGGGCTTGTAACTCACTAATTCTACGTGCGGAAGTTACTGCTACCAGTAAAATAGTCTTTAACGTCAAGAAACTTAATGATGCTTCTTCTATGGGTTCAAACGGTGCCTTAGTTAGTCCCTGAAGAACTAAAGATAAATCCCATTTGGGAAAACTAACAACAGGTCTAGGCCTTACTTTTGCCATTGCCCTAAAAAATCTGATTATTAAAGGTTCCCCTGACAGGGTTCTTTCCAAAAAAACTGATAAAGCAGCTACCTGCATCTTGAGCGTACTTGCTGCTAACCCCTTCTCCAATCCCTCTTGAAGAAATTCCAAAACTGAAAACGTGGTACGAAAGTCAAAGTTTTTACTGGAACACCAAGAATTATAGATCTTCCAGACTTTAAATTAAATGTCTCTCATCACTTTTTTTCTACTTGCAAGAAGGGTAGAAATAAGCTTCTCTGATAAACCCTTCTGTCTTAAGATTTGTTCTTCAGAAAAGAAGCTGTTAGTTTGAGGTAAGATGGATCTGGATGGAGAATTTGGCCCTGACTCAACGGGTCTGTCCTGATCCTGTCTCTGAAGAGAGAAGAAGACTGGTATTTTTGCATTTTCTTGTTTTGCAAAGAGGTCCACTTGGGGATAACCCCAACTCTTGGAAATTGTTTCGAATAATTCCTGATTGGGAGACCACTCTGCTTCCCTTATTTCTTTCCTGCTGAGGAGATCTGCTAAGGTGTTTTCCGTCCCCTTCAGATGGACTGCTGATAGAGAGGCCACATTGTTCTCTGCCCATCTTAGGATCTGATGCGCTAGACCCATTAGGGTTTTGCTTTTTGTGCCCCCTTGCTTTGTTAAATATAATACTGTCGTCATATTGTCTGACAATATTTGGACATGTTGATTCACTAGAAATTCCCGGAGGGAGAGGAGGCTTAAGTGAACAGCCTTTAACTCTCTCCAATTTGAAGATCTTCTCGCTTCTGGTTTGCTCCAAACTCCCTGAATCGTTTTTTCTTCCAGATGAGCTCCCCATCCCCATGCGCTGGCATCTGTAGTCAGCCTTCTGGTTACCGGAAAGACCCAAGGAAGCCCTTTTGAAATGTTTCCTAGGTTCCTCCACCACCAGAGTGATCTTTTTGCTCTTGCCCCCATGTTAAATTTCTTCTCCAGAGGTTCCTGGTATGACCAATTCATCAGAATATCCGATTGCAGAGGACGGGCATGCAACCTGGCCCACTGTACCGAAGGAATTGCTGCTGTCAACCGTCCTAGAGCGGACATGGCTTGTCTTACAGAGATCTCTGCATTGGATTGAAGTGTTTTCAGGGTCAACTGCATCTTCTCTATTTTCTCCTGGGGTAGAAAAATTCTCTGTTCTATCGAGTCTATTTCGTACCCCAGAAACCTTACCCTTTGAGATGGAATTAAGTTTGACTTCTGAAGATTGAGAAGCCATCATAAAACCTCTTAGATGTGTTTGAACTGTCTGTAGGTTGACCTCTACTTGACCCTTTGAGTCTGCAAACAGTAGCAGGTCGTCCAAATAGGGTACTATTGAAATCCCCTTCAGTCTCAGGGGCTCCAAAGATTCCGCCATCACTTTTGTGAATACCCTGGGAGGAGAGGAAAGACCGAAAGGCAGAGCCCGAAACTGCAGGTGCCAAATCCCCCCCCCCCCAGATTGACTGCAAGACGCAGGAACCTTTGCGATGGGTGCACTATTGGTATATGGAGATAGGCATCTCTCAAATCGATGGAAGCCATATGACATTTGGGGGTTAGTAAGTTCCTCACTGAGAAAATCGTATCCATCCTGAATTTTTTGTATTTTATGGATCGATTTAGAACCTTCAAATTGAGAATCAGGCGGAACTTTCCTGATGGCTTTTTTTACCAGAAAAATGTGGGAGTAAAACCCCTTCCCCTCTTGACCTTTCGGAACCTGGGAAATGACCTTCTGTTGCATCAGTTCCTGTAACAGAGACTTCATGGCCAGAGCCTTTTCCTGATCCTTTGGCAGGTTTGTGATGTAAAACCGATTTGGGGGGCTTTGTGAGAATTCCAATTGATAACCCTTTTTGATTAACCCCAGGACAAAAGGACTCTTTGTTGTTTTTTCCCAAATTGGTAAGAAGTCCTGTAGTCTCCCCCCTACTAGATGGTCATTGTTTTTTAGGGGTTTGTTCTGGGGTTCTAAAGAGTACCCCACCTCTACCTCTTCCTCTCTGAGAAGACCAGGGTTTCTTCTGTGTGTGGTCCTTTTCCTTATCGGCTTGTCGAAAAGGACGAAAATTTTTCCTCTGCTGTACCGTTTTCTTCTTCTGTGGGAAAGCTTTCTTCTTATCTGCTGTCCTGTCAAGGACAGTCTCCAGTTCTGGCCCAAACATCAGGTCTCCTGAAAAGGGAATTCCGCACAGTTTTACTTTAGAAGCTGAATCCCCTGTCCAGGTCTTTAACCAGAGTGCTCTTCTTGCTGAGTTAACAAGCGCAGAGGACCTGGCTGACATCCTGATAGATTCTGCAGAGGCATCTGCCATATATTTTACTGCCTTAAGCAGGGTAGGGAAGGACTCCAATAAGTCTTTTCTGGAGGTACCTGCAACAACATGATTTTTAAGTTGATCTAACCAACACTCCAGATTCCTAGCCACAACTGTAGCCGCCATTGCTGGCTTAAGATTAGCTAGAGATGAGTCCCAGGCTTTCTTCAGTAGCCCATCTGCCCTCTTATCCATAGCATCTTTGAGAATACCCATGTCCTCAAAAGCGAAGTCAGTTTTTCTAGATACTTGAGAAAAAGCAGCGTCTATCTTTGGTTTTTTATTCCACAACAGTTCCTCATTCTCCTCAAAAGGAAACCTCCTTTTGAGGGCTTTAGAAAAAACTGTCCTTTCTCTGGATCCTTCCATTCCTTTTTGATAGTGTCTGTTAACACTTTATGCACAGGGAACACCCTGTGTTTAATTTCCTCCAGCCCCAGGTACATCTTGTCATGCACGGACAGCTGAACTTTTTCTTCCTGGATCTCCAGGGTAGTATAAATTGCCTTGAGTAATTCATCCACCTCCTCAAGTGAAAGCTTATATCTAGATGATCTTAACTCTTCTTCCACCTCCTCCTCCTCTGAATCAATGGTTGAGGGTGGAATGCTTTCCCTTTCCTCCTCCAACTCACTTTCCACCTGTCTGGAAGTGGACTGAGGGAAACTGGAGTGAGAACTCTGTTCTTGGCTGGAACTCTGGCCACGCTTTACAAGGGAACGCACTGTCCCTAGGGCCTCTGCTAATCCCTTTCTCACAGAAGATAATAGCTCTTTGCACTCTTGTGAGGATTCTTCTTTTACTAAATCCACAATGCAGGATTTGCACAGTGGTTTGGGCCAAGAGTACCTTAAAGGATTTTTGCATGAGGGGCACTTTCTCCCTGTTCTCTCTGATTTGGCAGTAGCTTTCTGAAACAGAGAAACAAGAAAAAGCCAGGTCCTTTAGAACTAAGGTTTCAGAGAAAAGTAGTACCTCCAGCCAACACCCTAAGTGCCCAGAGTCTCACTCCTTTGCTGAACTGCTAATGGAAACTGTTACCCTATAGCAGACAGCAGCAGATTTTGAAATAACCACATAAAAGATAAAACACTCAGTGATATAAAAGAAAAGAGGTGTCACCGCACCTCTCCTACCTGGGCGCCTGCATCCGCCATTGCTGCTGATGATTCCGCTGTCTCCATAGTGCAATCCGCAGCTGCTGCACTGTGTACTAAGCTCCATGTGCCAAACAAAAGGAAGTTCCGGCCAGAGGACCCGCCCCTTCCTCCTGCGTTCCAGCAGCAGGAACCAATTGCTGCTACGCCCCGCTGGAAGTCTCCGCCCACCGGAACTGGCGTCATCCGCTGTCCGGGATTCGGCGCCGCCATGCAGAGGCCTGGCATGGACGCTCTTACTGAGCACAACCGCGGCCCCCCAAACACTCCGGGTGGAAAACTTCAAGCAGACCATTACTTCTGTGAGCCGGAGAAGGAAGGGACACCAGAGCACCCCCCTCACGTGCGGGAGGGAGCTAGGCTGGTCTGAGTACCCAAACGTGGAGGTTCTGCCAAAACCATTACTTCTGTGAGCCGGAGAAGGAAGGGACACCGGAGCACCCCCCTCACGTGCGGGAGGGAGCTAGGCTGGTCTGAGTACCCAAACGTGGAGGTCCTGCCAAAACCCTCTCCTTGGAGAGAGCGCAGCCCCTCTGGTTCCCCAAGCAGTGCTTCCACCATGGCGGAGGAAACACTAAAACTGACGGCATGGTGGAAGCAGCTTCTTTTTAAAGGGGCGTTGTCACACAGTGTTTCCTGTCTAAGAGGTAGAGCTGCGCTCTCTCCAAGGTGCTGTCCAAGGTGCTGTCCTGAAAGGCGAAGGGAGAAAAAAAGCTGTCCCCACACACCTTCTCACCTGCTGACCGTGGATGTGGGGATCACTCCCACAGTGTTATTGTTTTCAGACAGTGGGGGAGCCTTCCCTACCCAGAATACAATGATCAGTGTTGCTAACTATAGCTGGCAGCACTGACTGTTTTGGGAAAAACCTGACAGGCTGGTTGTACTCAAGTCGATTCATAATTTGACTTGTGTATAACCAGCTAGCCCATACATAGATTGACTATAGCTGGTCTCTGCTTAATTGGCTTAATTTCAATTCATGTATGGCCTGCTTAACCACTACGCAGTCCCTAAACATCTTTCCGCAAACCTTTACATTTTTCCTTCTCAGATTCCTACATTCTCCTCACCTGTACATAGTGCCCACTGTCATACCCTCCACACTCCTCTCCTATACATAGTGCCCACTGTCATACCCTCCACACTCATCTCCTGTACATACTGCTCACTGTCATATCCTCCACACTCCTCTCCTGTACATACTGCTCACTGTCATACCCTCCACATTCCTCTCCTGTACATACTGCTTACTGTCATACCCTCCATACTCCTCTCCTGTACATACTGCCCACGGTCATACCCTCCACACTCCTCTGCTGTGCATACTACCCTCATAATACCTCCCACACTTCTCTCCTGTACATACTACCCCCATCATACCTTCCACACTCCTCTCCTGTACATACTGCCCACTGTCATACTCCCCACACTACTCTCCTGTACATACCTCCCACTGTCATATCCCCCACACTCCTCTCCTGTACATACCGCCCACTGTCATATCCCCCACACTCCTCTCCTGTACATACTGCCCACTGTCACAACCCCCACACTCCTCTCCTGTACATACCGCCCACTGTTATACCCTCCACACTCCACTCCTGTACATACTGCCCACTTGTTACCAGCTTTGGAATGGGCACACTTTTGTTCCATCTTCACCCTGTCTTCCTTCTGGGTTCTGTGCCTTCGGTCACTTGTCTTGGCTGGGGTGTGTTGCTGTCACTTCCACGCATGCTCATTCGCATCCCCTCTCTCTAATCCCCCCTCTATCTCTCATCCTCCCTCCCTTACCCATCACCCCTCTCTCATACCCTTTCTCTCTCTCTCTCATCATCCCTCTCTCTATTTAATTTAATATGTTATAACAAAAAATTGTTTGCATTTTTAATTATTATTTTTTAAATTTTTTTTGTAATAAAAAGCCTCACCATAATCCTCAGCACCAGGCCCATGATGTTCTTAATCTGGCCCTGCCCCAAACTAAGAGTGGTCAATCTGCACTTCTTTTAACCTATTAAGGACCTGTACCAGATTTCGTGCACTGGGTCTGGGGCATGTGCGCTGCCGGCGACCTGCTGTGACTCAGCGGGGGCCAATCAGCATGTCTGGTGGATGCACTGTCCGCCAGGACATGCTGATCATTCTCTGGAGAGGCAGAAAGGTGGTCTGTCTATGTAAACAAGGAGGACCACTGTTCTGTGAGATTGGAAGATGGATATCTTGTGTTCCTGGGAACATGGATCTCTGCCTTCCCCCAGTCAAAGCATCCCCCACACAGTTAGAAAGCACTCCCTAGGAGCACATATAACCTTTTGATTGCCCCTGTTAACCCCTTCCCTGCCAGTGTCACGAGTACAGTGACAGTGCATTTTTTTAGCACTGATCACTGTATTGCTGGTCCCCAAAAAGTGTTAGATTTGTCCACCACAATGTTGCAGTTCTGCTAAAAATCGCTGATCAATGCCATTACTAGTAAAAAATAAAAATAAATAAAAATTAAATAAATATATCCAATTGTTTGTAGACACTATAACTTTTGCGCGAACCAATCAATATACACTTATTGGGATTTTTTTTTTTACCAAAAATATGTAGCAGAATACACATTGGCCTAAACTGATGAAGAAATTAGATTTAAAAAAAAAAAATTTATTGGGTTTTATAGTATAAAGTAAAAAATATATATATTTTTTTCAAAACTGGCGGCCTTTTTTTGTTTATAGCGCAGAGGTGATTAAATACCATCAAAAGAAAGCTCTATTTGTGGGAAAAAAGGATATCCATTTTATTTGGGTACAGCATCGCATGACCGTATCGCAAAAAGTGGCCCGGTCATGAAGAGTGGTAAACCTTTCGGGGCTGAAGTGGTTAAGCAACAAGATCAATGCTACAGATCATTGGATATCCTCCCTTGTCTCCAGGTGTAATGGCACCATAGGAAAGGAAGACAAATGCTGTAAACACAGCCTTCAATACTTCAGGTTTCCCAGCAGGGATCACTCCATAATACGAGGCATGTAATAAAAAGGTACTCACATAGGGGGTCATTTACTATAGCGCCAATAAATGATCCTGCAGTCCCGGAAAATAGCGCCCAATTGGGCCAATTAAGACTTCAACTCTCAGAAACTGGGCGCAAATGCAAAGCATCGCTATTGCCGGCGAACATGCCTGTCAGATCACATATGCGGGAATAGTGGAAGTGGAAGTCAATGGGGCTCGAACCTGCAAAATCCAAAGTTCTCACTGAAGGCTTATATGCAAGTTCGTTGCCATAAAAAGTGTTTGGGGACCTGGGTCCTGCCCCAGGGGACAGGTATCAATTGGAAAAAATGTTTTTAAAACAACCGATTTTTTGGGAGCAGTGATTTTAATAATGTTTAAAGTGAAACGATAAAAATTAAAAATTCCTTTAAATATCATGCCTGGGGTGTGTCCTTAGTATGCCTGTAAAGTAGCGCATCTTTCCAATGTTTATTACTATACCGCAACAAAATGACATTTCTAAAGGAAAAAATGTCAATTAAAATTGCTCGCGGCTGTAATGAATTGCCGGTTCCCAGCAATATAGAGTAAAGATTAAAAAAAGGTGTAGGTTCCCCCCACCAATCCATTTCAGGCCCTTCGAGTCTGGTATGGATATTAAGAGGAACTCCGTATCAAAATTAAAAAAAAAATAGCATAGAAGATGGTGGCAAGAGAGACAGCACCAGGAGAAGATAGCAGCGGGAGACACGGCTTGGGAGAAAAGACCACTCAGAGCTATTTTACAATAAAAGAATTGTCAAAAACCGGCTATTTTTTGTCACATTTCACAGCTCTTTTTTTTTGGTGAATGGGTAGGGGTACAATGTACTGGACAGGATCTGGGATAGGATCTGGGATCTGGGGGCTCCCTTGTTAAAGGGGGTCCAGATTCCGATAAGCCCCCTGCCCCCAGACCCCCACAACCACCGGGCAAGGGTTGTGGGTATGAGGCACTTGTCCCCATCAAAATGGGGACAAGGTGGTTTGGGGGGACCCCAAAGCACCCTCCCCATGTTGAGGGCATGAGGCCTGGTACAGTTCAAAAGGGGGGGTGCTCTCTTTTCCTGTGACCTGGGAAGGGACCCCATGCAGCTTTTTTGCGTTTTTTTTTTGGCTGGCATTTTTCAGTGGGGAAGCCGCTGACAGCTGATGACTCATTGGTTAAGGATGTGGCGGCTGGCTTCCCGGCCCACCGGTTAGCAACCAGCTATATACAGTGTTAAAATATGAACCGCAAAACACATAAAAAAATCACATCACAAGTGCAACAGTTGCATTTCTGGTGCGGTTCCATTGAAATCTATTACCCACAAATTGCGTGAAAAAGTCCCAGACCATTTTCAAAAATGCACTGGCCGCAAAACACATAGTTGTGAACTAGTACCATAGTAAACCATGTTAAATGGACTATAGAGTGTTTATGCAAACAGCAAAACACACTAAAAAATGCATAGGTGTGCACCTAGAGTCAGGGCCAGTTCACACTGGAGCGATGCGGGAACCCTGCGAATCCAGTGCGGGTTCCCGTATCGCATATAACTCGTAGGCAGTTCACACTGCCATATGCAAACTGCTGGCAGTGTCAGTAGAAAGCTAATGACACCCCCAAATCAGTTTGCAAATTGCAGAATGAAATGCAAATTCAGACAACACCGCGCGATCCGATTCTGCGGAGACCAAAAGGGGTCCTGTGCAAGTTTGGTCCGAATGCGATGCAAATTCAACCATACAATCACACAGATATCACATGTGATTTGCAGTGAGGGGCAAATCACATCCGATGTCAGACAGCACAGCAGTGTGAACCAGCCCTAAGGCCCCTTTCAAACTTGTGCAATTTCTGCGTCCATAGACCTCAAGATTACACTGGCATTGCTTCAAATCACATCAAATTTGCAGGAAAAGTGCTGCAAAATGGTGGGACTTTCAGGTCGCACAAGTGTGAAAGGGGCCGTATGGACCTCAAGTTGTATGAAAAGTCGGCCAAGTGTGAAAGGAACCTAATGAGATTCATTGATAACACCTTTGAATTAGGCCTCATTTGTACTTGTGCGACCAATGCCTGTGTAATCTTGCGGTATATGGACCTCAAGTCGCATCGAAGTCAAACCAAAGTAGTGCAGGGACGAATTTGCAGGATGCACAAGTGAGAATAGTGCCTAAGTCAAAGGTATTATCCATGAATCTCATTCACACTGCTGCGACCTGAAAGTCACACTATTTTGCTGCCACTTTGCTGCTGCAACTTGGCCCCAACTTCTGAGAATGCCTGTGTAATATTGTGCCCTTTGTAACTCAAGTCACATGAAAGTCACACCAAAGTAGTACAGGGACTACTTTGAAGTTGTTGCAACTTGAAGTAGCACAGATATGAATGGTTATCATTGAGAATCATGGGGTACAACTTGTCATGCAACTCGAAGGTCCGAATTTGCTGTAAAAGTCGCCCAACTGTGAAACAAGTCATATATATTTTAATAGAAAGGAGCTCTTATTTATATTGCATAGTCCTTACTGATTTACATCAGCAGAACAAATGCAGGAAGTGATGTGTGCACATGGGCTGAATGGGCCTGAAGTCACCAAAAGGTAGTACAGAAACTACATTTGGAAATTGCAGCGCCCCCTAATTAGGACGGTACAATTCCCACCGATTTGACATGTCAAATCGCACCAATGTGAACCAGGGCTGACACATAAAACACTGCCTATCCACCAGCTGAATTCATTACCTGCAATTCTCAACAGCTGTTATATATAAAGATTGCACCTTTATCATTTATTTGCAGGTTTGCTGAAGAGATTCGTTTTTTTTTTCGTGCATAAATACATATAGAAATTATAAGATATAAAAGAAAGATATTGTACTTCCTCAAAACTAATTAAAAAGAAGACAGAAAAGAGAAAAGAAAAACACACAACAAACAAGCTCAATAATCTAGCAGCTAGCTACCATAACCCCAGTATCCTCTTCTACAGTGAGAGGTCCGGTTTTAGATAAAGGTGGTCTCTGCAGCGGATTCTCTGCGAGATTACTTTTATCAGCGGCGGGAGAGGGCCGCCCGCCCTCCGACAGCCCTCTGTCGCTTACAGGAGCTGTCAGTAGCGGCAGAGGGGATTAGGTCCTCTCCCTGGCTAAGTATGGAGTTGAGTGAGGTGAAGCTGGCCCCCACCCATCTCCATACCATTGCAGGGCGGAAGCGACATCAAAACGTCACTTTCGCCTATAGCTCTTAAAAGATTTTTTTTAAGTAACATTTGATTTATTTATTTTTTTAATTGCATTGTCTTGTTGACCCCAGATCTCATGTTTAACCGCTTTAGCCCTGAACGATTTGGCTGCTGAATGACCAGGCCATTTTTTGCGATTCGGCACTGCATCGCTTTAACTGACAATTGCGGTGTTGTGTGATATTGTACCCAAACAACATTTTTTTCCCACAAATAGAGCTTTCTTTTTTTTGCGCTATAAACAAAAAACGAGCGACAATTTTGAAAAAAAACACAATATTTTGTACTTTTTGCTATAATAAATATTCCTATTTTTTTTAAAAGCAAATTTTTTCTCAGTTTAGGCCGATATGTATTCTTCTACATATTTTTAGTAGTAAGAATCACAATAAGCGTATATTGATCGGTTTGCGCAAAAGTTATAGCGTCTACAAAATAGGGGATAGATTTATAGCATTTTTATTATTATTATTTTTTTTACTAGTAATGGTGGTGATCTGCGATTTTTATCATGACTGCAACATTATGGCGGACACATCAGACAATTTTAACACATTTTTGGGACCACTGGCATTTATACAGCGATCAGTGCTATAAAAATGCATTCATTACTGTAAAAATGTCACTGGCAGTAAAGGGGTTAACACTAGGAGTGATCAAGGGGTTAACTGTGTTCCCTGCTATGTGTTATAATTGAAGGGAGGGTGGGGCTTGCTAGGGGAAGAGATAGATCGGTGTTCATACTTTGTATGAACACGTGATCTGTCTCTTCTCCCCTCAGAGAACCGGGAGCTCTGTGTTTACACACAGAGCTCCCGGTTCTTGCTGTGTCATGAGTGATCGCGGGAGCCCGGTGGTCATCGCGACCACTGGGCACTCGCATCGTCTCTGGGGGCGAGCGGCCCCTAGTGGCCACAAAAAGAAGTAACCTAACATGACGGTGATTCACGCAGCTGAGCCATGTTGCCGCAGTACAACTGCGGTGGCTGGCCGCCAATCGGTTAAGAGGTGCTGTCATGCTTTTTTTTATTACAAGGGATATTTGCATTCCTTGTAATAGGAATAAAATTGACATTTTTTTTAAAAGAACAGTGTAAAAATAAAAGGTAAAGCAATAATAAAAAATTTTTAAACACGGCCCATTTTAAGGGTAAAAGTTTGTCACCATTCCACGAGCGGGCACAATTTTGAAGCATGACATGTTGGGTATCAATTTACTCAGCGTAACATTATCTTTAACAATATAAAAAAATTGGGCTAACTTTACTGTTGTCTTTTTCCAAAAAAAAGTGTGCTTGTAAGACCGCTGTGCAAATATGGTGTGACAGAAAGTATTGCAACAACTGCCATTTTATGTTTGGGGGTTCTAAGTAATTTTCTAGCAAAAAAAAAAATGTTTAACTTGTAAACCAAATCTCAGAAAGAGGCTTGGTCCTTAAGTGGTTAAGTGGAGCGTACAATCTAAAATGTGTCTAAACCTTAGAGTGGACACAGCTTTACTTTCAGGTAACATTTCATATTACAACTACTCACTCACCAGCCCACATAATTTTTATCTGCAAGATTATAGAAACATTCTTAACAATCATTCTTACAAAGCAGCACCAGCCCACAATCCACACACATACATACATAGGTGACCATGTTCTGCTGGAAGCTGCATTTCTGTTTACATGATTAAGCAATGAGATCAAAGAGTAGAAGGTCAGCAGATGCTCCCAAACCATGTTTGCATGGTCAGACAGGAACAATACACACACAACATTGACAGCATGGCCACATAAACCCACTTTTGATGGAAAAAATGCAAGAATTTCAGCAAACAAACAGCCCTAGTTGGGCGTTTGTCAATATGCACAATGTCATTCCTTCTCCCCCACAAATCACAGCAAAAAACCTGGCCTCTGCACAGGCCAAAACAAACCCCCCTACTGCAGCCCTTTATGTAAGATACGTTGTAGTGTTAGCACACTGACACACGCCCAATAGAAGTACACGCCCACCAGTATCCTTCAATCTGTCTCATGTAAGTCTAAAGTGATTGCACCTGATGACACATAATACTATTTGCAACTGTGTTAGCTTTTGGCTATGTGCATCAAATCTCCAACTACAAGCCAAAGATTGAAGTCCATTTGCATGCACATAAACAAAGCAACAGTTTTCTAAGCATATGTACAGTAATCAACATATACAAACATTGGCAGCGCTATACATGATATAATAAAATGCCAGAAAAACTAATAATCATACAGTGAAATCAAAGTAGTGCATATAAGTCCATAATCTATTGCAGTTAAACATCCATAACATTGTCCAAGGTAGATTCAATTCCTGCTTGCGGATGATAGACTGTCACCAACACCACCACATGTGAAAAAGCAGGGTAGTCACAACCCCTTTTGAATTAAACTCTTACCAGATATGATAATGATATAGGCAGATAAAACACACACGATTTTGATATCCTTATATTCAATCTCCCAGGTTAGATGGCATCAGAGGGTGTAGGTCACGCTATGATAGTCTCATTTCAAATCATAAAAAAAGAAAAAAACAGCTTTCACAGTGTAATCCTGTTTTAAAACGATTTATTTAAAGTTGTTGTAAACCCATTACAACCACTTCAACCTACAGGTAAGCCTGGATTAAGGCTTACCTGTAGGTGCAAGAAATATCTCCTAAACCTAAAAGGTTTAGGAGATATTTGCAGAAATAGCGGCACCGATGTCTACGGCACATGCACCGTAGACATCGGGCACAGACGCACTGAGCGTGCCGTTTCTAACGGCGATCATGCCGTTAATGGCGGCAGTGGTGGCACCAGCACACCAGTCACAGCGCTGGAGCCGCAATACCCGGAAGTCACTCCGGGATAGATGGCGCATCGGAGGAGGTGAACGAGGGCCGATGCGGGGGCTTCGAATCTCAGGTAAGTAATTCATAATGAGCTAGTATGCTATGCATACTAGCTCATTATGCCTTTGTCTTGCAGGGTGTATTTTTTTTTTTTCAGAGGCTTTACTTCCTCTTTAAATCCACAATATCACACCCTTTAGGACTTGCACTTACAACAATCACATAATAGAATCGCATAGCATCAGACAAGGTTCTATTAGCAAACCAGTGCAGGGATAACACAGTGTCTCCTACACAGAGCGATGCCTTTCCGGCGGTAGTGAGAGCTGTGTCTCCAAGCGGCATGCTGTGGTTGCTACTGGACATCGTTAAGTTACACACTGACGCATTTCATCATCATTTGACATCATCCGAGGGCGTGGCTTTACAACGTGATGACCCATCCTATATACCGCTGCTAAACCATGGTGATTTAACCCGTGACGTTATGCGGCATTACACACTCATTCCAGATGTTACTATCCAGATAGAGGAAATGTGGACACGAGCGGAGTGTGTACGCGGAGGCAAGCTTGGTGCCTCACATGCACACCGACTCAAAAAATGAATCATTGTTCATTCTGCATTGTTACAATCAGACTCTATTACATTGCTAAGCAGGGCAATAACTTCTCCACAGGATGTGGAAACCTTGAAAAAGATCTGAACAAATGAATGGTGTAGGCAACTACATGGCAAATGAGGTTCAATGTAGAAAAATGTAAAATAATGCATTTGGGTGGCAAAAATATGAATGCAATCTATACACTGGGGGGAGAACCACTGGGGGAATCTAGGATGGAAAAGGACCTGGGGGTCCTAGTAGATGATAGGCTCAGCAATGGCATGCAATGCAATGCCAAGCTGTTGCTAGCAAGCAAACAGAATATTGGCATGCATTAAAAAGGGATCAACTCCAGAGATAAAACGATAATTCTCCCGCTCTACAAGACTCTGGTCCGGCCGCACCTAGAGTATGCTGTCCAGTTCTGGGCACCAGTCCTCAGGAAGGATGTACTGGAAATTGAGCGAGTACAAAGAAGGGCAACAAAGCTAATAAAAGGTCTGGAGGATATTAGTTATGAGGAAAGGTTGCGAGCACTGAACTTATTCTCTCTGGAGAAGAGGCGCTTGAGAGGGGATATGATACAAATACCATACTGGTGACCCCACAATAGGGATAAAACTTTTTCGCAGAATGGAGTTTAACAAGACTTGTGGCCACTCATTAAAATTAGAAGAAAAGAGGTTTAACCTTAAACTACATAGAGGGTTCTTTACTGTAAGAGCGACAAGGATGTGGAATTCCCTTCCACAGGCGGTGGTCTCAGCGGGGAGCATCGATAGTTTCAAGAAACTATTAGATAAGCACCTGAACGACCGCAACATGCAGGGATATACAATGTAATACTGACATATAATCACACACATGGGTTGGACTTGATGGACGTGTGTCTTTTTTAAACCTCACCTACTATGTAACTATGTAACACAATATATCCATTCTCATGTTAGTGCCACATTACTAATAACATCATCATCCTTTTAAAATCAATGAATGGATAATTATTATAGCAGTTTTAAAAACATATGTGAAGAGTGGTGATAGCACTAATTAAACCAGCCTAAATAATGACAATCTGGCAATCACAAATTAAAATGAATTAATCTAATTATCAATACACATAATTAATGTGAAAGTTATATACCCTAAAGAATAACCAGATACAATTACAAAATTAGAAATTAAAAATTCAATACTAAAAAACATGTTAAAAATCATAATATACATTGACTAGGGATGAGCTTCGAGTTCGAGTCGAACTCATGTTCGACTCGAACATTGGCTGTTCGCAAGTTCGCCGAACAGCGAACAATTTGGGGTGTTCGCGGCAAATTCGAATGCCGCGGAACACCCTTTAAAAGTCTATGGGAGAAATCAAAAGTGCTAATTTTAAAGGCTAATATGCAAGTTATTGTCATAAAAAGTGTTTGGGGACCCAGGTCCTGCCCCAGGGGACATGGATCAATGCAAAAAAAAGTTTTAAAAACGGCCGTTTTTTCAGGAGCAGTGATTTTAATAATGCTTAAAGTCAAACAATAAAAGTGTAATATCCCTTTAAATTTTGTACCTGGGGGGTGTCTATAGTATGCCTGTAAAGGGGCGCATGTTTCCTGTGTTTAGAACAGTCTGCCAGCAAAATGACATTTTGAAGGAAAAAACTCATTTAAAACTACCCGCGGCTATTGCATTGCCGACAATACACACAGAAGTTCATTGATAAAAACGGCATGGGAATTCCCCAAAGGGGAACCCCGAACCAAAATTGAAAAAAAAAAATGACGTGGGAGTCCCCCTAAATTCCATACCAGGCCCTTCAGGTCTGATATGGATATTAAGGGGAACCCCGGCCAAAATTTTTTAAAAAAAATGACGTGGGGTTCCCCCTAAATTCCATACCAGACCCTTCAGGTCTGGTATGGATTTTAAGGGGAACCCCGCGCCAAAAAAAAAAAAAAAAACGGCGTGGGGTCCCCCCAAAAATCCATACCAGACCCTTATCCGAGCACGCAACCTGGCAGGCCGCAGGAAAAGAGGGGGGGACGAGAGTGCGGCCCCCCCCTCCTGAACCGTACCAGGCCACATGCCCTCAACATTGGGAGGGTGCTTTGGGGTAGCCCCCCAAAACACCTTGTCCCCATGTTGATGAGGACAAGGGCCTCATCCCCACAACCCTGGCCGGTGGTTGTGGGGGTCTGCGGGCGGGGGGCTTATCGGAATCTGGAAGCCCCCTTTAACAAGGGGACCCCCAGATCCCGGCCCCCCCCCTGTGTGAAATGGTAAGGGGGTACAAAAGTACCCCTACCATTTCACTAAAAAACTGTCAAAAATGTTAAAAATGACAAGAGACAGTTTTTGACAATTCCTTTATTTAAATACTTCTTCTTTCTTCTATCTTCCTTCATCTTCTGGTTCTTCTGGTTCTTCTGGCTCTTCTGGTTCTTCCTCCGGCGTTCTCGTCCAGCATCTCCTCCGCGGCGTCTTCTATCTTCTTCTCCTCGGGCCGCTCCGCACCCATGGCATGGGGGGAGGCTCCCGCTCTTCTCTTCTTCTTCATCTTCTTCTCTTCTTCTCTTCTTCTTTTCTTCTCTTCTTCATTTTCTTCTCCGGGCCGCTCCGCACCCATGCTGGCATGGAGGGAGGCTCCCGCTGTGTGACGGGGCTCCTCATCTGACAGTTCCTAAATAACGGGGGCGGGGCCACCCGGTGACCCCGCCCCCTCTGACGCACGGTGACTTGACGGGACTTCCCTGTGACGTCACGGGGAATGCCACAGGGAAGTCCCGTCATCCCCGTTATTTAAGAACTGTCAGACGAGGAGCGCCGTCACACAGCGGGAGCCTCCCTCCATGCCAGCATGGGTGCGGAGCGGCCCGGAGAAGAAAATGAAGAAGAGAAGAAGAGAAGAAAAGAAGAAGAGAAGAAGATGAAGAAGATGAAGAGAAGAGCGGGAGCCTCCCCCCATGCCATGGGTGTGGAGCGGCCCGAGGAGAAGAAGATAGAAGACGCCGCGGAGCAGATACTGGACGAGAACGCCGGAGGAAGAACCAGAAGAGCCAGAAGAACCAGAAGAACCAGAAGATGATAGAAGAAAGAAGAAGTATTTAAATAAAGGAATTGTCAAAAACTGTCTCTTGTCATTTTTAACATTTTTGACAGTTTTTTAGTGAAACGGTAGGGGTACTTTTGTACCCCCTTACCATTTCACACAGGGGGGGGCCGGGATCTGGGGGTCCCCTTGTTAAAGGGGGCTTCCAGATTCCGATAAGCCCCCCGCCCGCAGACCCCCACAACCACCGGCCAGGGTTGTGGAGATGAGGCCCTTGTCCTCATCAACATGGGGACAAGGTGTTTTGGGGGGCTACCCCAAAGCACCCTCCCAATGTTGAGGGCATGTGGCCTGGTACGGTTCAGGAGGGGGGGGCCGCACTCTCGTCCCCCCCTCTTTTCCTGCGGCCTGCCAGGTTGCGTGCTCGGATAAGGGTCTGGTATGGATTCTTGGGGGGACCCCACGCCTTTTTTTTTTTTTTTTTTTGGCGCGGGGTTCCCCTTAAAATCCATACCAGACCTGAAGGGCCTGGTATGGAATTTAGGGGGACTCCCACGTCATTTTTTTTTTTTAATTTTGGTTCGGGGTTCCCCTTTGGGGAATTCCCATGCCGTTTTTATCAATGAACTTCTGTGTGTATTGTCGGCTATGCAATAGCCGCGGGTAGTTTTAAATGAGTTTTTTCCTTCAAAATGTCATTTTGCTGTCAGACTGTTCTAAACACAGGAAACATGCGCCCCTTTACAGGCATACTATAGACACCCCCCAGGTACGAAATTTAAAGGGATATTACACTTTTATTGTTTGACTTTAAGCATTATTAAAATCACTGCTCCTGAAAAAACGGCTGTTTTTAAAACTTTTTTTTGCATTGATCCATGTCCCCTGGGGCAGGACCCAGGTCCCCAAACACTTTTTATGACAATAACTTGCATATTAGCCTTTAAAATTAGCACTTTTGATTATTCATGTTCGTGTCCCATAGACTTTAACGGTGTTCGCGTGTTCGAACGAACTTTTTTCCTGTTCGCATGTTCTGGTGCGAACCGAACAGGGGGGTGTTCGGCTCATGCCTAACATAGACCCAATGACACTTGATAATCAAATAACAGCAAGAGTTCATACATCAAACCTAATAAGCTACTTAGTATAGACAGGTAACACAATTGATCTAATATTTTTAGACTGGGAAAAAAAAAATATATATGATCAGACTGGGAAAATTATATATGGACCACCCTCAAGAATATCTTGATAAAAGATATAATCTACCTAATCTAATATTCCCTCCTCAATACATCTTAGTAGTCACTTATAAAACAATTGACATCAAATTCAACGTTCAAACCATTCGGGGTTAATTTATTTATAAGAAATATCCAACAAGTCTCACGTTTGGATATCTCACAAACCAAATTGGATCCCCTCCAATTTTGTTGGATACAATCTACACCCCAAAATTTAAGACCTGATGGGTTGTGATTGTGATATTTTTTTGAAGTGTAAAGAGATACTGTGATATTTAAAACCTATTGATATGTTATACAGATGTTCCGATATACATTTTTTAAAAGTTCTTTTTTTACATCCCACGTACATCAGGTTGCACGGGCATGATAAAACATAAACCACGTGTGTGGTATTACATGTTATAAATTCAGAGATTTCAAAAGACTTATGCCCCGTACACACGATCGGACATTGATCGGACATTCCGACAACAAAATCCCTGGATTTTTTCCGACGGATGTTGGCTCAAACTTGTTTTGCGTACACACGGTCGCACAAAGTTGTCGGAATTTCCGAAATTCTCCGCCAAGAACGCGGTCACGTACACCACGTACGACGAGACTAGAAATGGGCAGGTCCGAACCAAGCGCGGCACCCTTTGGGCTCCTTTTGCTAGTCTTGTGTTAGTAAAACTTTGGTGGGAGACGATTAGTGCTTTTTCAGACTCGTGGCTTTCAGATCGTTTTCTGCTGTTCAGTTTGTGCTTGTGGGTTTGAATCTGGTCTTCAGTGCGTGCAGCGAGTTACGCGTGACTCTGTCATTGTGTTCTTGTTCATTCGTTACTGTTTCTCAGGTCGCTCTTCACAGGCCTTGCTGTTCTTCAGTGCATTCTGTTACTTCGTTCTGAGCAGCCGACCGTTTTCTAGCCATGTTGCGTGTACTTACTCCTCGTAGAGTTTGTGCTGTGCGGGGGCTTGGTGTTGGGGTCCTTACCTTGACACAAGTCCAGTCCATGAACAGGGTAGGGAGGAGTTCATGGAACAAGAATTGGTTGCTCCAGCGTGACCAGTTCTGTCACATGCCATTGCTCCGTGAGATCTGTGAGAATAATCCTGATGATTTCAGGAACTTTCTCCGGATGACGGACCCCGTATTTCACCGTTTGTTGGCTTTGCTGACCCCTTATATTAGCAGGCAGGATACCTGCATGAGGCAAGCCATCACTCCGGAGCAGAGGCTAGTCGCCACCCTGCGGTGCTTGGTGGTGGGGAGAAGCCTGCAGGACCTCAAGTTCTCAACAGGCATCTCCCCCCAGGCTCTGGGGATCATTATCCCGGAGACCTGTTCTGCCATCATTCAGGTCCTGCAGAAGGAGTATATTAAGGTAAGATTTTTCTCCTTTTATATCACATTTTATTGTATTTAATCTTTGATAATATATTGTATTTCTTTCCTCATTCCCTAATTACCATGATTGTAATATGCCGTGAATGTCCCCTTTGTCCTCATGCATGCTGGATTTTTATTTAATTATTTTTTTTTGTCCTTCATACATATTTGCATTCACTTACCTCCCCAGCATGGTCTCCTGGCCCTATATTCACCTCATGTAGTCACTTAACAATGTATTTTATCAGCTCCATAGTAGTGCTTTACCCTAAATACCGACTAAAATGTTTAAAAATGTGATTTGTGCTTTAAATTCAGGCAGCGTGCCAGAGGCTTTTTGTTTGGGTCCCCCAAATCAGTTGGAACCCTCCCTCCTCCCAACTGCTAAGTCAGCTGATACCAATTCTCTCTCTATCCTCAATCATCTAACTGCTGACTTTGCCAGACCCATACACACTATACCAATCTCTTTTGTGGTCAGATGTATGGATGAATTCCCCAAAGCATGTAGTGCAAGGGCCTGCCTGTATACTTTCAAATGGTACAGTTTCAAGTTTTTGTATACTATTATTATCTTGATAGGTAATAGCAGAATGTCCAAATGTGCTAAAATGTGTACAGTGTGTATTTATATCTTTGTATTATGACACTTCTTACCTGTCCAGTGGGCTGTCAATAGTGTAAGTAAGGAGGGGCTGGCCAAAGTAATACACTTTATTTAGGCATTCATCTCTCAATGAAGTGGAGAGGGTTACCTGTCCAAGAGCCCCCCCCAAAATGTCAGAAATGGCCCATGAGAAGGGGGGAGGGGGAATCTGATAGGCGGACCTTATACCTTGGTCTTTCCAAACTCCCTAAAATAAATGTTATACTGATGTTGGCCAAGAATGTTTGTGTCTAATCTGCTTTCCCTGTTTAGGTGCAAAATGATAAAAAAAAATTTCTTGTTTGACTCCACAGTTTCCTTCCAACGCACAGGAATGGCAGACTGTGGCCTCCCACTTTGCCCAGCGGTGGGACTTTCCTAACTGCGGAGGGGCAATTGATGGGAAACACGTCCACATCATCCTACCACCCAACTCTGTGCCATACTATTATAATTATAAGGGGTTCAATAGTATTGTGATGTTGGCAGTGGTGTCGGCTACTTACAAGTTCCTGTATGTGGACGTGGGGAAGAATGGCCGGATGTCCGATGGTGGAGTCATCGCCCAGACGGAGTTCTACAGGCGTCTCCAGAATGGCAGCTTGGACTTGTCACCTCCAGAAGACAATGTGGAAGGACTCCCATTCCTCTTAATTGCTGATGAAGTATTTGCGATGGGGGACCATCTCATGTGGCCATTCCCTATGAGGACCCTCACCCGGACCAGAGGGTTTTTAATTACCGGCTGGCCAGAGCCAGAAGAGTGGTGGAGGAAATGTTTGGAATCATGGCCAGCCGGTTCCGCCTATTTCTTACACTCATACACATGGCGGAGTACAAACTGAATCATATTATCCTGGCGTGCTGTGTTCTACACAACTATTTACGGCAAAATTCTGCCAACTATGCTGGCTCAGTTGGGCCTGAGGCCGGAATTCATAATGAACCAACTCTGACGGCGCTTGAAAGTGCCCGTCCTGGCTTGCCCCCCTGAGTGCCCGTGAGGTTTGTCTAAGATGCCTTGAATACTTTGTGGGTAAGGGGGGCATCAATATGCCAAACAATGTCTGAAACATTTTTAAAATAAAAAAATCATTTGAACGACTAAAATCTTTGGTGACATTTACTGCTTGTGTTTCTTTTAACTGACCCTGACAGAAATGTGGTGAGTCCTGAAAATGGCATGATTGTGTAACATTACAAAGCACTGTTGGGTGTTATTTACTAAAAGCAAAGACACTTTGCACTACAAGGGCACTTGAAACTGCACTTGTAGTGCAAAGTGGATTTGCTCTTAGGAAATAACCCCCATTGTCACAGAAAACACCAATTTGAGCACAACAAAATTTTTGGAGCGTGGAAACAATAATCCACACATTCTTGAGTATCAATCTTTTTTAATACTAGCACAATCAAATGTGCATTTATAAAAGGTTTTTAAAACAAACCAACATGTTTGTTGTATAACAATTTTTTGGGTCACATTACTAAAAGTAGAAATGTCCATTTAAGATAAAACAGGCATGTTTAAAAACAACAAGAAAGACACAAATCTGGAACTTACAAAGTTCAACTTTTCAAGAAATTGAAGGCAATATCAGACATGAGTATTTCTAAACTGTGTTTGATATTGCGTTCAGATGGGGTGAAGTCACCCCTGGAAAAGCCAAATTTTGAAGATGCACACAAATTGCCGAATGTCAACATGTGCTAGCTGCCATCACGGGGGATCAAGGGACGTGTTTTGGGGGTGCAACCCCTTCCTCCCATCTACTTTGTTATTGAGGAAGGGGTTGCACCCCAAACTGCGTCTATTGATCTCCCGTGATGGCAGATAGCACATGTTGACACACTGTGTGCATCTTCAAAATTTGGCTTTTCAAGAATATGTCAAAAAGTGTTTGAAATTTTTACAGCCCAAAAAGCACAAAAAAGGGAAGGGATTTGGAGGGGTTTTAAACTCTCCCTAAAACATCAATGATGTTCTTCATTTTTTTTTTTTGAACATCATTGATGTTTTTCTGGATGTTTTCCAAGTCCCTATTACACCCCATGATCTCCCCAATCAGGATCTGTGCACTTTCAGAGGTGAAATGCCCTGGATCCACAACATCACGATCACCTAAAAAGATAGAAACAAAAACACACCATGTATTATAAATATGCCGGCATCCATCTCTTACCTGAGCCTGTGGTCGCAGACACTCACCTGTTGTGGTGACTATTTCCACCACATCTCCTTCCTCCTCCTCTTCCTGTTGTCTTTGGTGGGTCTCCACTTCTTCCTGAGGTGGGGGGTCTGTTGTCTCCTCGGATGAGGGGTGTCCTCCGAGTCTTTTATCCCCTATGTAAAAAAAAATAGGTATACTTAGCACACAGATATTTGATGGCAGAAATAGTAATGTGAAACATTGCTTGGAAGTGGGGTACAATTGTCTATTTTGGCAGAGTTCCAAGATTAAGAAATTTTTTTTGTCCTTTGTCAAGCTTGAATTCTTACCTGTTTTGTCCAAGCTTCACAGATGGAGTCACCCCTATGGTATACACTGGAGCACCTGTGTGGGGCCCCTAATAAAAAGGGTGTTCTTGCGTCCCACACTAGTGCTCCAGCGTCCAGATGTGTAAACAGCTGCTGAGTGTCGTCTCCTCACCCAGAATCAAGTTTGCATTTCATTCTAGTTACAAACCCATCTACACAACCAAATTATTTTAAGAGAAGTAGGCCATAAAAAATCTATTCAAATGCATATGGCCAAAAAAATGGTGTTTTCTAGGCCGAACGAACAATGTTTCATACGAACAAATAATGTGCCCATGAACATGAAAGTTGCCATTTTAAACTGTACAACAGTTAAGAAAAGCACATGGAGCAGCACGAACGTAATAAAAATAAAGAATAGGAACACAGCACAACTACTTACTTTTTTGCAGCACTCTCCTGATTCTTCTGTATTGCTCGTGCTCCCTTAATTTGAGGTCCGACCACCGCTTCCTGAACTGATCTTTTGATCATCATACCCCAAAATTCCGGTGCAGACTCTTGACTACTTTCGCCATGATCTTGGCCTTTCGGACATTGGGGTTGGGGTAAGGTCCATACTTCCCGTCATAGTCGGCCCTCTTCAGTATGTCGACCATCTCCAACATCTCCCCAAAGGAAATATTTGAGGCCTTAAATCGTCTCCTTCTAGATCGGGACGTTTCAGGCTCCGGGCCTTCCTCCTCCTCATCGTTGCTGTAATTACATAGTAGGTGAGGTTGAAAAAAGACACAAGTCCATCAAGTCCAACCTATGTGTGTAATTATGTGTCAGTATTACATTATATATCCCTGTATGTTGCGGTCATTCAGGTGCTTATCTAATAGTTTCTTGAAGCTATCAATGTTCCCCGCTGAGACCACCGCCTGTGGAAGGGGATTCCACATCCTTGCCCCTTTTACAGTAAAGAAACCTCTACGTAGTTTAAGGTTAAACCTCTTTTCTTCTAATTTTAATGAGTGGCCACGAGTCTTGTTAAACTCTCTTCTGCGAAAAAGTTTTATCCCTATTGTGGGGTCACCAGTACGGTATTTATTAATTGAAATCATATCCCCTCTCAAGCGTCTCTTCTCCAGAGAGAATAAGTTCAGTGCTCGCAACCTTTCCTCATAACTAAGATCCTCCAGACCCTTTATTAGCTTTGTTGCCCTTCTTTGTACTCGCTCCATTTCCAGTACATCCCTCCTGAGGACTGGTGCCCAGAACTGGACAGCAAACTCCAGGTGCGGCCGGACCAGAGCCTTGTAGAGTAGGAGAATTATCGTTTTATCTCTGGAGTTGATCCCCCTTTTAATGCATGCCAATATTCTGTTTGCTTTGTTAGCAGCAGCTTGGCATTGCATGCCATTGCTGAGCCTATCATCTACTAAGACCCCCAAGTCCTTTTCCATCCTAGATTCCCCCAGAGGTTCTCCTCTCAGTGTATAGATTGTATTCATATTTTTTCCAAATGCATTATTTTACATTTTTCTACATTGAACCTCATTTGCCACGTAGTTGCCCACCCCATTAATTTGTTTTTGCAAGGTTTCCACATCCTGCGGAGAAGTTATTGCCCTGCTTAGCTTAGTATCGTCTGCAAATACAGAGATTGAACTGTTTATCCCATCCTCCAGATCGTTTATGAACAAATTAAATAGGATTGGTCCCAGCACAGAACCCTGGGGAACCCCACTACCCACCCCTGACCATTCTGAGTACTCCCCATTTATCACCACCCTCTGAACTCGCCCTTGTAGCCAGTTTTCAATCCATGTACTCACCCTATGGTCCATGCCAACAGACCTTATTTTGTACAGTAAACGTTTATGGGGAACTGTGTCAAATGCTTTTGCAAAATCCAGATACACCACGTCTACGGGCCTTCCTTTATCTAGATGGCAACTCACCTCCTTATAGAAGGTTAATAGATTGGTTTGGCAAGAACGATTATTCATGAATCCATGCTGATTACTGCTAATGATACCGTTCTTATTACTAGATCTTGTATATAGTCCCTTATCATCCCCTCCAAGAGTTTACATACTATTGATGTTAGGCTAACTGGTCTGTAATTCCCAGGGATGTATTTTGGGCCCTTTTTAAATATTGGTGCTACATTGGCTTTTCTCCAATCAGCTGGTACCATTCCAGTCAGTAGACTATCTGTAAAAATTAGGAACAACGGTCTGGCAATCACTTGACTGAGTTCCCTAAGTACCCTCGGATGCAAGCCATCTGGTCCCGGTGATTTATTAATGTTAAGTTTCTCAAGTCTAATTTTAATTCTGTCCTCTGTTAACCATGGAGGTGCTTCCTGTGTTGTGTCATGAGGATAAACACTGCAGTTTTGGTTACTGAAGCCCCCCAATTCACTCGTGAAGACTGAGGAGAAGAATAAATTCAATACCTTCGCCATCTCCCCATCTTTTGTAACCAGATGTCCTTCCTCATTCTTTATGGGGCCAATATGGTCTGTCCTCCCTTTTTTACTGTTTACATACTTAAAGAATTTCTTGGGATTTCTTTTGCTCTCCTCCGCTATGTGTCTTTCATGTTCTATCTTAGCTGTCCTAATTGCCCCCTTACATTTCTTGTTGCATTCTTTATAAAGTCTGAATGCTGTGGATGATCCCTCAACCTTGTATTTTTTGAAGGCCTTCTCCTTTGCTTTTATATGCATTTTTACATTGGAGTTAAGCCATCCAGGACTTTTGTTCGCTCTTTTAATTTTATTACCCAATGGGATATACATTGGCTAATGCCCTTATTTAATATGCTCTTAAAGCAAACCCATCTCTCCTCCGTATTCTTTGTTCCTAATATTTTATCCCAATTTATGCCCTTTAGCAAGGTTTGTAGTTTAGGGAAGTTGGCTGTTTTGAAATTCAGTGTCTTTGTATTCCCTTTATGTTTCCTATTTGTGTGATTTATACTGAAACGAATTGACCTGTGATCGCTGTTACCTAAATTGCCCCGTATTTCCACATCCGTGATCAGGTCTGTATTGTTGGTAATCAGTAGATCCAGTAATGTTTTATTTCTAGTTGGTGCATCTACCATCTGACCCATAAAATTGTCCTGCAAGACATTAAGGAACTGGCGAGCCTTAAATGAATGCGCGGTTCCCTCTGTCCAGTCTATGTCTGGATAATTAAAATCCCCCATTATGATAACACTTCCCATCCTTGCGGCTAATCCAATTTGTGATAGGAGATCCGTCTCCACTTCCTCCCTCAGGTTAGGGGGCCTATAGCATTCTCCCAGTATTATTTTCCCCTTAGCTTCATCCCTTTGGAGCTCTACCCATAAGGATTCCACCTCCTCTCTAGCTCCCTCAGTGATGTCATCTCTCACATTCACTTGTACGTTATTCTTGATATATAGGCATACCACTCCCCCTTTTTTACCCTCTCTATCCTTGCGGTATAGGGTATGCCCTTGAATGTTTGCCAGCCAATCATGAGAGCTGTTGAACCAGGTCTCTGAAATTCCCACAAAATCCAAATCCTCCTCGTACAACAGTATCTCTAGTTCACCCATCTTGTCCGCCATGCTCCTGGCATTGGTGAACATGCCACATAGTTTAGACCGGTCGCATATTGTCCTCGTATTGGGTGTTTTGAGATTGCAACTAGGACTTGCTACTATACTCACCTTGTGTTTTTGTGCTTTGGTTAACCTACCACTAATGCCCCCAATACTACCCTCTGGAATATCTTCCACGCTGGCTATCTCTGCCTCTGGACCCTCCCCCCCATCGCCTAGTTTAAAAACCCCTCTAACTTTTTGTCCATCTTCATTCCCAGCAGATCTGCACCCTCCTCATTTAGGTGCAGTCCGTCCCTTCTATAGTACCGGTTACCGACTGAGAAGTCGGCCCAGTCCTCTAGGAACCCAAACCCCTCCTTACTACACCAGCTCTTCAGCCACTTGTTTACTTCCCTAATCTCCCTCTGCTTTTCTGGTGTGGCTCGATGTACCGGTAGTATTGCTGAGAATACTACCTTGGAGGTCCTTTTCCTCAATTTAGCTCCTAAGTCCCTAAAATCATTCTTTAGGACACTCCATCTGCCTCTGACTTTGTCATTGGTGCCAATGTGCTCCATGACAGCCGGGTCTTCCCCAGCCCCTCCCAGTAATCTGTCCACAAGATCCGTGATGTGCCGAACCCGAGCGCCCGGTAGACAACATACTGTTCAGTGCTTCAGGTCTTGGTTACAGATTGCCCTCTCTGTCCTTCTAAGAATTGAGTCTCCTACCACCAGAATCTGTCTTTCCTTTCCCTTTGCTGCCCCCCCACTCTCACTGGAGGAGTTCTTCCCCCGGCAGCTAGGAGAGTACCTCAGCTCCAGCAGTGCTGGTCCCTGACTGGTTTCACTCAATGGAGCGTACTTATTGGGATGCTCCAGTCCTGGATCGGCCTCCCTGGCACTTCCCCCTCTACCCCTCCTGACTGTCACCCATCTACTCTTTGCTAGTGCCTGCACCTCTTTGTCTCCAACCGCCTCTGTGCTGGCCCCTGCGGGCACCTGCCGTGTACGTTCCTGGCTCTCCTTTAGTATGGAGGGACTTCTCAGTGCTGACAGTTGCTTCCCCAGATTCAGAACCTGGGCTTCCAGGGAAACAATGTGCTTACATTTTGCACAGCAGTATTTGCCCTCGATCGGATGATCAAGGAACGCATACATGCAGCAAGATGTACAAAGAGTCGCCTCTCCACACCCGCTGGGCATCGTACCTATTAAATTTAGTGAGGATTTGGGGATTTTACCCTGTCCAAATTACCTAACAGCTAGCTTCCTGGCACGCACCTGCTATGTCTCCGCCATGTGCTCTTCCCCCACTGCGCTGAACCAGAAGGGGAGGGAAATAGACTAGAAAGAATGTCAGGGGCGGGCAGAGTTTCACGCATGCGCAGTGTATATAAAGCGTAACACGCGTGCGTAGTATGTACGATCTGTGAGCGGAGGAAGGAGTATCGGAGGCGCCGATCGTGATAACGAAGGTAAGATCTAAACTTGGGCCTATACTGCTTCTAGATTGAGGCCTATATTGTAACAAGATTAGGAGAGTTTCGCCTGACATTAGGGTTTGTCTTGTCTTGTGTCTTGCAGATAAAATGGATGGCTTCAATGACCACAACTTCCTCCCCCTGTTCATAGATAAATACAAGGAGCTGCCCTGTCTGTGCCAGGTGAAACATCCACATTATAATCATAAACAAAAGAGGCAGGCAGCGCTGGAGAAACTGCTGGAGTTGGTGAAGCCGGTGGTCCCCACGGCAACCATCCCCTATTTAAAAGCCAAAATTGGTGGCCTGAGGAGCACTTATCTAAGGGAGCGCAAGAAGGTCACGGATTCCCAGAGATCCGGAGCTGCAGCAGATGACATTTATGCCCCCAGGCAGTGGTACTATGAGAGACTGCGATTTCTGTCTGACCAGACTGGAGTCAGGGAATCCCTCTCCACTCTTCCTTCCACTCTTCCTTCCACCCCAGCTGAGGCTTCCGATGTCCAACCTGGGACTTCCAGCCAGGAAGAAGTGGAGGAGCCCAGCTGGAGCCAGGTATAATATTCTTCTACAGATTTCTGGTCAATAAATAAATGATGTTTACTAGGTGTTATTATTGATAACTAATTGCTGATTTAATATCAATAGACAGTAGTGTTCAAAAATAAATGGGACAAGAATAAAAAATACTGGGCTCAGAATGATAGTCTGTTATATTTGTTAATATTCAATTTGCAAAAATCATGAGGTGAAAACTGTGTGTGATTGATGAATAAAAAACTAAAACTATGTCCCTTTTTCATACACAGGAAGACCTCAGCCAGGACGAGGCTGTGGAATGTGCCACACAGGAGGAGGCTGTGGAATGTGGCAGCCAGGAGGAGGCGGGGGTTAGTGATAGCCAGGAGGAGGTGGGCCTAAGTGGCAGCCAGGAGAAGCCTGGGCCCAGTAGGAGCCTGACTGAATTGCAGGTTCCTCTCCTCCGCCTTCCAAACAAAAGATCCAGGAAGGGGAGTCATGTGCAGGATTCAGCACTCAGGCTGGTTCAGGAGGCTTCTGTGTCCTTCAGAGCCCCTCCTCTCCTAAAGAGGCCTTTGCCTGCATGGCTGCCACCAAATTGCAGGGCATGCAGGAGGGCCAATGCCTCCTGTGTGAGGACCTTATTTATAAAGTCTTAACTAAGGGGGTGAGGGGCAAAATCACACACAAAACCCACCTGAGTGAGTTGGATCATCCTCCTCCTCCTCCTCCTGCCACAACTCCACCACCAGAGCCACAGCGTGGAAGGAAGACCAGAGAGTGATGACCTGGGTTCAGTCTGGTCTGACAAAAGATGCAGGCTCTTGTATGACCACAGCCTGGGAACATACATGTCATCTGCTGCTTTCATGATCTCTGGGACTTCTGAACCAGACTGCACTCCCTTAGATATGGACTCCTCAGGCCACCAATTTTGCCATGAAATAATTGATGTATGCCCTGGGGGCCAAAGGCTTCACCAATTTCTGCTGTTTCTCCAGCGTTGCATCCTTCTTTGTTTGGTTTGGATCCCTTAATAAAGGAATTGTTGTTTCAATTATACTCGCCTATGTGTGTTTACTTCAAAAAGGACAGTTTGTTTGTGAGGAGGCAGGTACATTTAAAAAATACAATATGAAATTAACAAGGGACACCAACAACAACCAATCTCCTTGAGATTAAAGATTAAATAATACCAGATAATAATGGTGTTGTGGTAACTTGACACACAAAACACACACAAAAATATTCAGCATCTAAAATAAAAAAAAATAAAAAAATTAACAACAAGATCAGGCTTGAAAACAATACAAACCAAAAAAAAATATATATATATATTTTTTTCCGATGTGACAAATCTAAATATATTGATGAAATCACAATAAATAATAAAGAAAGAAGTTTGTGAGAAGTCTGTGTGAATATGAGCAGCAAAAATACTTCATTCTTCTAGCATTATAAAGAAGAAGAGAGTGCGCTGTATTAAACAATTTTAAACATTGCAGCCTGACGAAATTGCTATATCCATTCCGAACACTAATTTTACCAGACCGAGCTGTTCCGTCTCGGAATTTCTTCTGAGCATGCGTGGCACTTTGTGCATCGGAATTGGCCACATGGTCAGAATTGACGCGATCGGATTTTGTTGTCGGAAACTTTGCTCTCAAACTTTGTGTGTTGGAAAATCCGATGGAAAATGTCTGATGGAGCCCACACATGGTCGGAATTTCCGACAACAAGCTCCGATTGCACATTTTCCGTCGGAAAATCTGACCGTGTGTACGGTAGGGCTGCGCATCTTCACTGGTCTCACGATTCGATTCGATTCCAATTATCTGGTCAACGATTCGATTCGATTCGATTCCGCGATGCATCATGATGCATCACGATTACCGACAAGCTCCCACTTCCGCTTGGGCCACCTAGGCAGCCCTTCCACCCTGCAATCTTCTGGGACACATCACAGTTCCCAAAAGATTGCCCGGCTATGCAGGACAGCGCAGTGAGACATGCGCACCCGGCTGTGAAGCTGCAAGCTGTCACAGCCGGATGCCCACAGTAGTATTGCCAGCGCTGTGGACAGGCAGGGGAGAGAAGGGAGGGTTTGGGTGGCCACGTCGCTGGATTGTGGGAAAGGTGAGTGTCTTTTTATTAAAAGTCAGAAGATACACTTTTTTGTAGCTGCTGACTTCTAATAAACAAAAAATTGACTAGAACTTCGCTTTGAATTAAAAATAACCTCACTCCCTAAAAAGTGCAGTAATCCGGTGCACTACAGGGTACAGAGATTCACACACACACTGCTGCTGTGAGGTCAGAAGGGATAGAATCCACAGCTGACAAACAGCCCTGTGAAGTTCCCTCTACTGTCTCTGTGCTGACCAGTGGCAGCTGGTGCTCAAAATTTTTTTGGGGGGCGCAAACAAACTGAAAAATACTGAACCTCCCCCATCAAATGCAGCCACTGTGCCCAAACGCAGCCACCTGTGCCCGTCAAACGCAGCCCCCTGTGCCCGTCAAACGCAGCCCCCTGTGCCCGTCAAATGCAGCCCCCTGTGCCAAAACGCAGCCCCCTGTGCCCGTCAAACGCAGCCCCCTGTGCCCGTCAAACGCAGCCCCCTGTGCCCAAACGCAGCCACCTGTGCCCAAACGCAGCCCCCTGTGCCCGTCAAACGCAGCCCCCTGTGCCCGTCAAACGCAGCCCCCTGTGCCTGTCAAACGCAGCCCCCTGTGCCCGTCAAACGCAGCCCCCTGTGCCCGTCAAACGCAGCCACCTGTGCCCAAACACAGCCCCCTGTGCCCGTCAAACGCAGCCTCCTGTGCCCGTCAAATGCAGCCCCCTGTGCCCGTCAAACGCAGCCCCATGTGCCCGTCAAATGCAGCCCCCTGTGCCTGTCAAACGCAGCACCCTGTGCCCGTCAAATGCAGCCTCCTGTGCCCGTCAAATGCAGCCCCCTGTGCCCGTCAAACGCAGCCCCCTGTGCCCGTCAAACGCAGCCACTTGTGCCCGTCAAACGCAGCCACTTGTGCCCGTCAAATGCAGCCACCTGTGCCCAAACGCAGCCACCTGTGCCCATTAAATGCAGCCATCACTAACCCCCCCACAATTACTTTCTTTTAATTAATGTTATATTATAATAAATGCTGTGCCCCCGCTGTATGTGCTTTTAAAATACAATGTCAGCTCATACCGAATTTCGCCATAGTAATACGATCATGTGACTCCCGGCTCATCCCGTCCAGCCCCTCTCCGCTCTCCTCTCTCCTCTCCCCTCTCACGTGTCTCCTCAGTCCTGACGTCAGCGGGGAATTCTCAGTCCCGCCCGCTGACTATAGTTATCATGTCAGAAGAGAGGCGGGCGGGACTGAGAAATCCCCGCTGACGTCAGGACTCAGGAGATGGAAGAGGAGAGCGGAGAGGGGCGGGACGGGCCGGGAGTCACATGATTGTACTACTACGGCGAAATACGGTATAAAGCGACATTGTTTTATAAAAAGCACATACAGCGGGGGTCACAGCATCTATTGTAATACAACATTTATTAAAATAAAGTCATTTTAAAAATACACTCGGAGCGCTTTCCCGGGAGGGGCGGGGCTAGTAATGACGTCACCAGACATCGATTTTCCGGTCCTTATGCATCGATGCCGCATCGGGGACACCCGAATCGCGATGCATCGATGCAACGATTAATTTCAGCACCCCTAGTGTACGGGGCATTATTGTTTCCAGTGGAGGTAAATTCAGTGAGTCCTCTAATTAGACTATTAACCTGTAAACAAGTGCTACACCTCCTGCAGGAATAAAACCCTGCTCGATCCCAAAACATAGATGGTCTACTAGGTGCGTCAAGCACCCTTTTAATCACCTTATCGCCAAAATTAGGCGATTTCCTGTAGATTAACGACGGTTTTGGTGGGAGTGAATCGGTTAATATTTTATCCATACATAGGACATGCCAATGACACTTAAAAATACTCTCAATCTCTTTGTACTGACCATGGAAATTGGAGATAAACCCAATTTTGTCTTGAATCTCCCTGATGCTCCTTATCCATCAAACAGGACTGTCGGTGGGCCCTTCCCACCTCTTGTGGTTAGGACATCGTCTTGCCTTTTGATGTTTACATCCAGAAAGCGAATCTGTTCTTTGCTAAACTCATACTCTAATTTGATATTATTCTTACTGGCATTCAATTCGCCCATAAATTCATGTAAGGAGTTTCTACTATCATCCCATATAACGAATAGATCATCAATATATTGTTTATAAAACAGTAGCCCCTCTCTCTTAATGGCAAAAACTGATTTATTCTCCCATTCCCCCATAAAAAGATTTGCCAAACTAGGGGAGAATTTAGCACCCATTGCAACACCTCTTTTTGTGAATAGAATTGCTGGTTATACCAGAAGTAATTATGGGACAGGCAGAAATCAAGAGCCTGTCTCAAAAAAACTTTCTGTTCATACGGTAAATCTTTTCGTTTACTCAAAGCCCAATTTAATGCTAGCAGAGCATCATCATGCTGTATAATGATACATCCACTGTCACCAAAAAAATATCCAATTTACCTGATAAACCGATTCCATTAATTATCTGCAAACAATTCTTAGTGTCTCTTAAGTAAGCTTTAGTAGTTACAACACTTGTTGTAATGTACAGTACCTGTGCAGTGTAAACCCTACAATTTTAAATGTCCCTGGGCATAATTAATGTTAACAAACATTAACATCAGTCCCTGGCTGCAATGAGCTTCCAATCTAAAGTCCAAAACTAACTTTCTTACATTAGAGACTATTTTCGACAGGAGACAAATAAAATGCCAGCATGTCTTTGAATTGTGGTGAGAAACCCACACAGGGAGAACATATAAACTTCAACACAAGCATTAGCATGTTGAGGAATTGAACCAGCAACCCCAGTGCTGCTAGACGGAATTGCTACCCATTTAGCCAGCAGACAGCCTCAAACATGTTGTCTGCATCTCTGTGGTGTGAACCAGCCCTGAGTCCATAGCCATGCTCAGTGTCACAAGCAATATACAATATATTGTCCTAAGTATTGGGACGCCTGCTTTTATACACACATGAACTGTAATGGCATCCCAGTCTTAGTCCGTAGGGTTCAAAATTGATTTGACCCACCCTTTGCAGCTATTACAGCTTCAACTCTTCTGGGAAGGCTGTCCACAAGGTTTAGGAGTGTGTCTATGGGTATGTTTGACCATTCTTCGATAAGTGAATTTATGAGGTCAGGCACTGATGTTGGACAAGTAGGCCTGGCTTACAGTCTCCACTCCAATTCACCCCCCAAGGTGTTCTGTTGTGTTGAGGTCAGGACTCTATCAAGGGCCAGTCAAGTTCCTCCACCCCAAACTCACTCATCCATGTCTTATGGACCTTGCTTTGTGCACTGGTCCAAATTATTATGATGTGGGGTTGCTTTTCAGGGGTTGGGCTTGGCCTCCTAGTTCCAGTAAAGGGAACTCTTAAGGCATCAGCATACCAAGACATTTTGGACAATTTCATGATCCCAACTTTGTGGGAACAGTTTGGGGATGGCCCCTTCCTGTTCCAACATGACTGCACACCAGTGCACAAAGCAAGGTCCATAAAAACATGGATGAGCGAGTTTGAGGTAGAGGAACTTGACTGGCCTGCACACAGTCCTGACCTCAACCCGATAGAACACCTTTTGGCTGAATTAGTGTAGAGACTGTGAGTAGAGGCCTTCTCATCCAACATCAGTGCCTGGCCTCACAAATGCACTTCTGGAAGAATGGTCAAACCTTCCCATAGACACATTAAACCTCGTGGACAGCCTTCCCAGAAGCTGTTCTAGCTGCAAAGGGTGGGGCAAATCAAATTTTAACCCTACGGAATAAGATTGGGCTGCCATTAAAGTTCATGTGTGTGTAAAGGAAGGTGTCGCAATACTTTTGGCTAGATAGTGTATCTGGCAAGATTTACAATGGTGGTGGAACCCTCCTACACATAAATATTACATTTGTAATTTGTAATAGTTTTAGGACCTGGGAGATAAGATAACTTCTCTAAATGAAGCAAAACATTTGGGATTCAAACCCAGCCACTCAGGGATGCTAAGCAGAAGTTCTAACCTCTAAGCCATGGAGCTGCCACATGTGAAAATCTCCTACCTATAAATACACATAAATACTGCATTTCTTTGGACATACAGGTGGTGGAATTACATTACTCAAGAGTTATTCTTCTTCATTTATTCTGTGATATTTGGTGGTTCTTTGTGGGTGAGTGCAGAATAGTGTGATATTACCCTCAAATTTTTGGGAATTACATTTTGATTTCTGATGTTGGTACACATATCACATTGTTTGGGCTCAGATTATGATTATTTGGAAATAATAAGCACAAAATATTGTGACTCATTTTAAATTTGCATCAGCGATGGTATTGTTTGTGGCTTGTAAAGACACTTGTGTGAGTTTGGGTAAAGATTGTTGTGAGATGAAGAGTAACAAGCGAAAGTGACAAAGAAAAATATAATTTTACCAAAACATTCCACATTCTAGCATTTTTAAAAACAAAATAGATTAAGTAGAAGCAACAATGGGGGTCATTTACTATAGCGCCAATAAATGATCCTGCAGTCCCGGAAAATAGCGCCCAATTAAGGCGTCAACTCTCAGAATCTGGGCGCTAATGCAAATGGAAAGCAGTGCTATTGCCGGCAAACATGCCTGTCAGATCACATATGCGGGAATAATGGAGGTCAATGGGGCTCAAACCTGCAAATTCCAAAGTTCTCACTGAAGGCTTATGTATTATATATTATAATTTATATTTATATATATATATATATATATATATATATATATATATATAAAATTATAATTATATATATATATATTTATAATTTCTTTGCCATAAACAGTGTATGGGGACCTGGGTCCTGCCCCAGGGGACAAAATGTTTTTAAAACGGTAGTTTTTTCAGGAGCAGTGATTTTAATAATGCTTAAAGTGAAACAAAAAAAATAAAAATTCCTTTAGATATCATGCCTGGGGGGTGTCCTTAGTATGCCTGTAAAGTAGCACATCTTTCCTGTGTTTATTACTGAACTGTAGCAAAATGACATTTCTAAAGGAAAAAATGTTATGTAAAATTGCTTGCGGCTGTAATGAATTGCCGGTCCCAACAATATAGAGTAAAAATCAAAGAAAAAAACGGCATAGGTTCCCCCCACCAGTCCATACCAGGTCCTTCGAGTCTGGTATGGATATTAGAGAATGAGATTTGGAGCTCAGAGGTCAGCTGACCATCTCAGCTCCAATCGGTGACCATTTGATGATCCACAAGATGATTGGCTCTCATTCAATTGTTTTATTCCTATGTAGTCTATATATAGACATTGGCAGTGTGGGGTGAGTTGATATATGCCCCTTGTAGTGGGGTGCCCGTGAAACAAGGTAAAATGACAGGAAAAGTAATTGATGGGATATATGTTCCTCCACAGATTCTTAGATTTACAATCTAAGGTAATACCAGCAAAAACTTCAGGGTAAAGAAGGATAGTTCTTTAACCTGTGTTGGTAATGTCTGTTCTGGGACTGGTTTTATTGGGAGTCTGATAGAGCTTTGGGTGGGACAGACTCCCAAGTCTGTGGACCGCAGCTTAATGTTTTCCTTGCAGGTCTAGATTAAGGCAGCTGGTCCTAGCTCTGAGATAGTGTGTGTCTCCATGTGAGGAGGCAACTAGGAGCATGGCTGCTTGCTTTCCCTAACTTTGGATACAAAGTGTTTGCGTTTGGAAGGACATTTCCTACAACCAAGGACTGGTCAGACTATGGACACAGTAAGGCTCGGTAGAGCAGAAGTTTTTTTTTGTTTTGATTGATAGCAAGATGCCCTTTTTCTTCTGTTTGGAAATCTCCTGTGCATTAAATATGGTGTTTTCCTAAAGAGACTGTGAGTTTGTCCCTGCCTTGAGTCTGATCCCCTACAATTGGTGGCTTGAAGTGGGCACTAGACCCAGAGACTGTACCTCTTGCAGCGGCATTTTTGCAAAAATAAGAGCCAGCGCTCTTAAAGGGACAGTACTCTAAAAAAATATTTGTTTTTTGTTTTTTATTAATTCACTGATACCAGTAAACTGATAAGAGAATAGAGGAACTAATCAAACAGCTGGTGCAGGCATGCATAGACCAACAAGAAACTAACTGCTTGTTGTTAACTGCTACCCAAGTGGCCATGCAGGAGCAGAAGGATTTCAATAAGCTCATACAGACTCAGGTACAGTCCCTGACTGACAAAGTCCTACGTGTGGACAATGTTGCAGATTTACACAAGCTAGTGCAGGCTGCATTAAAGAAAATGATGGACAAGGTTGATGTGGAGGCTTTCCTCACGGTTTTTGAGAGGGTGGCAGAGCATGAAGGGCTACCCCCGGACCAATGGGCTGAGGCCCTTGCTCCATTTTTGACCAGGGACCCACAGAAGGCCTATTTTGATTTAAATGGCGCTGAGGCCCGGCAATATGACACTCTAAAAACTGAAATTCTGGCCCGCCTTGGTGTTACAATGGCTGTGAGAGCTCAGCGTGTCCATGCGGAGCAATTTAAGGTGGACCAACCTGCAAGGTCCCAGATGTATGACCTCATTCACCTCACACGGATGTGGTTACAGCCGGAGGTCATCACCCCAGCCCAAATCTTGGAGAGAGTCGTAGTAGACCGCTTTGTGAGAGCCCTTCCAACCCCTATACAGCGGTTTGCCGGGAGAGCTGATCCTAAAGATGCCAATGAATTGGTGGCCCTCATGGAGCGGTACTTGTGTACTGAGGATTTTCTTCGGGGTGTAGTACCCATAAAATCCTTCTCCAAGAGGCAGAAGCCCACCAACCCAGGAAAAAGTGATCTCGCCCTAAAGTGGAGGAAAAGGGAAGTAAATGCGATGGAGGTTCCGGAGGCGCAAAGAGTGAAGAGGCGCAATCACCAAAGGGAGACCCGCCAGGACCGGGGTCCTATAGTGTGCTGGCGTTGCCAAGAACTGGGGCACCTGGCCGCCAGTTGTCCACTAAACCAGGAATCTATGAATTACAGTATGACTCAGAAAAACTCTTTTGTTGCTACACCAGGAGACAACCCACAACAGCCAGGCAGCACTGAGAAACAAATTTGTGTCATTAAAGTGGACAGTTGCCAGATGACTGCCTTGCTGGATTCTGGCAGTCTAGTAACTCTAGTGCATGCCAGTCTTGTGAACCCCCAAAAGTTGCAGCAACAGCTAATGGGTGTGGTTTGTATTCATGGGGATACCAAGTGCTACCCCACAGCCATTGTATCTATCGAATCTCCCTGTGCCATGGATCATGAGGTTGGAGTAGTCCCAAATCTCATGTATAACACTGTCCTTGGATGAGACTTCCCTTTCTTCTGGGATTTATGGGATAACGCCAAGGGAGCAAGGCCCCCAGCGGGATTGGATTCCTACTGCCCAGAACCGTTGGAGGAGCAGAACGGAGAGAAAGAGTCTGCCCATTTTCCCTTGCAGGTCCTTGCAGGTGACACAGAGAACCCCCATCCAGAGTTAGACCTGCCGGACCTGCCCACGACCTGGGAAAAATTTGGCATGGTCCAGCTTAGGGACTCCACTTTAGCTAGGGCAAGGGAACAGGTAAAAGTGATAAATTGGGTACCCCAAGAGCCAGGGGAGGAGGCCATATTCCCACATTTTGCTATGGAAAATGACCTGTTATATAGAGTCGATGAAGTTCGAGGAGAGAGACTTAAATAGTTGCTAGTACCTCAACCTCATAGACGCATGGTACTGGACCTGGCACATTCTCATGTTCTTGGGGGGCATCTGGGGGTGGATAAAACTAAGGAAAGAGTATTGCAACGGTTTTATTGGCCAGACTTACACAAAGAGGTAAAAGTGTACTGTGAATCTTGCCCAGTTTGTCAGATCACTGCTCCGGTCTCACGTTTCACGAGTCCATTGGTACCTTTACCCATCATTGAGGTGCCCTTTGACAGGATTGCCATGGATATTGTGGATCCCTTGGTTAAGTCTGCTAGGGGGCACCAGTATATCTTGGTTGTCTTGGACTATGCCACCCAGTATCCAGAGGCAATCACGTTAAGGAACCCCTCAGCTAAGAGTATTGCTAAAGAGCTTTCTCTTATATTTTCATGTGTGGGTATTCCTCTGCAGCTGCTAACTGACCGTGGCACGCCCTTCATGTCGAAGGTTACTAAAGAGTTATGTAAGTGTTTAAAATGAATCACTTACGCACTTCTGTGTACCACCCACAAACGGATGGTCTAGTGGAAAGGTTCAACAAAACACTTAAAGGAATGTTAAAGCGAGTGGTAGTGGCAGATGGTAGGGACTGGGATTACCTCTTGCCCTATCTCATGTTTGCTATACGGGAGGTACCCCAAGCCTCCACCAGCTTTTCCCCTTTCAAGTTGCTGTATGGCAGACACCCGAGGGGCGTATTAGATATAGCAAAGGAGACCTGGGAACAAGAGGCAACTTCACTCAAAAGTGTAGTGGAACATATTGCTCAAATGCAAGACCGGATTGGAAAAGTCATGCCCATTGTTAAGTCCCACTTGCAACAGGCTCAGCAGGCTCAGGCTAGAGCCTATAACCTATAGAAAAGCAGAAAAAAACTGTGCTAAAGCATATAAATAAAACAATCAATTGTGAAAAATGTGTTATGAACCCAAACGAATATATAGTGAATGTGAAAAGCAGCTCTAATAAAATGACACCCACATATTACTTAAATGTAAAAACACAAGAATCAGGCTAAATTGGAAATGGATTAAAATTAGTGAAAAAATAAAATCGTTGTGAGGATAAATGATGGGTAAGCTTGTTCGCATGTGCAAAATAGACTAAATACAATAGATCATAAAGTCTCTGTGAATGGTGGCAGCTAATAATATCCACCCGTGCAAAACAGAACAAATAAAACCACATAAAATGGTCTTGATCCACTATGTGAAGAAATGTGATCCACCACCGAAAAATAGAAGGGGTTACTCCTTACTAAAAGGCCATGATTCCCCGCCACAGAGGATCATAACAAGCAAAACAGCTGTGACTTTAACTTGGCATCGATACTGGTCTGCTAGATCTTCGGATCATCACATGGTGTAGACCAAGTCATATGGGAAGTTTAACCCCTTCACTACCCACCCACAGTCAAATGATGGCCTGAGATGGGATCTCCCATCCTGGGTGGCCATCATATGACGTCCTGGGCTTCCCGGCCGTCTAGGGGGCGCGCGCACGCCCGCAGCATTGCTCGGGACCTGGAGCATGTGCCTGGTGGCCGCAATTGCCGCCGGGCACCTGCGATTGCCCGTTAAGCGAACAGGACCGTGGATCTGTGTGTGTAAACATACAGATCCACGTCCTGTCAGGTGAGAGGAGACCGATCTGTGTTCCCAGTACAGAGGAACACCGATCAGTCTCCTCCCCTTGTGAGTCCCCACCCCCTACAATTTTGTTTGGGTACAATGTCACACCACCACGCAATTGTTGTTTAAAGTGCGACAGCACTGAAAACTAAAAATTGGTCTGGGAAGGAAGGGGGTGAAAATGCCCTGTATTGAAGCGGTTAACATGTAACAAAGATATAAGACTCCGATAGTGTAAAACCTTTTACATTTAATGAATCACATAGAAAAACACTTACAATAGATGCTTCATAAGATAAGCCTTGAGTCCGGTCAGTCGGCCGCACAAACTCGGACAGACCTGTCCTACTGGAAATCGAGCAATGACTGGAGGTGACGTCAGCGTGTCGTCCTGCTCCGTCCTACATGTTTTGTAATAAGATTATGACATACAGTGCCCCTGGATGATGTAATCTTATTACGAAACGCGTAGGGCAGAGCAGGACAACAAAGACAGCCTTCTCCACTCCTGAGGGCCACTGGCAGTACAAGAGGATTCCTATCCGGCCTACATGGGGCCCCCGCCACTTTTCAGAGGATAATGGATCGCATTCTTAAACCCCACCAAGCCTATGCATCTGCGTATTTAAATAACGTGGTCATTTTTAGTGCAGACTGGGAGAGCCACTTACCTAAAGTGCAGGCTGTTATTAACACCCTCCAGGGTGAGGGTCTGACAGCCAATCCTAAGAAGTGTGCTGTGGGATTAGAGGAGGCCCGGTATCTGGGGTACATTATTGGCAGGGGGATAGTACAACCCCAAGTCACAAAGATCCAAGCAATCCAAAGTTGGCCAAGACCCCTGAATAAAAAACAGGTCGGGACTTTTTTGGGGTTAGTAGGCTATTACAGAAGGTTTGTCCCCAATTTTGCTACATCTCCCCTTACAGATCCTACCAAGGGAGGGAAGTCCACAGGAGTAACTTGATCCCCAGAAGTTGAGAAAGCTTTCCAGAACCTAAAGACAGCTCTGTGTAATAGCCCTGTCTTAATCACTCCAGATTTCACACAGGAATTTATAGTGCAGATGGATGTTTTAGAAGTGGGATTAGGTACAGTGTTGTCCCAAGTGGTGAATGGGGAGGAACCCCCATAGGGTTCTTGAGCAGAAAATTGACCCCTGCTGAAAAAAGATACGCTATTGTAGAACGGTAATGTTTAGCCATCAAATGGGCTCTTGAAAGTTTAAAATATTATCTATTAGGGCAACAGTTTAGGCTCCTAACTGACCATGCCCCACTCAAATGGATGGCCCAAAATAAGGAGAAAAATGCAAGAGTTACCAGATGGTTCTTGGCTCTACAGAATTTAAAATCTTTAGTAGAACATAGACCAGGTAGCCAACAAGCTAACGCTGATGCCCTCTCCAGAGTTTACAGTCTGTTTGCCCAAGGTGCTCAACCCCTCGAGTTTGAGCAGAGGGGGGAGATATGTAGCGGGGTGCCTGTGAAACAAGGTAAAATGACAGGAAAACTAATTGATGGGATATATGTTCTTCCATGGATTCTTAGATTTACAATCTAAGGTAATACCAGCAAAAACTTCAGGGTAAAGAAGGATAGTTCTTTAACCTGTGTTGGTAATGTCTGTTCTGGGACTGGTTTTATTGGGAGTCTGATAGAGCACTGGGTGGGACAGACTCCCAAGTCTGTGGACCGCAGCTTGTTTTCCTTGCAGGTCTTGATTAAGGCAGCTGGTCCTAGCTCTGAGAGAGTGTGTGTCTCCATGTGAGGAGGCAACTAGGAGCATGGCTGCTTGTTTTCCCTAACTTTGGATACAAAGTGTTTGCGTTTGGAAGGACATTTCCTACATAATCAAGGACTAGTCAGACTACAGACACAGTAAGGCTCAGTAGAGCAGAAGTTTATTTTTGTTTTGATTGATGGCAAGATGCCCTTTTTCTTCTGTTTGGAAATCTCTGCATTAAACATGGTGTTTTCCTAAAGAGACTATGAGTTTGCCCCTGCCTTGAGTCTGATCCCCTACACCCTGTTGAAGACCCATTGGTCGAAACACGTAGGGCTTGGCTTATCGCTCACCACATTGCCCTGTTTTTACTTCTGTGATCACATTTTATCTCTGTATGTGGTTTTTTAGAAATAAAATACTCTCTTTTTTGATCTGCACCATGTGGAAGCATTTTCTTTCTCCACATATTTCGGTGAGAGGTGGCTCCGGTACCCTGCTGATTATACCATCTAGAATCAGCCTGCAGCTTCTAGGATTCAAAGGTCCATTCGGAGGCTCTTTATCCCTTCCTTGGATTCCATCCCTGAGGTCCCGGTCCGTCTGCAGTTCCATACATCGGCCATCTGTGGCATCATGCCTGTATGATTCCTTGTCGCTGACATAGGAGTCCACCAGTTACGGTAAGGGGGATCCCAAAGCACCCTCCTCATGTTGAGGGCATGTGGCCTGGTACAGTTCAGGAGGGGGGGCGTTCTCTCACCCTCCCTCTCTTCCTGTGGCCTGCCAAGTTGTGTGCTCGGTTAAGGGTCTGGTATAGACTGAACGGCCTGGTATAGACCTGGGGGGGGGCCCCATGCAGTTTTTTTGCAATTTTTGGGGGGGCTGGCATTTTTTTATTTTTTACTTTCAGTGGGGAAGCCGCTGACAGCTGATGACTCATTGGTTGTTAAGTACGCAGCAGCTGGCTTCCCGGCTCCCGGTTAGCAACCAGCTATATACAGTGTTAAAATAAGAACTGCAAAACACATAAAAAAATCGCATCACAAAAGCAACAGTTGCATTTCGGGTGTGGTTCCATTGAAATCTATTACCCACAAATTGCGTGAAAAAAGTCCCCGACCATTTCCAAAAACACACTGGCCACAAAACGCATAGATGTAAACTAGTACCATAGGAAACCATGTTAAATGGACTGTAGAGTGTTTCTGCAAACTGCAAAACTAACTAAAAATGCATAGGTGTGAACCTAGGGTCAGGACCAGTTCATACTGGATTTGCAACACCCATGCGATCTGATTCTGCTGCGGACCAAAAAAGGGTGCTGTGCGAGTTTGGTCTGAATGCGATGCAAATTCAACCATACAATCTGTATGGCTGAGTTTGCATCACACAGATATCGCATGTGATTTGCAGCGTGGGGCAAATCACATCCAATGTCAAACAGCACAGCAGTGTGAACCGGCCCTAAGGCCCCTTTCACACTTGTGAGACTTGTCCTGCGACTCCTGCATCCATAGACCTCAAGAGTACACTGGCATTCCTTCAAATCACATCAAATTTGCAGCAAAAATCGCTGCAAACTGACGAGACTTTCAGGTCGCTCAAGTGTGAAAGGGGCCTTATGGACCTCAAATTGTATGAAAAGTCGGCCAAGTGTGAAAGGAACCTAATGAGATTCATTGATAACACCTTTGAATTAGGCCCCGTTTCCACTTGCTTGACCAATGCCTGTTTAATCTTGTGGTATATGGACCTCAAGTCGCATCAAAGTCAAATCAAAGTAGTGCAGAGACGAATTTGACCCACTTACAGGATGCACAAATGAGAATAGTGCCTAATTCAAAGGTATTATCCATGAATCTCATTCACACTCCTGCGACCTGAAAGTCACACTATTTTGCTGCTGCAACTTGGCTTCTGGGAATGCCTGTGTAATATTGCTCCCTATGTACCTAAAGTCACATGAAAGTCACACCAAAGTAGTACAGGGACTACTTTGAAGCTGTTGCAACTTGAAGTAGCACAGATATGAATGATTATCACTGAGAATCATGGGGTATAACTTGCAACTCGGAGGGCCAAATTTGCTGGCAAAGTCACCCAATTGTGAAACAAGTCATATATATTTTAATAGAAAGGAGCTCTCATTTATATTTTCATAGTCCTTACTGATTTACATCAGCAGAACAAATGTAGGAAGTGATGTGTGCACATGGGACGGAAGCAAATGTGTGGAGATGCCAAACAAATCAATGAACCCCACCCACACCAAATCTAACTACCACATCCACCCCCACATTGAGTAAGCACAAGTACATATCATACACTTACCCGGCAAATGAGGAGCACCTCCTCTTTGCTAAAGAGGGACCTTGCCATGTCCACCTAGATTGAGATCCTGACCAGCACAGGAACTTCTGGGTAATTACAATGACTCATTTCCGGGTCAGAAGGTGAAACCACGCTCTTTTGATCACAGCTGCGAATATTTGATTGCAACCATGATTTAGAATTTTTTTTATTTTCGTTGATTGGCAAATATGTGAATCTGTATTTCTACATATTATGTTTGAAGGTAAACTTAAGTGAATTCGATAAGAAATGGTGTCCCTGGGATAGCAGCAGGTGAATTATAAAGACAAAGGCCGAGTGTGAGCCCTGGTTCACACTGACAGCGGGAGTAAATCGTCCGAGTTCAGCTGAATTCATTCCCGCATGTCAGTCCCGACTGCGGGGGGAAATTTCAGAGACATCTGTGCAGGTTTCTGCACTGATGTCAATAAAAATCGCACGTCGAAACTACTTTTGGAAATTGCGGCGCCACACCAATTAGAACTGTGCAATTGCTGCCAATTTGACATGTCAAATCGCACCAATGTGAACCAGCGCTGACACTATCCACCATCTGAATTCATTACCTGCAATTCTCCACAGCTGTTATATATAAAGATTCCACCTTTATTATTTACTTGCAGGTGTGCTGAAGAGATTAGTTTTTTTGGTGCACAAATATATATAGAAATTATAAGGTATAAAAGAAAGACATTGCACTTCTCCAAACCACCACCCCCAAAACTAAATTAAAAAGAAGAAAGAAAAGAGAAAAAAAAAAAAAAAAAAAAAAAAAAACAAGCTCAATAATATACTTTTATTTTGCCAGCAGAAACAAAATTAAGTACATTCATTTACTAGCTTCAAAAAATATTCTACAGGGTATATGGTGCTACATTTTGCAAAACAGTTAGCAATTGGGTTTTAAGGGCCCTGCTCATAGGAGCTTACAATCTAAAATTGTCTAAACCTTAGAGTGGACACAGCTTTACTTTCGGTGTATAACGGGTAACATTTCATAGTACAACTCACCCACCAGCCCACATTTTTATCTGCAAGATTATAGAAACATACCTAACAGTAATTTTTACAAAGCATTCCAACATAATATCAAAAAAGGCACATATTCAATATATAACACCCGCCACCAGCCCACAATCCACACACATACATAGGTGACCATGTTCTGCTGGAAGCTGCATTTCTGTGTACATGATTAAGCAATGAGATCAAAGAGTAGAAGGTCAGCACATGCTCCCAAACCATGTTTGCATGGTCAGACAGGAACAATACACACACATTGATAGCATGTTCACATAAACCCACTTTTGATGGAAAAAATCCACAAGAATTTCAGCAAACAGCCCTAGTTGGGCATTTGTCACTATGCACAATATAATTTCTTCTCCCCCACAAATCACAGCAAAAAATCCAGTCGTCTCAGGACAAATGACCACCCCCTACTGAAGTTCTTTATATAAGATAGGTTGTATTTTTAGCACACTGACACATGCCCAATCGAAGTACATGCCCACCAGTATCTTTAAATGTGTCTCTTCATATAAAGTAATTGCACCTCATGAGCAGGAACATATAATACTATTTGCAACTGTGTTAGCCCTTGGCTATGTGCATCAAATCTCCAACTGCAGGCCAAAGATCGCAGTCCATTTGCTGCATATAAACAAAGCAACAGTTTTCTAAGCATATGTACCTGTGCAGTGTAAACCCTACAATTTTAAATGTCCAAGTCCCTGGGCATGATTAGTGCTAACAAACATTAACATCAGTCCCTGGCTGCAATGAGCTTCCAATCTAAAGTCCAAAACTAACTTTCTTACATTAGAGACTATTTCGACAAGAGACACATATGATGCCAGCATGTCTTTGGATTGTGGTGAGAAACCCACACAGGGAGAACATATAAACTTCAACACAAGCATTTGGATGTTGGGGAATTGAACCAGCAACCCCAGTGCTGCTAGACGAAATTACTACCCATTTAGCCAGCCTCACGCATGTTGTCTGCATCTCTGTGAAGTGAACTAGTCCTAAGTCCATAGCCATGCTCAGTGTCACAAGCAATATACAATATATTGTCCAAAGTATTGGGACGCCTGCCTTTATACGCACATGAATTGTAATGACATGCCAGTCTTAGTCTGTAGGGTTCAAAATTCATTTGGCCAACCCTTTGCAGCTATAACAGCCTCAACTCTTTTGGGAAGGCTGGCCACAAGGTTTAGGAGTGTGTCTATGGAAATGTTTGACCATTCTTCCATAAGTGCATTTGTGAGGTCAGGCACTGATGTTGGACGAGAAGGCCTGGCTTACAGTCTCCACTCTAATTCATCCCCAAGGTATTCTGTTGTGTTGAGGTGCAGGCCAGTCAAGTTCCTCCACCCCAAACTCACTCATCCATGTCTTTATGGACCTTGCTTTGTGCACTGGTCCAAATCATTTGGTGGAGGGGAGGATTATGATGTAGGGTTGTTTTTCAGGGGTTGGGCTTGGCCTCTTAGTTCCAGTGAAAGGAACTCTTAAAGGGGTTGTAAAGGTAAAAATTTTTTCACCTTAATGCATTCTATGCATTAAGGTGAAAAAACTTTTGACAGTACCGCCGCCCCCAGGCCCCCCGTTTTACTTACCTGACGCCTCGAATCTTCGCTGCTCGTCCTCGTCATCTTCATTGCAGCTCAGCCTGGTCGCTGATTGGCTGCAGTGGATGGATTGAAAGCAGCGCAGCCATCGGCTCGCGCTGCTGTCAATCACATCCGATGACGCGGCGCGCCGGGGGGCGGGGCCGAGTGATACAGCGAGCGGCTATAGCCGCCGGCTGTATCACGGGAGCGCGCCCGCAAGCACTCACCACCGTGCGAGGGAGCTCGCATTAAGGTGGTAAATGCTTGCGGGGAGGAGCTGAAACAGCCGCCGAGGGACCCCAGAAGACCAGGTTCGGGGCCACTCTGTGCAGAACGAGCTGCACAGTGAAGGTAAGTATAACATGTTTGTTATTTTTAAAAAAAAAAAAAAATTTACTTTACAACCCCTTTAAGGCAACAGAATACCAAGACATTTTGGACAATTTCATGCTCCCAACTTTGTGGGAACAGTTTGGGGATGGCCCCTTCCTGTTCCAATATGACTGCACACCTGTGCACAAAGCAAGGTCCATAAAGACATGGATGAGCGAGTTTGGGGTGGAGGAATTTGACTGGCCTGCACAGAGTCCTGACCTCAACCCGACACCTTTTGGCTGAATTAGAGCAGAGACTGCAAGCCAGGCCTTCTCATCCAACATCAGTGCCTGGCCTCACAAATGCACTTTTGGAAGAATGGTCAAACATTCCCATGGACACATTAACTTTGTGGACAGCCTTTCTAGCCTTCCCATAAGCTGTTCTAGCTGCAAAGGGTGGGCCAAATCAAATTTCAACCCTACAGACTAAGACTGGCTGGGCTGCCGTTAAAGTTCATGTGTGTGTAAAGGTAGGTGTCCCAATACTTTTGGCTAGATAGTGTATCTGGCATGATTTGGTTCCACCACAGTGGTGATGGAACCCTCCTACACATAAACACATACACATCCCCCTCCTACACATACATACTACATTTAGACATTTAGTTTGGGATACAAACCCATATGCTCAGGGATGCTAAGCCGAAATTCTAACTTCTAAGTCATGGAGCTGCCCCATCTGAGAAAGCTCCTACACATAAATACTGCATTTCTTTGGACATACAGGAGAAGTTATTTAAGATCAACTCTCTTTTGGCATACAGCATACAGAGAGAGGTCCTGGTGCAGACAGATTTTGCTAAAGTGTCTTGCGTGCATTCCAAAAATGCTGCAGTATGAGCCAAATTCAAGTACAAGCTCTAGACAGGTAAATGATTTTGGCGCATACTGCACCACTTTTGGAATGCACACAAGACACTTGTAAAATCTGTTTGCGCCAGCATTTATAAACTCCAGGGAAAGTGTGTTACTGTCTGTAACATGCATTTTACTATGTGTACCCCCCCCCCCTCCCTGGCCTCCAGGAGCAGGTGGAGTACGCCCAAATACAGAAAGGGATGACATTACATCTCAGTGCTTATTTGTGGTAAGTATTGGGGAGCCTTTAAATAATTGGGCACCAGTCATTGCCTTGCAGGATTCAAAAACAAAAAAACAAACCAGATCATAAAGGGGAGAAGCAAGGATCCCCTTGAGGACAGTCTGCTGTTGATGACAGCAGACTGTCCTCAACAGGTCTATGTCGGCCGTAAATGCTTCCTTTGTCCAGAACCAGCACTATCCAAGACCCTTTAGCCCACCCAGTCACCAGCCGTAACTCAGTATAGGGTGAACAACAACATCAAACTCCTTTATTCCAGCACATGTTAACACAGATATACAACTCTGAGACACTTCCCCCCACCCTTGGATTCAGGGTGGGTAAACTGTCCAATCACAATAGACACACAAGTCAGGTGTATTCAAACTTCTCATCAGTAAACAGTCTTATCATCAGGAAGAGCTGTTGGAGGAATGTAGGTACAAGGCAAACTCTTAAACCCCTAGGGATCATCTGTAATCTGTAATATTCTGCCAATGTTACTTCATGTAACTCCATAGTAACAGATCGTTGTAACAATTTCTCCATTTTGCGGGTTAACTGTATACAAGATGAATGGGTTAGAAAGTCCCTCGATCCAGCTGTATCTGTGAAGAGTTTAGGAGCATCTGCCTCTGTAAATGAGAAGGATCCACTGGTAGCCATTTATATATATATATATATATATATATATATATATATATATATATATATATATATATATATATATATATATATATATATATATATATATATATATATATATACATATATATATATATATATATATATATCTCAAATACACTGCAACTAACAAAACCTGCCTGCCCAATCTAGCTCAATCTATCTCCATCCACAGTCACGCACTATGCATGGCCGCAATGTAAGTGGCCTTATATAGTGTGGGGCATGGACTTGCATTATGGGGTGTTCCGTGGCACTCGAGTTTCCCGCGAACACCCCATATTGAATAGGCGAACACCTAATGTTCAAGTCGAAATTACGTTCGACTCGAACATCGAACTCATCCCTACTGGACATAATAGACAGCAGCGGTTACCATTAGTACCATTGCTTGTTCATCCAGGCACAGATGTTTCTTCTCCTTTTTTGTTATCAAACCCATTGCAGTACTTTCATTAATTAGACGCAAGACATTACAAAGGGACCATACTGCCAGAAAGCATTGCTAATACTTTATTGAATTACCCCTACCCTCTTTTCAAATGAGAGTACATAGAATTAGCCCTGCTCTAATTAAAGTCTCTAATTGAAATTGTATGCAGGGCTATCTGAAAAGGTGAGGCAGAGAAAGGGTATGTCAACTTGAGCTATTGGGGTTGATTTACTAGAACTGCAGAGTGAAAAATGTGGTGCAGCTGTGCATAGTAGCTAATCAGCTTCTAATGTCAGCTTGTTCAATTAAGCTTTGACAAAAAGACTGGAAGTTTTTTTGCAGATCTGCATCAGATTTTGCACTCTCCAGTTTGAGTAAATCAGCCCCATTGAGTTCTTTAATGCTAGGGGTTTCACCATAGGGGCTACGGATTCTGGATAGACATCTGAAACAAAGCCAAAAGCTCCCTAAGCTAATAAGATACAAAACTACAATACAGTATATTTAGAATAAACGTTTAAATAAATATTGAAAACAAAACCACTTTACATGCTTTGACAGACTGGAACTTGCCACAGCAGTCTCAAAGTTAAAATCTGCTAGCACTTGAAACTGCACAAAGTCCTTTCAATCATGGTCATTCAAAATGCCTTGTAATTCATGCAAAATATGGGAGTCAAAACCCTGCTCCCATAGGAGTCAAGCTCAGCAGACATCAGAAAAAGCTGCTAAAAATGAACCACCATGTTGAGCTACTGCAACCTTAAAAAAGTTTTCAGTACAAAAAGTGTATCATGTTCATTATGTATACAGTTTTTCTGCAAGAAAGCAGCATAATTTGCTTCTGATACACAGCTAATGCTTGCTAAATCTTAAAATTTCTCTGAAAAAAAAAAATTGCGAATGTAGCACAAGATAATTTGTGGTGTAAAAACATCAAAGGAATTTCTTTTCATACATGTTTAATATAGTGAGATCTGAGGGGAAGAAACTAATGTCATTAAATTGCCATTAACAGGCTAACAGGCCTTTTGAACCTATATCTCTGAGTTAAGAGGATTTACTAGACATGGTATAAAATAAAGCTTAGCATTTGGGACTGTCAGTTTTCAATTTTTACATTGCAGGAACAGAAATCTCTTGTGGGTGTTTGGCAATATAGATAAGTACTACACAACAGTATGAAGTTTAAGAAAGGATACAATTTTAATATCAATGGTTATTACACATTGAAATAACACTCTAGGGTCTTTCATACTGCTGATCAACTGAAAAGCAACAGTAAACAGAAAATTATTTTATTTCATTCTGTGGTGGATCATTAATTATTACATTCTAGTATATAATGGATTTCTTTTTCACGGTGCAATCTAAGTTCACCCTACTTGAAAAATCAAAGGAAAGTGAAGCTAAAATAAATAATTGGTACTGCAAGGTAAATTGCTCTGTCTTTCAGAGCAGTTATGTTGTCTCAGGATCATCCCTCTGCTACTGAATGAGCAGTAAGGTTAAAAGCTGCAAGGCAGCGATTAACTAAGTCATTCTGGTGTCATAAAACTCTTATGCCGTGTACACACGGTCGGACTTTTCGGCTACAAAAGTCCGACGGACCAAGTCCGGCGGACAATCTGATCGTGTGTGGGCTTCCCTGGACTTTCAGGGGACTTTTCCAGCCGCAAATCTGACGGACTTTAGATTTGGAACATGCTTCAAATCTTTACGTCGTACCTCTGCTGGACCCAGAAATCCGGCCGTCTGTATGCTAGTCCGACGGACAAAAACCGACGCTAGGGCAGCTATTGGCTACTGGCTATCAACTTCCTTATTTTAGTCCGGTGTGCGTCATCACGTACGAATCCGTCTGACTTTTGTGTGATCGTGTGTAGGCAAGTCCGGTCATTAGAAAGTCTGTTGAAAGTCTGTCGGACGGGCTGTCGGAGTTTTGTAGCTGAAAAGTCCGACCGTGTGTACGCGGCATTAAACATATTTTATACTTTAAATACTCATGTACCATACATGCATATATCTTAGAAAAGCCTTACTGCCATGTTAAAGTCTCTAATAGTATTTATGATGGAAGTAAGCTGTCACACTTTACCCCTCCTTTGCTATATTGTAAATGCCTTGCTATTATTTACATAATGTTGGTGTATTAAGAATTACTACTTAAAATATGGTGAAGTCACAATGGTATGGCTTTTACAGGCTTTTTTTCCTATTGATTTCTGTACCAATTACCTATAAATGCTCTTACCCATCCTATAATATAGAGTGACTTTTTACCTGAAGTCAGTATTTGCACTTGAATTGTCTACTATCCCTTTGGCATGTGTAGCTCCTTTTTATGTGGGAATCCATTACTGTAGCACCTGGTCAGCCAGCACCTATCCACCAAGATCCCGAAAGATAACATGCAGTGGGGAAAAAATAACTATTTGATCCCCTACAGATTTTGTAAGTTTGCCCACTTGGAAAGAAATGAAGGGTCTATAATTTTTATCATATGTGTATTTTAAATTATAGAGACAAAATATCAACCAAAAATCCAGAAAAAACACATAATTCAAATGTTATAAATTGAGTTGCAGTTCAGTGAGTAAAACAAGTATTTGATCCCCAAGCAAAACATGACTTACTTTGTGGAGAAACCGTTTGTTGGCAAGCACAGAGGTAATATGTTTCTTATGATTGGTTACCAGATTTGCACATATCTCAGGAGGTATTTTGGTCCACTCTTCTTTACAGATCTCCTCTAAATCCTTAAGGTTTCTTAGCTGTCGCTTGGCAACTCGAAGCTTGAGCTCCCTCCATAAATTTTCTATAAGATTAAGGTCTGGAGACTGGCTAGGCCACACCATGACCTTAATGTGCTTCTTCTTGAGCCAGTCCTTTGTTGCCTTGATGGTATGTTTGGGTCATTGTCATGCTAGAAGAACCATCCATGACCCATCTTCAATGTTCTGGCTGAGGGAAGAAGGTTCTCATCCAAGATTTTACAATAAATGGCCCCATCCATTGGCCCCTCAATGTGGCAAAGCGGGTCTGTACCTTTATCAGAGAAACAGCCTCAAACCATAATGTTTCCACCTCCGTGCTTGACTGTAGGAATTATGTTCTTAGGGTCATAGTCAGCGTGTTTCTTCCTCCAAACACAGTGAGTCCCCCTCCTCAGGAAGGCACATGTACAGTCCTGCTAATGAACATCTAAATGATTCAGAGACCACTTGGGAGAAAGTGCTGTGGTCAGATGAGAACAAAATTGAGCTCTTTGGCATTAACTTGACTTGCCGTGTTTGGAGGAAAAGAATGATGACTATGACCCTAAGAACACCATCCCTACAGTCAAGCACAGAGGTGTAAACATTATGCTTTGGGGCTGTTTCTCTGCTAAAGATACAGGCTGACTTTGCCACATTGACAGGGCCCACGTGTTGTAAAATCTTGGAAGAGAACCTTCTTCTCTCAACCAGAACACTGAAGATGGGTCATGGACAGGTCTTCCAGCATGACAATGACCCAAAACATACTGCCAAGGCAACAAAGGAGTGGCTCAAGAAGAAGCACATTAAGGTTACAGTGTGGCCTAGTCAGTCTCCAGACCTTAATCCTATAGAAAATGTATGAAGGGAGCTGAAACTTTGAGTTGCCAAGAGACAGTCAAGAAACCTTAAAGATTTAGAGAAGATCTGTAAAGAAGAGTGGACCAAAATCCCTCCTGAGATGTGTGCAAACCTGTTCACTAGCTACAAGAAACCTCATAAATCTGCGCTTGCCAACAAGGGTTTCTCCACCAAGTACTAAGTCGTATTTTGCTTGGGGATAAAATACTTATTTTACTCACTGAACTGCAACTCAATTTATAACATTTGTATCATGTGTTTTTTCTAGATTTTTGGTTGATATTCTGTCTTTATCATTTAAAATACACCTATGATAAAATTTATAGACCCCTCATTTCTTTGTAAGTGGGCAAACTTACATAATCTGCAGGGGATCAAATAATAATTTTCCCCACTGTATAAAAGAACTTTAAAGTGGAAGCATAGGTGTAGTGGCTACCCCCCGCAGTGGTCGCTGGAAATAGGCAGGTTCTCCCAAAGTAGCATAGTCCCCTGCCAGTCACACAAGTACAGTTCTACACACACCAACAATTCAGGCTGTGGGTATGTTTTTTTAGTATTGCTAACGGGAGATGAATTTAGGGTCACAGGATACTCTAAAAATGATCAGTAGCAATGATAGGAGGCCAAACCTCTCTCTAGTCTTCCAAAAACAGTTTTTCTGAGGGTAATAGGGAATGGCCAGTATATGTAGGACCCTACAGCAGCAGTCCATATATCTGCTTCTGGCACTTAGTTCCATTTCTGGCACTTGCACAGCTACTAGTCCCCAGTAAGGTCTTTTCTCATAGTGTCCCAGAAGCTGTCTGCCATCCAGCATCCACAGGTAGATCCTCAGTGAGGGAGATATTAGGATCATTCTCCAGACCAGGACTTCAGTGCAGTGCAGTCACCTCCAGAAAATGTAACCCCCTGGCAAACTTCTTAAGGCCCTCAGCCCAGCAGCTGCTGAGGCCCAGACTGCAATTTCTTGTCTCAGTAGAGGTGCCTCCAGGGGCAGCAGTCCCAGGAGACCTGGACCTGGAACTCTTCCTGGAGGGAAAAGAAAAATCTGCTCAGCCCTCCTGACAATTATAACCTTCCCAGATACCTTTCAGGTGCCTCCATCCAGGGATTGGCTGGGGCATGCAAATTGTTTAACTGATCACTTGAATCTCCCGCCCCTATACTCTGGAAACTTCTTTCAGAAGCAGAAGGGAGTAATCAAACTCTCTGTTCAGGAAACCCCGAACAGATCAAATCAATCAATCACTGCTCCATTCAATACAGTGGAGCCAAAAACTAAATTTGAACTTAGCAACCTAAGTGGAGGTGCTACACCAGCAAAGATTTACATACATTTGAACAAACTAAAGGCTCGTGCACACTATAAAAATGAGGCAAACATTTTCCCCTGAGTATCAGGAACCATGAATTAGACCGAGACAAAAGTAAAGTTAAATCACACTTGTATAATAATAATAATAATAATAATAATGTAAACAGAGTAAGCGTAGTCAAAGCAAGCCAGAGTTCAGTAACCGGATCGGGTAGTCAGCCAAGCAAATGTCAGAGAGCATGAGATAAACGTAGTAGTACAGCAAGCAGGATCAGGAGCCAGAAGGAACGTCAGCTGAGCAAGTCTTCAACAGGAACGCAGGAAAAAGTCTCTGTGATGTTGACAAAGGCGAAGGCAGAGATCAAGTGAGCTGGACGGCTTGAAGTAGGCAGGACTGATGAGCAGAATCAACAACAGCTGGGTAACTGTGGAGAGAGATGGGAGCTGGCAATTAACCGACAGCTGAGCGGCCAGCTCAGAGAAGGAAGGGCTGAGCCCAGCCCTGACAGTACCCCTCCTCAACGACCCCTCCCCCTCGGAGGACCACTGGGCTTAAGGGGAAAAGAGAAGTTCCTCCAGACCGTACTCCTTCCAATGCACCAGGTACTGTATGCGCCCACGGAACCTATGTCCTAATGGACAATGGATTGTATTTCATACTCCTCATGGTTCTCAAACTGTGTATGGTGAGGACGTGGCACCGAGGGGGTAAAGCGATTACAGACCAAAAGTTTCAATAAGGAGACATGAAACACATTTAAGATGCGCATCTTTGGAGGAAGGTCCAAGGCATAAGCCACTGGGTTAATCCTGCGGAGGATACGGAAGGGCATGTTGCAAAGCCTCCTGAACTTGTGCCCAAGTAGAACGAAGACCACGGAGATGCTCCTCTAATGCAGGAATACACTGCAGAACACACGAGTCAGGCAACATGGAAGGTTGGAAACCATCATTCGCTATAAACGGGGACAATCGGGAAGCAGAACTCAAGGCACTGTTGTGAGCAAACTCTGCCCATAGTAATAGGTCTGACCAGTTGTTATGATGGTCAGAAATATAGCAACATAAGAATTGCTCCAAGGACTGATTGGCTCGTTCTGCAGCCCCATTAGACTGTGGGTGATACGCAGAGGAGAAAGCAAGCTGAATTCCCAACTGTGCACAAAAGGCTCGCCAGAACCGAGAGACAAACTGACTACCCCTGTCCGAGACAATCACCTTGGGTAGCCCATGTAAGCAAAAGATCTCCCGAGCAAAAATGGAAGCCAGTTCCTTAGAAGTGGGCAACTTCTTAAGCGGAATACAATGTCACATCTTTGAGAACTGGTTAACCACCATAAGGATAACAGTGTTGTCTTGGGAGTTGGGTAACTCCACAATGAAATCCAAAAGACAGGTGGGTCCAGGGCCTCTCTCCATTGGTTATGGGTTGTAGGAGGCCCACTGGAAGGTGTCTTGGAGTCTTACTCTGAGCACACACGGAACAGGCAGCTACGAAGCCAGTTACATCAGCCCGTAGACTAGGCCATCAGAATTGTTGGGAAATGGCCCAAACGAGTAGATTCTTCCCAGGGTCGCCAGCTGCCTTGGGAGAATGGTAAGTCTGGAGCACGGCAGTACGGAGACTCTCTGGGACAAAGCAGCGGTCACAAGGTTTCTCAGGAGGAGCATGGACCTGAGCAGCAAGAATTTTGTCACCCAAAGGAGAAGTAAGACTGGTGCGAACCATAGCCAGAATACGATCAGGAGGAATCACAGGAACCGGAACCGATTCCAACTTGGAAGTGGAGGAAAATTGTTGTGACAAGGCGTCAGCCCTTACAATGTAATTAAAACTCGACAAGAAAAGAGCTCATCACGCCCTTCTGGGAGAGAGGCGCTTAGCGTCAGACAAGAATGTGAGATTCTTATGATCAGTAAGAATGAGAACCGGAACAGTGGTACCTTCAAGGAAATGTCTCCATTCTTTCAGGGCTAAAATGATTGCCAACAACTCTCTGTCACCATCCTTGTAATTTGCACTCTGCAGTTGACAATCTCTTGGAAAAGTAGCCACCTAAAAAGGCAATGTGGGATCAGGATGTGCCAACACAGGAGCAGAAACAAAGGCAGCCTTGAGACTCTCAAAGGCCTTAATGTACTCCGGAGACCAACTCAGTGGTTTACCATCCTTTCTGGTCAAATCAGTCAGGGGCTTGACCAGAGATGTTAAGTTATGAATAAACGCTGCAAAGGACATAAACCCACAGGTTGGGGCCACTGTAGGACTGCCAAAAGTTTCTCTGGGTCCATCGAAAAACCAGCAGTGGAAATGACATAGCCCAGGAATTTAACCTGTTCACTATGGAACTCGCACTTCTCTTACAATAGAGATTGTTTTCTCTTAGTTTCTGGAGCACACAACAGACATCTGTGTGGTGGCTCTCCAGGGACTTGGAAAATATGAGGATATCATCGAGATAAACCACCACACATAACTGCAACAAATCTCAGAGGACATCATTAATAAATTCCTGGAAAACTGCTGGGGCATTACAAAGGCCAAAAGGCATTACGAGGTACTCATAATGGCCTGTTCTGGTATTAAACATAGTTTTCCACTCGTCGCCCTCCTTAATCTGCACGAGATTTTATGCCCCTCTCAAATCAAGCTTCATGAAAACCGTTGCTCCCTTGAGGCTGTCAAATAACTCTGTAATCAATGGAATCGGGTAGGCATTCTTAATCGTGAAATGATTGAGACCCCTATAATCAATACAAGGTCTCAGTTCACTGCTCTTCTTCTTCACAAAGAAGAAACCAGCACCAGCAGGAGACGAGGATTTGCGGATGAAACCTCGAGACAGTGCGTCTGCAACATACTCCTCCATGACCTTATCCTCCAAGACTGACAAAGGGTAAACCCGGCCACCACGGGGTACGGCACCAGGTTAAAGGTCAATTGCACAATCATAAGGCTGGTGTGGGGGCAAACTACCGGCTTGACCTTTGTCAAAGACATCACTAAAATAGGGGTACTCATTCGGCAGGGAGGAGAGTGAAGAGATGCACAGGACCTTGGCTACCTTCTGGAAGCATGTCTCACTGCATTGTGGTGACCAGGAGAGAACAAAAGAGGGGTTGTGCCTCTGTAACCAAGGATAACCAATAACCAGCAGAAACCTAAGTGAGGAAATAACTTGGAATTGGATTCTCTCATCGTAAAGAGCCCCTACAGCCATGGACAACTGAACCATCTCATGAGTCACATGGGCAATCTGTAGAGGTCTCCCGTCAAGAGCCTCAATGGCAAGTGGAGTGTCATGCAGCTGCAGCAGAATCGAGTGCTGTGATACAAAGGCAGCATCAATGAACAGAATTGATTAGAGCCTGTATCTCGATGGACGACTCAGCCAAAACCAGGGGTTTATCCTTCTGGATAACTGGGAATGAAACAACGCCAGGTCACAACAACACAAGGTCTGTCCATGACAGGACCTCAAGGTTCGGGCGTTCCCTGGACGGGTAGGACAAGACTTAAAAAAGTGGCCTGCCTGGCCACAATAAAGGCACAATCTCTCCCTCCTCCTAAAGGCTCTCTCATCCGCAGAGAGACGTGTGAAGCCCAAGGGCATGGGTTCATCTTCACTGACCGACTCGGTACCAGGAGGCATGGGAGGTGAGGGAGGCACAGGTGGGACTGCAAAGCTCAGAGGCAAACGTACAGGAGGCTTTCGCAAGTGATCCTTAAAAGAAAGTCTTTCTCTGAGTCTGGAGTCAATGAGGATGGCAAACGTGATCAACCTCTCCAGCTCAGTGGGTATATCTCGGGCTGCTATCTCATCCTTGATGGAATTCGAGAGACCATGAGAAAAAGCAGCCACAAGGGCCTCATTGTTCCAATCAACCTCTGCTACCAGGGTACGGAATTCAATGGCGTAGTCGGCAACAGTTCTCGTACTCTGTTTGATGGACATACGGCACTTGGCAGCAGAAGTGGAGCGTGCGGGAATGTCAAATACCCTTTTAAAGGAGGCCACAAAGTCAGGGTAACTCAAGACAACAGGTTTTTGTGTCTCCCATAAAGGATTTGCCCAGGCCAAGGCTCTCTCAGAAAGCAAAGATATCACAAACCTACTTTGCTTCTGTCCGTGGGAAACCCTTGGGGCAGCATCTCAAAGTAAATATTAACCTGGATGAGAAACCCTCTGCATTGAACTGGATCACCCCCAAATCGCTGGGGAAGCGGAGCGGAACCAGTCATACCTCTTATAGAGGTAATACTTGAGGCGGGTGCCTGCACAGAGACTGGTGCAGCAGCAGGGACGGCCTGCAACTCAGGTTGTACCAGAGCAGCCACAGTGGGAGTTTCCAGGTGAGCCGTGTGACTCAGGAGCATTTGTAACGCTACGGCAAACTGATCCATGCGGTGATCTTGCTCATCCAATCTGGAAAAAATATTACCAACAAGTGGATTGACTGTATTTTCTGAATTCATGGCCTTCGCCTACTATCAGGAACCATGAATCAAACCAAGACAGAAGTAAAGTTAAAACACACTTGTTTAATATTATTATTATTATTATTATTATTATTAAGGCAAACAGAGTAAGAGTAGTCAAAACAAGCCAGAGTTCAGTAACCGGATCGGGTAGTTAGCCAAACAAAAGTCAGAGAGCCATAGATAAACGTAGTAATACAGCACGCAGGATCAGGAGCCAGAAGGAATGTCAGCTGAACAAGTCTTCAACAGGAACGCAGGAGAAAGTCTCTGTGATGTTGACAAAGGCAGAGATCAAGTGAGCTGGATGGCTTTAAGTAGGCAGGACTGACGAGCAGAATCAACAACAGCTGGGTAACTGTGGAGAGAGATGGGAGCTGGCAATTAGCTGACAGCTGAGCGGCCAGCTCAGAGAAGGAACGGCTGAGCCCAGCCTTGACACCGAGGAACCATCGTAAGATTTTCTGATAGTGTGTACACAATTTTCGACAGCTGATTCTGACCTTCCGAATGAAAATTTCCTAAGGGACAAACTCCAAATATTTTCTTGTATGGGCCCAGAATGATTTCTTTTTAATGTGTACCGTTTTCTTATGATTTTCGCATGAGAAAAATCAGAAACAAAAGATTGCGTATAATCAGAAACAATAAACAGCAAAGAAAAAAAGCCTTTGTCGTATGAGAATTTTCAAACATTATTTCCTTCCTAGGTTCGGACTTGCTGTAAAACAAAGAGGAAAACCAGATGATTGTTCACCCAAGTGTACCCCACTTAACACATTTTACAAAAAATGTTCTGTACAGCGAGATTCTAATCCTGATATTTCTGTCAAATAGCACAACCAGATTCTGACTTAACTTTTCTTTACTATAGCTCAATCCATACAGCTGGTCAGAGGCTGACCCAGCTGGTGTCTGGACCATGTTTACATCCAATTGTGCAGGCAGCTTCAGGAGGTAAATGCAAAGACAGAGGTACAATTTAAAATATATTGAGGCTCCGTTCACATTAACATTTTAATGGAACCTCATGTATTATGAGAAATAGCCCTCCTCAAGCAGGATATTGTGCTAATTCTGTAGGTAAATAAGAGAATCAGAACCTTCAATAAGTGGAGGTATGGCATTGATAATAAAGTTGGCAGTTCCCCACAACTGGGCCTCTTTGAACAGAGAGGATTCCCTTACTAGGAAGTTAATCAGTAATCTAATCAAGTAATTGGAAGCAGAATAAGTACTGCAACCAGCATATAATACTAACCATAAGCATATAGATGCACACCAGTATACAAATAGTACAACTTTATATCATAAAAGATTAATAACAGTACATACATTCAGTGTACAAATAGATATTATCAGCAAAGGGCCTTATACAAGTCCAAGTGGATTGTGCACCATGGTATAATTGTTACTTCTAGAGATACATCCAGATGAATGTTGCATCAAAGACAAGTTGCAGTGGCCCCTGAGGATGATACATCATCTGTGGCCGCCCCTGTTAGACAGAGATCAATCATTCTTCTGTTGAAGGTACGTGTTGCCAAATTGCTCATTGATCAGCTACAGCCACTGATCAGTGTATTTTGACAGTGTCTGGTGCCGCTGTTGGAAGAAATGACTCAGTGGAGGGGATTACTCTATCCACCTCATTTGTGCCTGCTGGCTGAAGGAAAAAAAAGCTGTGTATGGCCATCTTAACAGACTCCTGCACTATATAGATTATATTGTAAATTATATAATTCTGACTAAAGTGCTTATTGTCTCAACAGTTGCTGGTTGCAAAGAAGTTTATTTAAGTTCTTATTTAATAGACATGTGCATTCGTTTTCGTTCGAATGCATTTTCGTTCGAATTTCAGGTATTTTCGTTATCGTTTTAACAAACGATAACGAACGTGCAGAATCCGAAAACTGAAAGATCCGATATAAACAAATGCTTTATTTTGTTTTTGTTGCAACAACAGTTCAATATAGATAGGAGATTCGACATGACGCTGACAATAGCGATCTGTGTCCATCGAACCTGTGGTCGAATGTGCCTAACCTTAGCTCTATTAGTCCAAGATTATTCTACATAGAGAGAAAAGATTCGACATAGAGAGAAAAGATTCGTCATTATAGAGGCAATAGCAAAAAAGGTCGAATGTTCCTAACCTAACTCTATTAGTCCAAGATTATTCGACATAGAGAGAAAAGATTTGACATGAAGATTCGACGAAGCAGTCACCGCGAGCGGACATTTATGGTCAAATGCTCCGCCCATAGGATATAGATGAATTCTAATGTTGGTTGACTAGTAATAATAATTAATAAATATAATTATTACTAGTGTCATTGCTCAACATTAGAATTCTACTATAGCTTGTAGGCGGAACATTCAACCGGAAATGTATGATTGCGGCGTTGTACAGTTTAGCTGCTCCGTCGAATCTTCTTAGAACATTCGACAGACACCATAAGCCTTCAATGACAGATTCAACCTTAATTGTTTTGGATTTTCGGATGAATGCATTTAACTAAACGAAATAAAGAAAAACAAATTTCGGGAGTAACTAAATTTATGTTTAGGACGAAAACGAAATTCCAAAACGAAATATTTCAGTGTGCACATGTCTATTATTTAACCACTTCAGTCCCGGAAGGATTTGCCCCCTTAATGACCAGAGCATTTTTTACAATTTGGCACTGTGCTGCTTTAATAATGGTAATTGAGCGGTCATGCAATGCTGTACCCAAACAAAATTTATGTTCGTTTTTTTTTTCCCCACAAATAGAGCTTTCTTTTGGTGGTATTTGATCACCTCTGCAGTTTTTGTTTTTTGTGAAAATTTTGAAGAAAAAAAAATTTTCTACTTCTTGTTATTAAAAAAATACAGTAAACTCAATTTTAGTCATACATTTAGGCCAAAATGCATTCAGCCACATGTATTGGGTAAAAAAAATTCAATAAGCGTATATTTATTGGTTTGTGCAAAAGTTATAGAGTCTACAAACTAGGGTACATTTTCTGGAATTTACGTAGTTTTTAGTTTATGACTGCCTATCTCATTTCTTGAGGTGCCTAAATGGCAGGACAGTACAACCCCCTCCCCCCAAATGACCCCATTTTGGAGTGTAGACACCCCAAGGAATTTGCTGAGAGGCTTGTTGAGCACATTGAATATTAATGTTTTATTATTTTTTAACCACAAAAAGTTCACAAAGTTGTCACTGAAATGATATATTGCTCAAACATGCCATGGGTATATGTGAAGTTACACTTCACAGGTGCATTCAAAATGGAGTCATTGGAAATGATTGTTTCGGTTGTAGAGTCAGGAGACTGGATGGTTTCCATCGATCTGGCGGATGCGTATCTTCATGTCTCCATAGACGCATCTCACCATCGCTTTCTCAGGCCTTCCGTGGAAGGCTCTCATTTTCATTTGTAATCTCTCCCATTCGGTCTCTGTACGACTCTGAGAACGTTTTTAAAGCTACTGTCTGCTGTTGTTGCGACTCTCAGGGTCAAGGGAGTGCAAATATTTAATTATCTAGATGACATGCTACTTCTGGGTCCATCAAATGAGCTCCTTCTAGTTCATGTGAATTTCACCTGCAAAACACTAGCTTGTTTCGGTTGGTTGATCAACTTTCAGAAGAGCCAGATGCATCTGACCCAAATGTTGGAGTACAATTCAACACGGATCGGGGTCGTGTTTCTCTTCCTCAGAGGGAGGTCCAGGAGATCCAGTCTCAGACAAAGCGGTGATGGCCAGCCCTTCTATGATGCTGAAGGAATGCATGCAGTATCCGGGGGGTTTTATCAGCCACAGTTCCAGTAGTCCCGTGGGTCAGGTGGAGCAGAAGGTTTCAATGCAACTTTTTTCTTCAGTGGGATCGTCTGCCAATTCCGATAATCTGGTCCCTGGTTTGGTGGTCAGTAGCTCGCAATCTTTCCCGCGGAGTTCCATTTAAGGCCTCAGAACCAATAGTGGTGTCGACCAATGCCAGTCTGGCAGGCTGCGGGGCACACAGCCTGGGACAGCAGGTTCAAGGCCACTGGAACCTTTGTGGGGTGAAGAGTTAAAATTTCCTGGGATTGGATGCTGTCAGATGCACTCCAATGTTGAGAGGTCGAGCTGTCAAGATTCTTTTGGACAACAAAACTACGGTGGCTTATATTGTCTCATCAAGGGGGCACAAGAAGTCACCCTCTCCTTCAGGTGGCATGTCAATCTTCCTATGCACAGAGAAGAATCTCTGCTCTCTTACAGCATTTTATCTCCCTGGGCCTGGTAATGTTTTAGCAGATCGCTTGAGTTGAGGCTTTGGGGATCACAACAAATGGGGCCTCAACCCCAAGTACCTACGCAAGATCTTCAGGGTCTGGGGGACGCCTTTGATAGATCTTATGGCATTGGAGGAGAATTGTCAACTGCCTTGCTTCTTCTCCCAGACCTGGCATCCACAGGCATTGGGTCAGGGTGCTCTGTCCAGGTCTTGGTGTATGTGTTTCCGCTGTTTCCACTGGCTCTCAAATCCTGCTGAAGATTCAGTGATAAAGGGTCACAGCAATAGTAGTCCTACCTTACTGGCTCAAGGAGCTGTGGTTCCCTCTGGCTTGGAGGATAAAGTTCTGCAGAGTGGGGCCTGACACCTGAACCGCAGGAGGATAAAGTTAATGACATTATTACAGGCTCGTAAGATCGAATGTAACCTATCACCGGATCTGGAATACTATGGAAAGGGGTTGGGACCTTCGATCTCCTTCAGTATTTAACATTTTGGAGTTTCTGCAGAGTGGTCTCCAAGGGTTAGCTTATAATTCCCTGAAGGGTCAAATCCCTGTTTGTCATTTTCCTGAAACTTGTGGCAAAATATAAAATATTACATGGACTCAACATGCTTCTCAGCACATAGCTTGGGGTGTCTATGTTCCAAAATGGGGTCATTTGGGGGGGGGGGGGTTGTGCTATCTTGGCATTTCATGGCCTCCGAAACTGTGATAGGTAGTGAGGAGTGAAATAAAAAATTTACGCCCTTAGAAATCCTGAAGGCGGTGATCGGTTTTCGAGGTCTTGTACGTGACTAGACTGCCAAGAAGTCTCACACACGTGGTCTCTCCATATTCAGGAGAAGCAGCAGAATGGATTTTGGGGTGTAATTCCACACATACCCATGGCATGCATGGGCAATATATAATTTAGTGACAACCTTGTGTAAAATATATAAATAAATTGTAATTTTCCCAAAACTTGTGGCAAAATATAAAATATTCCATTGACTCGAGGCCCCTCAGCAAATAGCTTGGGGTGTCTACTTTTCAAAAAGGGGTCATGGGGGGGGTTGAACTGTCCTGGCATTTTATTCACAACATTGGAAACTTATGCCCCACACCACCCACTCTTCTATCCACTTGAAGACAAAACCCTTTCTGACACTTTTTGTTTACGTGAAAAGATATTTTAAAGCAAAGGCCCTACAGATAAAAATTGAGTTTTTTTTCACACAGTATGCGCACAGCAATTTTTCAAATGCAATTTTTTTTAGAAAAAAAAACCCTTTTTTGAATTCTAATGCACTAAAACACACTGAAGTGATGAGAAAAAGTCCTGGATAGCCGCACTCAAAATGATTATAGCCATTATAGATTATAGATTATAGATCATAAGCTATTATTAAACACTTACTATAGTGTGAAAAGCTTCAGTTTCCTGCATTTTCTGCTGTGGCATGTAATTCTGTTTCTTTTTACTAAATAAAGGCTATAATCATTTTGAGAGCGGCTATCCAGGGCTTTTTCTCATCACTTCATCGTTACAAGCATTGCCGGCACCTGTAGCTTCCAGCATGGAGGAGAGGTCTGTTCCTAATTGACCTTCCTAGAGCGGTGATATTTTCTTCTCTGCAATAAAACACACTATATTGCCCAAATGTTTGATAAAATATAAAAGATAATCTTATGCTGAGTACATAGATACCAAACACGACATGCTTTAAAATTGCACACAACCTTCATTTTTAAAAGCCTTTAAAAGCCTTTACAGGTTACCACTTTGGATTTACAGAGGATGTCTACTGCTAAAATTACTGCCCCCAATCTGACGTTCGTAGTGATACCTCGCATGCATGGTGCAATTGCTGTTTACATACAACACAAGACTGATGCTTGCGTTCGCATTTGCATGCGAGCATAGGGGGACAAGGGTGCGCTTTTTTAATTATTATTTATTTTGCTTTTTTTATTTTATTTTTTACACTGTTCCTTTCATTTTATTTTTTTGTGATTTTTTTTTTATCACAGGTAAATGTCCCCTATGATGCTAATAGGTAGTGACAGGTACTTTTTTTTGCAAAATACTCTAGATCCCTCTTCTGCCCTCAAAGCATCTGACCACACCAAGATCGGTGTGATAAGATGTTTTCAAAATTTCCCAATGGTGCTGTTTATATCCAGCGAAACCAAAGTCACGAAATGCTCGTAGCTTCCAGGTTCTTAGGCCATAGAGATGATTGGAGCCATTCTGGTCTCCATTTAGCTTTATGATCAGCCTGTAGAACCACCTGCATTCTCAGGTTCCCCGGTGGGACAGGAGAGCCAGCAAAAACCATAAAAGACGGTGGGGGGAGTCTCCCCCCCACTGCTTGTAATAGCAGTCTAGCGGATAATTAGCTGCTAGGATTGCTTTAACATGAAAGCCGACTGCTGGCTGAAAAGAACGATACCAAGATACCTATACCTGCAGGCATCATTCTGGTATAACCACTCAAAGTCCAGCAACATACCAGTACATTGCTGGTCCTTGTTGGGCATATATTGTAATGTTCTTTTTTTTCATGCAGCCTGTGGGCTGAACAAAAAAAGAGATTAATAAAAATGTGGTGTTGCACTAATCCTTTACTATAAAAAATACATGTAGTAGCACAGTAGTGGTGGGTGTATCTAAAGTGCAGATCTATTGCAGTCAGCCATCACAACCATGCTAGTGTGTGGCTCTGCAATAGCGTGAAGATATAAACCTCTATCTAAGGGTACCTAAAACTCTAAGACTATAAATATATATATATATATATATATAGATATATATATATATATAGATATATATATATATATATCTATATATATATATAGAGATATAGAGATAGAGATAGATAGATATCATAAAAAACATAAAAAAATTATAACTGGAGAGAATAATCAATAATACATTAAACAAATGTATATACACATACAAATAAGTGTGATAAGTGCTCATCAAAGTGATAATAAATCCTTATGGGGAGATAATAATAAATCATACAATCCACTGGAGAAATAAAAATAAAGAAAAATAAGATCAAAAATATAACAGTCTGCTGACTGGACAAGTGTGCATCTGGTGTCTCTTAACACATAGCCAGGTGCATAAATATAGCGTGAATCGTGCTCTTATAACGAGTCCAGTGATATCTAGTCCTCTCCTAATTGTGCAAAAAATAGTGTTACACTAAAAGTATTTTAAATAAAGTCCGGAGCATGTGATCCACTCAGTGCAAAATAGACATGACACAGGTGATAAATCTCTCTTCATGCAGCACAGCACACACTGGTGGGCAATGGCCCCTTACCTTAAGGTGGAGGGTAATCGCATTTAACCACTTTATAGGGATGGCAGCCTTTAGTTGTTAATACCATGAAGTCAGCAAACAGTGTGGGCGGTGGTGGTACACTCCTATCCTGGCTCGTCTCCTTTAAGGAGTGCGTCCCTCCAAGTAGTGTCCCGGGGTCACCGAGATAAACCAGAAAGGAAGATCCACAATAGTATAGTATTGTCTGATAGTAATTCAATTTTTTATTAAAGTATATAAGTACTCACATTTAAAACCATAATGCTAGGCGGAGATCTGACGAGTGGCGAGCTCGTAGTGCAAATACAAACAAAAGACTTTTGTTTGTATTTGCAGTGCTGTACCCTACGCTAATGCTCCACTAGTGTGTTGTAGCGTTGGAAACATTCACCGATGCAGAGACCAAGTTTGGCAGGACAAGAGGGACAATAATAGCAGGTGTCACGCCTGTATCTGCATTTCCTACAGACACGACATCATCTTTGGGGTGTTCGTTGGGTAGGGGTACCAGGGAGGACATATGGAAAATGCCTCTCATGCAGCCGTCTCACTGCATTTGCATTGGGAAGTTGGGGCACAGCACCGTCTGGAAACAGAAGGGCTGTGATGACCTCTTCCTGGAATTTAAGGAAGGATCCGGTTCGTCCTGGTGCTTTATGTAGCACATAAGCGTTCAGCAGAGCCAATTGAAATAGGTATACAGATACTTTTTGTACCAGCGTCTGGCTCTACGGGCAATTAAAGCAGAGTTCCAACCACATATATTATTTTTTTTTTTTTTAAATCCATCTGTTACTATCATATTATGCTAATGTTGCATTAGTTAGGCTGCTAACTAGCGATGCTTTTGTTAGTATTTTATTAAAAAATTTACCTTATATTCCTCATGCTCGGGCATTCCCATCTTGCTTGTGGGCAGACGAAGCCCACAAGCATAAACTTCCGGGTTTACGGTGCTGCTGAATAACCAGCATGCACCACCCGTTCTCACGCATGCGCAGTAAGCACACATTGCATCAATGAGAGCCCTCGGCGCTGCCCACTGACTCCTGGGAAAGAATGACACTCATCTTCCAGGAGCCCTAGCGAGCACAGGCGCCGAGAGAAATTACGTAAATCACTGAAAAGGCAGAATACAGGAGACCCCGTAGCAACAGTGAAGAAGGGGTGAGTAAAAAAAAAATGTCCAATTGTTGCTGAAGGATTATGATGTTTATTTCTGTAAATAAAATTTTATGGGTGAAACTCCACTTTAAGTACGGCGCTATAAACTGGACATTGAAGTCCACCCCTCCCATATTAAGGTTGTATTCGTGGACACAGAGGGGTTTCACAACAACACCAGTCGCCGTAGGAATTTCGACTGTCGTGTCTGCGTCAAGGGAGGACCCCAAACAATCTTGCCAGCGCTCCCTATGTAGTCTGGGCAGTTGTTGGGCTCCACTCCTCTTTTCCCTCGTAAACCATAAAACTATATGTAAAGCCTGTTACCCTGTCACAGAGCTTATACAACTTGACCCCATATCTGGCACACGTGCTGGGAAGATACTGTTTGAAAGACAATCGGCCAGAAAACCTAATCAGGGAATCAAGGCAGACAACTTGATCGGGAGTAAACAAGGCTGCAAACTTGGTTTAAGTGGTTTACGAGGAGAAGAATTTTGTGGAGCCGATCAAATCCAGGGTCATCCTGAGGACGACAGAGTTCATTGTCATTGAAGTGCATAAACCGCAAGATCTGCTCACATCTAGCCCTGGTCATGGAAGCAGAACACGGGCATATAATGAATTGGGTCAGTGGACCAATATGACCGCAACTCACTCTTTTTAGTTATGTCCATGAGGAGGGATAGGCCCGGAAAGGTCTTAAATTCGAAAACCGTAATAGGTTTCCAATTTCTGGCAAGGGTCAACTGGGGATTAGAGGCGATGAATTAACCAACATACAAATTGCTTTGGTCTGCAATAGATCTATAGAGATCTTCCGTGAAAAACAGCGAATAAAAATCAAGTGACGTAAAATCAACTGTTTCCACCTGAATTCCGGGTTGGCACGTGAATGGGGAAGTACGGGCGCTGCAGAAGTGGTGGGCTCCCAATTAGGATTGGCAAATGCAGCGGGAAGGGCACTATGGGCTCGATGGGCCTGTCTTTGTCTTCTTGGTGGCTGTGGGACACTACTTGTGCTAATTACCGCACCAGCTTGAACTGCACTTATGGGACTCGCCAAATCACAACATGATACTGCAATGCTGGTTTGACTACGACCAGGTGTAGTAGGCCGCTGGTGCTTGCCAGTTCACCAGAAGGATGAGGGGCACCAGCACTGGCTCTCTGCTCTATATGAGAGCCCTGCAGTTCTTCCACCTCAACAACAGAAGAATGGGGTCGGGTACGCCTGACCTTAGCAGGGACCCCTACTCCTGTCATCAGAGCTATCTGTCAGGGTGCCGCTGCTGTCTAATGATTCGCATACTGAGCCTGAATCTGCCAGTGAGACAGCTTCCCCTTCGCTCTCATCTGTTTTGCTCAGCAACGCGTAGGCCTCTTCACTAGTGTACCTCTATCTGGACATTTTGACCTCTATATTTATAGGTACAACTTGTGCCACTTACGAAAAAGAGGCAAAAAGAGCACCTGATTGTCAGAACCTACTTCAATCGCTACCAAAAAACTGTTAGCATTTGCAGGGATCAGGCCTGATTCTGTGAACGCTGCAGTTGTGTGTTGTGTTTTGTAAGTGACAGCTATCGATTGATACTGCACTTGGGTGGGTTGGACTGGGCTAAGCAGAGGGGCTAAATGCAGGTGCTAGCAGGTATCTGGGCTGATCCCGCTAATGACGCAGTTTTGGGAACCCTAAACTACTGGGGACACTAGTATAGACCTGATCAGATCAAAGATATTGATCCGTTCAGACACTATACTAGTAAGGGAGGTGTATGGTGCGTGCGTGGGTGTTAGCGCTACTGGCACTAAGCTGACACTGTCTGGGACTGACACTGACCCCAGCTGACGCTAAAACCTAACTTATGTCACCCGACGGGCGATCAGGGGGTTAAACCTTTATTAGGTAATATATGGCGAGTGCCCTGACGCTATAAAAAAATAACTAACTAACCAGCGTCACCCGTGACACTAATACGGTGATCACTGGTGACGGGGTGAAAGGGTTAACTGGGGGCAATAAAGGAGTTAAAACCTTTATTATGTAATATATGGGGATACCCTGACACTATAAAAGACTGACAGTGAAACTAACTAACTAGCGTCACTCGTGACACTAATATGGCACTCAGAATGTAGATCTATACACTATATTATTGACACTGGTGACAGGGGTAGAGGGATTAACTAGGGGATGATCAAGGGGTTAAACCTTTATTAGGGGGGTTTAGGGAGGTACCCTAGACCTACCTGGGCCTACTACTAGCTACCCTAACGCCGATTAGTGTCACAAATGACACCAGTACAGTGATCAGTAAAAAATCTGAAACCTGCACTTGGTGACACAGTGACAAGGAGTGAAGATGTTAACTGGGGGGGGGGGTGATCGGGGGTGATCGGGGGGTGAAATGTGTGCCTATGTCTAATGGTGTCAGTGTAGTGTTGGTGCAACTCACGGTTAGATGTCCTCTCTCTCCTCTCACTGGAACTGAAAAGGATTCCACAAGGGGAGATGACATCACTTCCTCTGCCTATGTTTACACTTACAGGCAAAGGACAGTCTCTCATTCACCAGAACCGATCATCAGGTCCAGGCCAGAAATCATTGGCCTGGAGACTGATGAGTTCTGAAGCGAATCTGAACGCTTCAGGTGCGCCGGGTGCACGTCCGACACATAGCTACAACGATTTGCCAAGGAGAGCCGACCTGCTGCCGTATAATGACGGCGGCTGGTCGGCTACTGGTTAAGGCATGAATCGAAGAAGAGACTGGAAAGCCCCACTCTGACACCTTTATTGAAGACGGTTAAAAAATTTTTCTGGTACAAAGATATCAGAGGCACAGGATCAATGAAAAGCTGACATGCTTCACACCACTATGGGGTGCTTAGTCATAGCACCCCATAAGCTATGACTAAGAACCCATAGTGGTGTGAAACCAGTCAGCCGTCTTGAATAAAGGTGTCAACAGAGTGTGGCTGTCCAGTCTTTTCTTCGATTCATTCCTACATGCAGAGCCAGCACCTGTTTCCATTAGCAGGTGGAATGCATTATGAGATGTCTGCCTAGAGTGGTGGTCTTTTGTTACTGGTTAAGGTAGGCTCAGAATAAGTGTTCACTCTCTCTGTCTATTTTCACAAAACGATATGTAATGGATGAGTTTCAGAGTTTAAAAATGATTGTGCTGAGATTTATACATGTTTGTGAGACTCTTGCTTGTGGCACAGCAATCAAGAGAGGGTCAGAGACAGGCAGGGGCAAGGTGACTGGGTGTCTTTAATGCTCTGAACCCCATTCTCCAGTATCATCATTTTATACTCTTGTCCAAAGCTGGATTCAGGTCTTTTCCACTATTGTTAATACCTATAAAGAAAAGGTTGTAGCATCATGAAAACTTCATTAATTCAAGGTTCTATGATACTAGGATCAACCCTGGTCACTGCTAACATCTCTTTTGCTGGGTTTATGAGTTAAGGTGATCAGAAAGGCACAGTGTTTGGTTTGCAGGGCTTTAATTATTTGGTACTACCTTAGATAGTGGAAGTTGAAAAGGACTTAGTATGCAACCTGAAGTAATTAAATGTACATCATTGTATGTAGATTTAGTCCACCCAAAATCAACATTTTAAAAGATAACTCCACTTTCGTAGGAAAATAAAATAAAAATAATACAGCATATACAATTGCGACTCAAGTCCTATTGTAATTGAATGTTATTAAAAATTATCTTTCCTTTCAATCTGCAGCTCTAAAATTTTCTGTAAAATGCAATGCAATATCGCTACGTGGAGGTGTTATGTCCCCCAGAAACATAATTTCCTGCTTGTGTGATTGGCTCACTGATTTTCCCAGAAGTCTGCACTAAGATACAAGTCCAATTATTGGCATCCTCTGCAACAAAAATGTAATATTTGGTGAGATGCTCCCAAATGGAAATCATGTCTAAAGGGATGCAGACCTTGCCAATTTCCTCATTAGAGCCCTGCAGGGGCAGCAGATGATTGACTATAAAACCACTCCCTTAAAGATTCATGGACACAGACAAACAAAGAGCTATTAGTTCAGAATACCAAAAGGTAGGAATCTGCAACAAAGTATGTTAAAATCCTTGCAATGCACATACAGTAGATCACCCAGAAGGGGTTTTTTTTTTTCAATAAAAGTGGAGTTACTCTTTAAGTGTTAGTAGATTCTAGAGAGAAATATTTATTTTAATTTTTGTCCTAATACAAGGTAAAACATGTCAGTTTGTTAACCACTTCAATACCTGGCACTTTCACCCCCTGCCTGTCCAGGCCAATTTTCAGCTTTCAGTGCTGTCAATTTGATTGACAATTGCGTGATCATGCAACAGTGTACCCAAATGAAATTTTTAAAATTTTTTAGAGACAGAGCTTTCTTTTGGTGGTATTTAACCACTTCAATACCAGACACTTAGACACCTTCCCGCCCAGGCCAATTTTCAGCTTTTATCGCTGTCGCAATTTGAATGACAATTGCACGGTCATGCTACACTGTACTCAAACTATTTTTTTATCATTTTTTTCCCACAAATAGAGCTTTCTTTTGGTGGTATTTGATCACCTCTGTGGTTTTTATTTTTTGTGCAACAAATAAAAAAAGACCAAAAATTTTGAAAAAAAAGTTTCTTTGTTTCTGTTAAAATTTTTTGTAAATAAGTACATTTTCTTCTTCAATGACGGGCACTGATATGGCTGCACTGACGGGCACTGATATGGCAGCACTGATGGGCACTGATGAGGTGGCACCAATGAGGTGGCACTGACGGGCACTGATGGGCACTGATAGGCGGCACTGATGGGCACTGATAGGTGGCACTGGTATGCGGCACTGATGGGCACTCATAGGTGGCACTGATGGGCACTCATCGGTGGCACCGATGGGCACTGGTAGGTGGCATTGATGGGTACTTATGGGTGGAACTGATGGGTACTTATGGGTGGCACTGATAGGTGGCACAGATGGGCACTGATGGGTACTGATAGGTGGGCACTGATGGGCATGGATGGGCACTGACAGGTGGCACTGATGTACACTGATGGGTGGCACTGATGACCCTAAGGGTGGCATTAATGGGCATCACTGCAATATAATGGTGCCAATCAGTGCCCATTTGTGGGCACTGTTTGGCACAGATTGGGCACTGACTGGGCACATTGGGCACATGTGGATGGCCATGGGGTACATACCTGGCCATCCACATGTTGCCCCCTTCCCTGGTGGTCCTAGTGGCGATCCCTGGTGGTCCAGTGTGGTCATCTGAGAGGAGCTGCACTGATAAACAAACAACGCAGACCCCCCTGTCAGGAGAGCCACCGATTGGCTCTCCTCTACTCGCGTCTGTCAGACGAGAGTGAGGAAAAGACGATCAGGGGCTCTTCCTATTGACATTGTGATCAGCCGTGATTGGACACGGCTGATCACATGGTAAAGAGCCTCTGCCGGAGGCTCTTTACCAAGATCGATGGAGCGGTGTGTCAGACTGACACACTGCTCCACCGATCGCCGCGATGCGTGCCCCCGTGGGAGCGCCGGCATGTTATCCTGCTGGACGTCATATGAAGCCCAGTCAGGATAACTGAACCACCGCCCGGCCGTCATCTGCTATGGGCCGGGCGGGAAGTGGTTAATCACCACTAGGTTTTTTATTTTTTGCTAAACACATGTAAGAAGACTAATAATTAAAAAAAAATAAGTTTTCTTACTTTCTGTTATAACATTTTGTAAATAAGTAATTTTTTTCTTCATTGATAAGGCTGCACTGATGGCCACTGATGAGGCTTCACTGATGGCCACTGATGAGGCTTCACTGATGGGCACTGATGAGGCTTCACTGATGGGCACTGATGAGGCTTCACTGATGGGCACTGATGAGGCTTCACTGATGGGCACTGATGAGGCTTCACTGATGGGCACTGATAAGCTCCACTGATAAGCTACACTGATTGGCACTGATGGGGCTTCACTGAAAATCAGAACCTGTGGAGGATGTCCATGGATGTCGGCCCAGAACCTGAGGCCAGTGCTGTAGTCATCTTTCGGCTACAGCACGGGCAAGAACTGATTAAAGTCACACTAAATAATTTTCCTCAAAAATAATCCATACACATCCACTACATAGTGGCACTGTGATCTGTTTTTCATGAAGATGTATTTTACTGTGTTTGTCTACCACCTCTCAACATCCTCCATGATCTCCTGAACCTCTCCTTTCCCCATCTCATTTACATTTATTTGGAACCAATAGGGAATGTTAGTTGTGGTCATGTGCACTGCTCTATGCACATTACAAATCCCATAGTCCATGAACCATGGTCCCTTGCCCATCATGGGAGCAAGCAAGAGAGGGTTGATGCATTCCTGCACACAGTCGGAGCATGGAGAATGAACGTAGTCACCCTCTAACTACAAGTCAGCTCACAGCAACAAAAGAAGGGAATTGGGAGATTTGGAGGAAGCTGTGAGCAATAAAAGGTACTTTTAAACATACTTAAATAGAATATACTGTATTTTGTAAGCCATGGAGTTAATAAAAAAAAAAATGTTTGGGATGTTGACCACAGAAAAAGTGGTTGAAAAAGATTACGGTACTGGGCACATCACTGCTTATCTTTCCACTGCCCAGGTCTTACTGAATAAACCTGATTATGTAAAGGAAATTCAAATAAAAGACACACAAAACTATTTCTTAAAAAAATCAGTTAATACCCTGACATTGTGTATATTTATTTCTGTACTAATTACTCTACCTGAACTAAAAATGGTCTATACCTATTTTTTCCCCTTAATAGTCATCAGTTCTAAGTTCTAAAAATGGTTACCTTGGGAAATCCTCTTACATGGAAGATTTACTAACTTCTAATACTGTTTACAGCACCGGATTTTCACATTACTCACATCACTAACTATAATTTAGAGATCAAAGTGGAGCACACATTAGAGGAAGCTGCAGGGCTTTTTCTATTTATATCATGCTTTATAGACCAGAATATATAACCAGCAATTAACCAAATAAATTACAATATCGTTTTCTTTGTTATTCATTTTAGACTGAGATCAAAAGGTATATTTTCTGATCACTATATTTGTCCATTAGGTATATGGGAATTTAAAATTATGAAGCAGCTTTTAGAACTATGAACAGATAATAATGGATACTATGTAAATAGTATGTAAGTACCAACAAGAAATAATAGGAAACTCCCTTATTTGCTTTATTGCCACAAAGACTGAATATATACAGTATATGACCATGACCCAGATAAGGTAAGAACAAAATCCCTATGCATACCATCAACACACTAGGACATAGGAAATAGAGCAAAAAATCCCAGCTTGTAGGAGAGTTTGTGTCTACCATGTGCATTTTGTTTAACTAGCTACTGAATAGGTACATTTGGGACTATGATAAATACTTCAAATAAGCTGCTTGAGTTTCAGACACAGACAGAATATTGTAGAATTAACATTACAATAGGTGTTAGTTGTAACTGAGATTTTTTTTCTAATATATTGTATAATTTTTAGGAAAATATGATTTGTGATCCAATTCCTTTGTGATAGAAGGGCTGGCATTCAAAAGATGAAAAAGACACTATGGGGGTCATTTAATATAGCACCAATAAAGGATCCTGCATTCCTGGGAAATAGCTTCCAGTTAAGGCCAATTAAGACTTCAACTCTCAGAAACTGGGCGCAAATGCAAATAGAAAGCATCGCCTGTCAGATTACATATGCGAGAATAGTGGAAGTCAATGGGGCTTGAACCTGCAAAATCCAAAGTTTTCACTGAAGGCTTATATGCAAGTTCTTTGCCATAAAAAGTGTTTGGAGGCCTGGGTCCTGCCCCAGGGAATATGTATCATTTGGAAAAAAATTTTAAAAATGGACATTTTTTCAGGAGCAGTGGTTTTAATAATACTTAAAGTTAAACAATAAAAATTTAAAAAATTCCTTTAAATATCGTGCCTGGGGGGTGTCCTTTGTATAAAGAGAAAGAAAAAGGGGTACCCTATTAGGAGGATACCTGGTAGGCGGTTACTTTCAGCAGTAAAAAATTAGATCAAACTAAAATTATCAAGATAATAAGTAATTGATTTATTTTATTTACAAATATAAATTCATTATATCAAAGAATTAAATTGGAGAAAGTGCAGTATTTAAAAAAAAATGATTAACTACTGTGTAGCAATAAATTAATCACCTCAAACATTCAACAAACAAGACAAACAACAATACAATACAATACAACACTGAACACTGTCCGGACGTTTTGGCATTAGCCAACAGTCAGTCTGCGAATCAAGTCGCTTAACTTAATTTGATTTAATAAACTGGGGTCTTATTAGTCCCCTATGTACCTTAATTGTTGGTGGCTGATGGTGGGCTAATCCAATTGTGGAGGGAGTGAGAGGTGGGGGCAGGGTGCTGGTCTGAGGGAAAATAATAATTGAGCCTATCCTGCTAGAAAATGATTATTGTCTATGAGCAGCAGTATTGAAATGCTGTGTTGGTCCTTATGTTGACGAAATTGATTATCGGTCTTATATTGAAGTTAATAGGAAAAACAGGCAGTCCTTAAAGTGCATAGTATTATATCAACACTGGATCCAGTCATATGATTGTTGTGGTGCTATTCATTTCAATATTCAATTGATCGTCATATTTCAAAAAGAAGATATCTGACACATCACAATTTTCTTAGCATTAAGGACTTGACTGCAATTAACTAGAAGTCTCTTTATCTGTAATACAGCCAGTATAAGGCAACTTGATGGCCGGAGACTTTTTAGATGATGAATAAACACAGCAGGTGGAATTAATATAAGTCATGTGGAAGATTCCATACATTACCGCCCTGCTGTTAAGTAGCCCGATCCAATAGTCTCAGTGATTGGTATGGCGACCAATTTGAACCATGGTGCATTCTCCGTCACCGAAGCACGGACTGGGGGAAGGTCCTTCCCGAATGCATCTCCGTGACCAAACGCTTTCAGATCGTGACAACACGATCATAGACAATACGCTCATAGACAATAATCATTTTCTAGCAGGATAGGCTCAATTATTATTTTCCTTCAGACCAGCACCCCGCCCCCCTCCTCTCACTCCCCCCACAACTGGATTAGCCCACCTTCAGCCACCAACAATTAAGGTACATAGGGGACTAATAAGACCCCACTTTATTAAATTAAGTTGAGTGACTTGATTCGCAGACTGACTGTCGGATAATGCCAAAACGTCTGGACAGTGTTCAGTGTTGTATTGTATTGTTACTTGTTTGTCTTTTTGTTGAATGTTTGAGGTGATTCATTTATTGCTACACAGTAGTTAATAATTTTTTTTTAAATACTGCACTTTCACCAATTTAGTTCTTTGATATAATGAATTTATATTTTGTAAATAAAATAAATCAGTTACTTATTATCTTGATAATTTTAGTCTGATCTAATTTTTTGCTGCTGAAAGTAACCGCCTACCAGGTATCCTCATAACAGGGTACCCCTTTTTCTTTCTCTTTATGCCACATGGTTACAGTGACAACACCTTAACAGGTGCAAGATCAAACTGGTAATCTATTATATTTGACCGTACATTAGTGGATCACTTGCTCATTTCCCTTTCCCCTCCCCCTAATTTTTCAATTGGTGTCCTTAGTATGCCTGTAAAGTAGCCCATCTTTCCTGTGTTTATTACTGTACTGCAGCAATATGACATTTCTAAAGGAAAAAATGTTATTTAAAATTGCTTGCGGCTGTAATGAATTGCCAGTTCCTGGCAATATAGAGTAGAAATCAAAGACAAAAATGGCATAGGATCCCCCCACCAGTCCATACCAGGTCCTTTGAGTCTGGAATGGATCTTAAGGGGAACTGCACGCCAAAATGTAAAAAAAAAAATGACCTAGGGGTCCCCCCAAAATCCATACCAGACCCTTATCTGAGCACCAATTCACATGGGGGGGTGAGATCTGAGGGCCCCCTTGTTGAAGGGGCTTCCAGATACCGATAAGCCCCCTGTCAGCAAACCCCCAAAACCACCAGGCAAGGAACCCCAAAGCACCCTCCCCATGTTGAGGGCATGTGCTCTAATTTAGTTCAGGAGGGGGGGGCGCTCGCTCATCCCCCACCCTTACCTGGCCTGCCATGGCTGCTTCCTTGGATATCGGTCTAGTATGGATTTTTTGGTGTGGAGTTCCCCTTAAAATCCATACCAGATCTGAAGGGCCTGGTATGCACTGGGTGGGTGGGGTAACCCTACGTCGTTTTTTCCTTTGATTTTTGGATAGCTGGATTTTTGGAATTCCACACCATTTTATTGAATAATTACATAACATTGCATGCATTTGAAGAGTTAAAATGATGGAATAAACCAAACTGATGTGCATTCACTAATTATGCTGCTGAGTACAATGTACGTTTTCAGGAGCTGATACCATTGGTGGGATTCAGACCCATGGCTTGAACCTTTGAAGGTAGCAGGGCATACCACTATGCTATGAAGTACAATCATAGGAGTTCAATCATTTGAGGCATTAATATTATGGTACCAACCATGCTCATGTGCCATTGGCTATTGGGTAGGGATGAGCCAAACATCCCCCCCCCCCCCGAACCACCAGAACTTGCGAACAGGCAAAAAATTTGTGTGAACACTGTTAAAGTCTATGGGACACGAACATGAAAAATCAAATGCGCTAATTTTAAAGTCTTATATGCAAATTATTGCCATAAAAAGTGTATGGGGACCCAGGTCCTGGCCCAGGGGACATGTATCAATGCAAAAAAAAGTTTCAAAAACTGCCTTTTTTTCGGGAGCAATGATTTTAATAATGCTTAAAGTGAAACAATAAAAATGAAATATTCCTTTAAATATCGTGCCTGGGGGTGTCCTTAATGTGCCTGTAGCAAATGTCTTTTAAAAAAAATGTCTTTTAAAACTGCTCGCGGCTGTCGGATCCCAGCAATATAGATAAAAATCATTGAAAAAAATGGCGTGAGTCCCCCCCCAGTCCATTACCAGGCCCTTTGGGTCTGGTATGAATATTAAGGGGGACCCCACACCAAAATTTAAAAGAAATTGCGTGGGAATCCCCCCAAAATCCATACCAGGCCTTTCAGGTCTAGTATGGATATTAAGAGGAACCCTGCACCCAAATTTGAAAAAAAAAATGGTGTGGGGGTCCCCCCAAAATCCATACCAGGCCCTTCAGGTCTGGTATGGATTTTAAGGGGAACCCCGTGCCAAAATAAAAAAAATGGCTTGGGGTCCCCCCAAAATCCATACCAGACCCTTATTCAAGCATGCTACCTGGCAGGCTGCAGGAAAAGGGGGTGACGAGAGAGCGCTCCCCTCTCCTGAACCGTACTAGGCCACATGCCCTCAACATGTCTTCTCCCAGAGCCGTGTCTCCCGCTGTCATCTTCTCCTGATGCTGTCTCTCTTGCCGCCATCTTCTGTCACTATTTTCTGTCGCTATCTTCTGTCGCCGTCTTCTGTCGCTGAGTGTCCTGCCACCACCTACTTCTCTTGCTGCTGTGTTCTTCCTCGCCACCGTCATCCTCCATTGTTTTGTCACCCGCTGTCTTGCTTCTCTTACACAGCTATGGGGCGTGACCATCTGTTGACGTCACATGGAAAGCCTGCCCCCTTTTTTCCAAAAAATAAAGGGGGCGGGGTATCCGTGTGACATCAATGCATGGTCATGCCCCATGGCTGTGTAAGAGATGCCAGCGGGTAACAACAAAAGGAGGAAGATGGGGTGAGGAAGAACCCAGCAGTGGGAGAAGTAGACGGTTGCGGGAGAGACAGCGACAGAAGATGGCGGCAAGAGAGACAGCACCAGAAGAAGCTAACGGCGGGAGACACGGCTTGAGGGAGAAGACTACTCATAGCTATTTTACAATAAAGGAATTGTCAAAAACCGGCTATTGGTTTTTTGTCACATTTCACTGCTTTTTTTGGTGAATGTGTAGGGGTACAATGTACACAATACCGATTCACATAGGGGGGGCTGGGATCTGGGTGCCCCTTGTTAAAGGGGGCTTCCAGATTCCGATAAGCCCCCCGCCCGCAGACCCCCACAACCACCGGGCAAGGGTTGTAGGGCTGAGGCCCTTGTCCCCATCAACATAAACTAGTGAACTAGTACCATAGGAAACCATGTTAAATAGACTAATGTGGAAAAAGTGTCAGAAACTGCGCTAAGACAAATAAAATAAATTCGAGAGGAGTTATGTCCAAAAATGTAACCCATCAGAAGCTGCAATTATCATGTAAACATTAATACAAGAAGGAAAATCTGGAAAATTAGAATCACGCTAACCAAAAATCAAAACTAATCTCATAAGTGCATCTAATAGTGAAAATCATAAAAATTCATTGAAGTCAAAACAATTCCCAAAAACTAAATGTGCATAAGCACATTAATAATTAAACCAAGCATTGAGTATATAAATGATGTGTCCATAATACATTCAGATAGTGACTGTGAAAAAAAGCAATCTAGTGAACGAATAAATAAATAAAAAACAGAACAAAAGACCACCCGTGCAAAAATGAAAAGTCCATATAATGCAAACAAGCCTTCCTCAAAAGCGTTGATTGAGAAATTATGTTGAATCCACCACTAAATCAGCAGAAATGAACTCTTTTTGTTCTGTTTTTTTATTTATTTATTCATTCACTAGATTGCTTTTTTCCACAGTCACTATCTGAATGTATTATGGACACATCATTTATATATTCTTATATTGATGTAGAATATTTTTCCAATTTATTAACCACGGACTCATCAATGCTTTGTTTATTTATTAATGTGCTTATGCACATTTAGTTTTTGGGAATTGTTTTGACTTCAATTAATTTTTAGGATTTTCACTATTAGATGCACTTATGAGATCAGCTTTGATTTTTGGTTAACAATTTAAGGTTAGAGCGATTCTAATTTTCCAGATGTTAAATAGATGTTGAATAGAAAGTTAATGACACCCCCAAATCAGTTCGCATATCGCAAAGCCAACTGCAAATTCAGACAACACCCATGTGATCCGGGTCCTGTGCAAGTTTGGTCCGAATGCGATGCAAATTCAGCCATACAATCTGTATGGCTGAGTTTGCAATGAAAATGGATGTGAAGTTGGGTGAAACTTACATCATCTATTTAAATGTGATTTATAGTAAATTATATTTATGAAAGTAAGACAAAGCAATTTAATTGCACAGAGAACAACTTTGTGATATGCCATTCAGTGTTATTGTTTTTGTCATTCACAGCACAAATTTTACAGCTATTTCTCATGGATGTAAATCGTTCTACTGCTATAGACCATAATTTCTCTTGTTTTGATTGTTTTATCTTATTAGAGTTTCAATTCCATGTTGCATGGTCTGTTTGTCTTTATCTGGTATAGTCCTGATTTCTTAAACTGATTTACTAAAGTGTGCCGTGGATGTCTAAACAAGCAAATTTCTAGAAAATGAAAATGCAGTTTGCCAGATAAGTGATTTCATAAAGTGGTAAGTGGTTTTCTTTTAGTTACTATAGAATCAAACAAACTTGTTGGAAATGATCAACAGCAACAAAAATAAAAAAAATTGAAATGTCATGACATGACTATAATCGTATGTCTCTCTCTCTATATATATATCTACATAATAATATGCTAAGATTACACCCATAATAAAGAATAAAAGTTGAATACTGATATAATGGAAGATGGCTTGCATATTACCCAACGTAACACCACTTGCAAATTATCTTCCATTCATCTTCTTTCTTAAGCTGAAGGTTACATGTATTTACTTCAAGCATCCAATCATATGAAGATGAAGCACTGTTGTTTTTTTAACCACTTCAATACCAAGCACTTATGCACCTTCCTGCCCAGACCAATTTTCAGCTTTCAGCGCTCTCACTTTTTGAATGACAATTACTCAGTCATGCTACACTGTATCCAAACAAAAGTTTTATAATAGTTTTTCTCATAAATAGAACTTTCTTTTGGTGGTATTTAATCAACGCTGGGTTTTTAATTTTTTTGTGATATAAGTGAAAAAAGAGCGAAACTTTAAAAAAAACACCTTTTTTTAGTTTGTATTGTAAAATTTCGCAAACAAGTCATTTTTCTTCATAAATTTGGGCCAATATTGATACTGCTACATATCTTTGGTAAAAATAACCCAAATTAGTGGATATTATTTAGTCTGTGTGAAAGTTAGAGGCTATTAGAGGCTACAAGCTATGGTGCCAATCACTGAAAATTAATCACATCTGATCACACCTGATGTACTGATGGCCTATCTCATTTCTTGGGACCCTAACAAGCCAGGAAAGTACAAATACCCCCCAAATGACCGCTTTTTGGAAAGTAGACAGTCCAAGGTATTTATTAACCGGTTCCCGACCGGCGCGCGCCGATGTACATTGGCAGAATGGCACGGCTGGGCAAATGGGCGTACCTGTACATCCCTTTAAATTTGCCATCATGCCATCACGTGCGTGCCGCCGGCCGGGACCTCCGTGAGTCTGGTCGCAGGTCCTGCGGACTCGATCGCTATGGGGATACCCGCAATTGCCTCATGGAGAGGAAGAACGGGGAGATGTTAGTGTAAACAAGCATCTCTCCGTTCTGCCTAGTGACAGTGTCACTGATCTCTGCTCCCTGTGATCGGGAGCAGAGATCAGTGACATGTCACACGTAGCCACACCCCCCACAGTTAGAATCACTCCCCAGGACATACTTAACCCTTACACTGCCCTATTGGTTAACCCCTTCACTGCCAGTGCCATTTACACAGGAATTGGTGCATTTGTATAGCACTGATTGCTGTATAAATGACAATGGTCCCAAAAATGTGTCAAAAATGTCCAATGTGTCCGCCATAATGTTGCAGTCATGGTAAAAATTAAAAAATAAATTATTAATAAAAATCCAAAATGCCAGTATCTCACACGAACCTCCTACAGGCACCGAGGATAAAATAAGAGGCGCTCTAAACTTATAAAGTGCCCAGATGTCTCTAGCACAATAGTGGTGTGAACCTCTTTCTGTACACTCACCCAAAACCTAATATTACCACAAATCACTACCTACAGATGTAGTAATTATAAGTACAGTGAAATAATATGTGCAATCACTTCACTCCATGCTGTACAAAAACATTTCCACACAGTGCACACCAAAAAAAATCATACAAATTATAATAAGTTTCCATAGTGCACAACATAAATTCATGAAAAAATCAGTCCAAAAAACTTTTTTGTAAAAACGTGACCAAATATGAGTAAAGCGTCCAAAAAAAAGGGAATTGTTAAATCTTGATGAACAAACAAAGGTGATTCCGTGTGTCTTCCACCTCACCCCTCGTGATCAGTGCATTCACTCCCTCAAGAAATACACTCACCAATTTGTATTGCCAGCACTTTCATGCAAGGCAGTAATCACTTGTTTACCACACACAAGGGTAATTGGATCAATCGATGTCCCACAGTGAATGTTATCAATAAGGTCCACATGAAAAAAATATAAAGTGCTCCAATAGTGTAAACCAGTATAACATATTTATTTAAAACCACTGCAATCTAATATCAATGCACTCACATTTTAAACGATAAAAACCAGCCAAAGTAAAGTGCAGTTCACATTAACTTCAATTCAGTGAAAACCAAATGTAACTAGCGGTCACGGCGGACCCGAGGTGTGCTGGTGCCGAGCTCCCAATCTCACCCCTCCCTTGACAGTCCTCCGTTCCACCGTGTAATCGATACTCCTTTCCTTCAATGTGGCTTACAGCGCTATGCGTCACGTCTCACAGCCACGCCCCCGACATGTTTCGTCATGAGTTGACTTAATCATGGGATTGGCTGTGTCTATTGCCACTCATCCCTTATATGCGTTCCTAGCTCACGCCCATTAGATGGCTCTTTGTACATGCGCACATCTCGTGTCCCCGCTGTGTTAATCCCGCTGAGATGTCCGGTGCATATCATACTTAGGGATCGGGCACTGCAATACTATGGACTGACTAATCTCAACATATATCTTATTTAATGCTTTATGGTGTAAATATCTTCTATAATTACATAGTTCGCTGCATGCAACATTATACTTAACAAAAAGCATTCACCACTATTATTTATTGCAAGCACCGCGCTCTTACCGCTCACTGAATATCTGCACCATTCATAAAATATATCTACATGGTGAGAGTCTCCTTATCTCATATGGCTGATTTATATATAAACCCTTCTTTATGGGTGTAAATAACCTATATATCTCCACATACATAACAAGGGCATTAACCACATATGCATGTATATTATATAGGAACTATATGGTTCTCTCAATCCATATAACCATTAATCCGTATGAGTATATAGCAAATGTATGTCCTATTAACAAAGAATCTCTATGGCTAAAGGACACCTCCCATACATGATTCTGTAATATACGAATGGCTAATGTAAACATTACACCTCCTCAATGAATACTAAAACACTAAAAAACATTAAAACATTAAAAATAGGTATCCTTACAAATATATCTACCACCTAATAAGCATGTCGAAAATACATCAATAATGTGTAAATAGCAAAATTAGAAGAACAACTATATATACGTACAGTCCCTCCCCCTTATTCTAACCCAGGGTGGGAGGTCATATCTAACACGTTACAACTAATCCTAATACAAGGACATGTATCCAATACCTCGGCAGATACATATTCCCCTTGGACTCCTAAAAAGTATAACTCCCATATCTAAAATAATCAATATTAAAATAATTAAATAATTTAGAAATCATTAATAAAGCAGTTCAAATCTAGTTCTATGTTTAACCCCCTTGGGGTCAAACTTTTCAATAAAAATATCCACCGAGTTTCCCTTTGGGATAAATTCCTAACTCTATTGGACCCTCTCCAAGATGGGTGGACCACATCTATCCCACAAAACTGTAGTAACGAGGGGTCCTGCTGATGTTTTTCCTTAAAATGCAGAGAAACGCTATGGTATTTGTAACCGTTTTTTATATTGGTCAGATGTTCTGAGATTCTAATCCTTAGGAGCCTTTTCGTTCTCCCCACATAAAGTAGGCCACAAGGGCACCACATTAAATACACAACATGTGAGGAGTTACAAGTGATGAATTCCTTGATTTCAAAGGATTCACCTTCTCTATTAGTTACACTCGTTACTCCTCTGTGACTCACTCTCACAGTTCTGCAACAAATGCATCTCCTGCAACAATAGAAGCCCCTAAAGTCCAGTCTTAGGTTATTCTGCCCTGGCGGATCCAGTATTTTCTTGACCACATGGTCACCAAAACTCGGGGCCCTTCTGTATATGAATTTTGGATGGCTGGGTAGCACTTCTCCCAAGTGCCTATCTCTGCACAATATGTGCCAATGTTTCCTAAAAATACCTTCGATGTCCTTATACTGGCAATGATATCCAGAAATAAACCCAAACTGATGCTGGTTATCATTTAATAAAATTTCCTTTTTCTTCAGGCATTGTTCCCTGGGTATTTGTGCTACTTCCTGGATAACTCCATTTAGTTCATCCTCTCCATATCCTTTTTGTATGAACTTATCTTTTAGGACCACAGCCTGCTCAAAAAAATCATTTAACTGTGTGCAGTTCCGGCGAACACGTAACATTTGTCCCTTAGGGATATTTCTTATCCACGCCGGATGGTGGTCACTTCTTATCGACAAATAACTATTGCGATCTGTTGGTTTGAAAAATACTTTTGTTCTTAATCGATTCCCCTCTCTTATTATTGTGACATCCAAGAAATTCACCGAGTAATTGCTGATCTGATGCTCCAATTTAATGTTATTATTATTAGTATTGAGTTCATGTATGAATTCAATAGCAGATTCCTCTGTGCCCTCCCAAATAAACAGGAGGTCATCTATGAATCTCCGATAAAATAGCAATTGGGGTCTTCTCTGGCTAAACACTTTTCTGTCTTCCCATTCGGCCATAAACAGGTTGGCGAGGCTGGGAGCATATTTAGCTCCCATTGCCACGCCAGCCTGCTGGGAATAGAACCGATCATTGCACCAAAAATAATTAATTATGGGACATGCAAAAATCCAGTACATGTCCCAAAAATCGCTTCTGGACAGCCGGGATGTCATCCCTTCTGCTCAATGCCCAATTGAGGGCCAAAGCAGCATCCTCATGTTGTATAATGGTATACAAGGAAGCTACATCAGTCGTTACCAAATATACCATTGATGAGGTTTCCAATTGGACATCACTGAGCAATGATATTAGATCACTAGTATCTTTCAAGTTGGCCCTAGTGACTTTAACACTTGGCTGCAGAAATTTGTCCAAGTATTCCCCTAATCTGGCCGTTACAGAACCAATCCCATTGACAATGGGGCGAGGTGGTGGGCACTGTGTGTTTTTATGTACCTTAGGCAGAGTATAAATAATTGGGATTCTGCAGGCACTCAGGACCAGACCAATTTAAAGGGGCAGCTCAACACCATTGTCTTTTATTAATATTTATTGATATTCATTTATTAATATATATGTAATTAATTACATTCTCCACTTTTGAGTTTATAGATAGTTTCACTTTATAGATTGTAGGGGGCGCGGTGGAGGTAATATTTGTGTGAAGGGCAGTTTACTATTCAGGATACCTTGATACGTATTAATAAAAATGCCATAAAACTATCCCCTATTTTGTAAACGCTATAACTTTTGTGCAAACCAATAAATAAGCGGTTATTGTGAATTCTTTTTTTTTTTTTTTTAACCAAAAATATGTAGATGAATACGTATTGGCCTAAACTAAGGAAAAAAATGTTTTTTTATATATTTTTGGGGGATATTTATTATAGCAAAATGTAAAAAATAATGTGTTTTTTTTCAACATTGTTGCTCTTTTTTTCTTTATAGCGCAAAAAATAAACACCGCAGGGGTGATCAAATGCCACCAAAAGAAAGCTCTATTTGTGGGAAAAAAAAGACGTCCATTTTGTTTGGGAGCCATGTCGCACGACCGCGCAATTGTCAGTTAAAATGGCGCAGAGCCGAATCGCAAAAAGTGCTCTGGTCTTTGGCCAGCAAAATGGTCCAGGGCTTAAGTGGTTAAGAGGCATGGTGAGTTTTTTGAAGTTCTAATTTTTTCCCACATACCGAGGCCCAACATTCAAGTAGCACCTCCAGGTGTTCTAGGAGCATAAATTACACATATTATTTTCTGACTACTGATCACATTTTTGAAGGCCCTTCATATTTCTAATACATAGCAGGTACATACCAAATAACAAAAGATTACCTGTGATATTAGAAGTTTGGTGGCACACAGAGGAGAGCATCAGTCCAGCCAGCAGGCAGGGATGTGGTCAGCGACAGCAAAAGCAATCGTCCAGGCAGCAGGCAGGAATACTGTCCATAGTTCGTACAGGCAGAGATACTGTCAGCACAGCCAAAGCACAGCCAAAGCATTGGTCCAGGTAGCAGGCAGAGGTGTTCAGGCATAAATACTGTCCATAGTCAGTAGAGGCAGCAGGCAGATATATGGTCAACACAGCCAAAGTATTGGTCCAAGCAGCAGGAAGTAATATGGTCCATAATGTCCTGGGTCATAACAGGCAGCAATATGGTCAGCACAGCCAATGTATTGGTCCAGACAGCAGGAAGGAACATCAAGCTTAGGGTCAGGGGGGAAAGGGTAGAGGCTTCTCCCACCCAAATCTCTTTGAAGCCTCCGGGCAAACAGAACCTGTTCTGGGAGCACAGAAAACCAAAAACTGTTTTTCTCTACTCAGAACACTATTCTGAAGCCCCTCACATATGTGAAACTCCTGTGTACTAAAGTAGAAGGGAAAAAGATCAGTCCAAGTGACAGGCAAAAACATGGTCGATTAACAAGCCGAGGTCGATGCATGTAGAAGTCAGAAACGTGGTTTAAAACGGCAGGCAGAGGCATTGTCAGTAAACAGGCTGAGGCCGGTGCACGTGGAAGTCAGAAACGTGGTTTAAAACTGCAGGCAAAGACAGGTGTCGGTAAATGGGCCAGGGTCAGTTAATTAACATGGAAGGTAGAAACATGGTAGCAGGCAAATGATCCACACGGGTATTTGAAATGGAGAAATGGCAGTCTGTTAATAAGGAGTAGGGATAAGCAAACACCCCCCAGTTCGGTTCGCAGCAGAACATGCGAACAGGCAAAAAATTTGTGTGAACGCCGTTAAAGTCTATGGGACACGAACTTAAAAAATTAAAAATGCTAATTTTAAGGGTTAATATGCAAGTTATTGTCATAAAAAGTGTTTGGGGACCTGGATCCTGCCCCAGGGGACATGTATCAATGCAAAAAATGTTTTAAAAACGGCCATTTTTTCGGGAGCAGTGATTTTAATAATGCTTAAAGTGAGACAATAAAAGTGAAATATTCCTTTAAATTTCATACCTGGGGGGTGTCTATAGTATGCCCATAAAGTGGCGCATTTTTCCCGTATTTAGAACAGTCCCTGCACAAAATGACATTTCTAAAGGAAAAAAAGTCATTTAAAGCTACTAGCTGGTATTATGAATTGTTGGGTCCCGGCAATACAGATAAAAGTAATTGAAAAAACGGCATGGGATCCCCCCCAGTCCATTACCAGGGGGGTCTGGTATGAATATTAAGGGGAACAGGCTCAGACTGGGACAAAAAATAGGCCTGGGCATTTTGGATTAAGCAGCCCATGACATGTTAGCTGGCCCCTTCCCCACTCTCCACCCTAACAGATCCCCTGAGAGAGGGGAGGGGGGAACCCAGGCAGAGGTGTGGGGGGTGAGGTGTTACCAGCAAAGAGCATGGGGGGATGGAGAGCACAGGGGTGAGGCAGAGAACACAGGGAGGAAGAGGAGAGCACAGGGGGGGCAGTGGAGAGCATGGGGGGAGGTGGAGAGCACAGGGAGGGTGGCGGAGAGCTTGGGGGAGGTGGAGAGCACAGGGAGGGTGGCAGAGAGCATGGGGGGAGGTGGAGAGCACAGGAAGGGTGGCGGAGAGCTTGGGGGGAGGTGGAGAGCACAGGGAGGGCGGCGGAGAGCATGGGGGGAGGTGGAAAGCATGGCGGGCAGCGGAGAGCATGGGGGGGTGGCGGAGAGCACAGGGAGGGTGGTGGAGAGCATGGGGGGAGGTGGAGAGCACAGGGAGGGCAGCGGAGAGCATGTTGGGAGGTGGAGAGCACAGTGGGGGCAGCAGAGAGCATAGGGGGGCAGCAGAGAGCATGGGGGGATGTGGAGAGCACAGGGGGGAAGCGGAGAGCATGGGGGTGATGTGGAGAGCACAGGGGGGAAGTGGAGAGGGTGGGGGTTATGTGGCGAGCACAGGGGGGCGGCAGAGAGCATGGGGGTGATGTGGAAAGAATAGGGGGTGGCAGAGAGCATGGGGGGAGGTGGAGAGCGTGGGGGGAGGTGGACAGCACTCGGGGGTGGCAGAGAGCATGGGGGAGGTGAAGGGCACAGAGGGGTGACAGAGCATGGGGCGAGGTGGAGAGCATGAGGAGACAAAGAGTATGGGTGGAGTGGAGAACCCAGGGGGGCAGCAGAAAGAAGCAGGATAGGAGGAGCAGTGGGGGCGGCTGCATATAGAATAATCATTCTCTCCATCTTCCTCCTGCAGTCTCGGAATGCCTGCTTCTCCTCTGCCTCTCGCAGGCTTTCCGATACTGCAGGAGGAAGATGAAGAGAATGATTGTTCTATATCTAGCCGCCCCCACTGCTCCTCCTATCCAGGTTACAGGGGGGCTGCACTCACGTTTTCTGTTATCCGGCCATAAGGTGTCTGCAGCAGGTGTCTGCTCTGGCTCCCCCCCTTCGCAGTCATGCCCCTGGCACCGACGGCTGACCTATATGGGCGCCGTGCGGCTGCGAAGAGGCCGAAGGTGTTTCATCTAGCTCCTCCCCCCAGTGCCGATGGCTGAGCTTAACTGGCAGCCGGGCGGCCGTGGAGATGCTGGATGAGTGGTGCAGGCTCAAAGAGCAGCCCAGCTGCCTTGGGCCCTGCAAGGACTTGCAGCCTGGTGGCCCCAGAAGCCGCGGCCCCCCGGGCAAGTGCCCGGTTTGCCCCATAGCCAATCCGGGCCTGAAGGGGAACCCCGAATCAAAATGTAAAAAAAATTGCGTGGGGGTCCCCCCAATTCCATACCAGGCCCTTCAGGTCTGGTATGGATATTAAGGGGAACCCTGCGCCAAATTAAAAAAAAAATGACATAGGGGCCCCCCTAAAAATCCATACTAGACCCTTCAGGTCTGGTATGGGTTTTAAGGAGAACCCCATGCCAAAATTTAAAAAAACATGGCGTGGGGGTCCCCCAAAAAATCCATACCAGACCCTTATCCGAGCATGCAACCTGGCAGGCTGCAGGAAAAGAGGGGGGATGAGAACCCCCCCCTCCTGAACCGTACCAGGCCACATGCCCTCAATGTACCCATTACCATTTCAAATGGGGGGTCCCCTTGTTAAAGGGGGCTTCCAGATTCTGATAAGCCCCCCGCCCGCAGACCCCCACAACCACCGGGCAAGGGTTGTGAGGATGATGCCCTTGTCCGCCATCAACATGGGGACAAGGTGCTTTGGGGGGGCTACCCCAAAGCACCCTCCCCATCTTGAGGGCATGTGGCCTGGTACGGTTCAGGAGGGGGGGCACTCTTTTTGGAGCGGGGTTCCTGGTATGGAATTTGGGGGGACCCCACGCAATTTTTTAAAAAAAATTTGGTTCGGGGTTCCCCTTGATATTCATACCAGACCCAAAGGGCCTCGTATGAATATAATGGACTGGGGGGATCTCGTGCCGTTTTTTTCAATGACTTTTATCTGTATTTCCGGGACCCGAATATTCATTATAGCTGCTAGTAGTTTTAAATTACTTTTTTCCTTTACAAATGTCATTTTGTGCAGGGACTGTTCTAAACAGGGGAAAAATGCACCACTTTACAGGCAATCTCTGATGCGCAGGCCAGGTTGGGAGGGACATTGGGGACAATAATAGCTGGTATCTCTTCTAACTTCTCCTCTGCTGCATACACGGCATTTCTTTTGGTGTCTTCTTCCAGATTCTGTGGGGGGAATGTTAGAGGGAAAATGTTGCTTGTGGAGTGGACTCACACTATCAGAGCGAATGCTTCCTGGGGTGGGTCCTTGTTCGTAAATCAGGGCAGTGACAATATCTTCAATATACTTGAGGTAGGTTATTTGTTGGTTTTCAGCTGATTTTTGGATGCAGACAAATTAAACATGGCCATATGAAATAGGTGAAATGCAACTTTCTTATACCAATAACGGGACTTTCTGGTTAAAAAATTAGGGTGTAGCATCTGATCGTTTAAATCCACCCCCCCCATGTACAGATTGTAGTCATAGACACATTCAGGCTTTACAACGGGGCCGCGTCTTCTCTGGATCTCCACCAAAGGTGTCATTGTGGATGGTAGAGAGGATGTGGACATCCACTTCATGGCCAACACTTCTTCATACCTCATGAATGCAGATTGCCCGTTTTGCACTTTTTTGTTAATAGATTTTGTGGAAAGCCCTTCCGTTTTTATTTTATTTTTTTTGAAGGTACCGCAGGCTAGGGTTTGTTTACTGTAAAGGGGATGAAAAAGGGGCAGGCTGGTATAATAGTTGTCCACATATAAATGGTATTCTTTTTTGAACAGAGGGTATGCTAGCTCCCAGACAATTTTCCCACTGGTTCCAATATATGTGGGGCACTAACGGGGCTGGAGCTGGGAGCCTTTACCTTCATAAATCTGGAATGTGTACACGTATCCAGTGGCTCAATAACAATTTATTTATTTCAACCCATACCTGGATCTTTTACTTGGGATATACTGCTTGAAGTGTAGTCAGCCAGTAAAATGTATAAGGGATTCGTCCACGCATGTTTTTTTCTGGGATAAACACTTCAGCAAATCGATGGGAAAAGGAATTTATTAGGGGGCGTATCTTGTACAATTTGTCATGGTTGGGATGATCTTGAGGAGGGCACTGCGAATTATCGTTAAAGCGTAGAAAACGCATAATCATATCGTAGCATGGACATGACAGCAGAATATATCGGCATGTGGTGGATGGTGTTGGTGGACCAATAGGCATGGAGATCGTTCTTTTTTGTAAACCCCATATTGAACGTAAGGCCCAAAAACTATTTAAATTCGTCCAGTGTGAGATGTCGCCACTGGAACATGCAGGCATAGGATAAATTGGGGTTGGCAGCAATAAATTGTTTTGCATACAGATTGGTTTGGTCAACCATATTCTGCAACAAATCTTGTGGGAAAAAAAAAAAAATCTCATTGGGAAAAATTTGTAGTGTTGGGCTGCACACCTGGCTTGGGGGGTGAAGGGGGGGATTATAGTGGATCCTGAGTTGGCAGGAAACCATAAGGGGTTTGCCATGGAAACAGAAAGGTAGGACTGGGCCTGGATTATTCAGGTTGGGCGTGTAATTCCAGTACTTGTACTGGGCTCCTCTTCCTGGGGTCTGGTGCTGCTAAGGGTAGGTCGTTTATGAACAAATAAAATAGGCTTGGTCCCAGCACAGAACATTGGGGGACCCCACTTTCCACCCCTGACCAATCTGAGTACTCCCCATTTATCACCACCCACTGAACTCGCCCTTGTAGCCAGTTTTTAATTCATGTATTCACCCTATGGTCCATGCCAACGGACTTTACTTTGCACAGTAAACATTTAGGGGGAACAGTGTCAAATGCTTTTGCAAAATCCAGATACACCACATCTACGGGCCTTCCTTTATCTAGATGGCAGCTCACCTCCTCATAGAAGTTTAATAGATTGATTTGGCAAGAATTATTCTTCATGAATCCATGCTGATTACTGCTAATGATACCGTTTTCATGACTAAAATCTTGTATATAGTCCCTTATCATCCCCTCCAAGAGCTTGCATACTGTTGATGTTAGGCTAACTGGTCTGTGTTCCCAGGGATGTATTTTGGTCCTTTTTTAAATACTGGTGCTACATTGGCTTTTCTCCAATCAGCTGGTACCATTCCAGTCAGTAGACTGTCAGTAAAAATTAGGAACAATGGTCTGGCAACTACTTGACTGAATTCCCTAAGGACCCTCAGGTGGAAGCCATCTGGTCCCTGTGACTTATTAATGTTAAGTTTTCAAAGTCTATTTCTAACTCTGTCCTCTGTTAGCCATGAGGGTGCTTCCTGAGATGTGTGATGAGGATACACACTGCAGTTTTGGTTGCTGAAGCCCCCCGATTCCCTCGTGAAGACTGAGGAGAAGAATAAATCCAATACCTTTGCCATCTCCCCATCCTTTGTAACCAGATTTCCTTCCTCATTCTTTATGGGGCCATTATGGTCTGTCCTCCCTTTTTTACTGTTTATATTCTTAAAGAATTTCCTGGGATCTTTTTTTCTCTCCACCGCTATGAGTCTTTCGTGTTCTATCTTAGCCGCCCTAATTGCACCCTTACATTTTTTGTTGCATTCGTTGTAAAGTCTGAATACTGATGATGATCTCTCAGCCTTGTATTACTTGAAGGCCTTCTCCTTTGCTTTTATATGCATTTTCACTTTGGAATTAAGCCATCCAGGACTTTTGTTCGCTCTTTTAAATCCCAATGGGATGCATTGGCTAATGGTCTTATTTAATATGCTCTTAAAGCAAACCCATCTCTTCACCATGTTCTTTGTTCCTAAGATTTTATCCCAATTTATATATTCTAGCAAGGTTCGTAGTTTAGGGAAGTTGGCTCTTTTGAAATTCAGTGTCTTTGTATTCCCCTTTTGCTTCCTATTTGTGTGATTTATACTGAAGCTAATTGATCTGTGATCGCTGTTTTCCTAAATTGTCCCTTATTTCCACATCTGTGATCAGGTTTGTAGTGTTAGTATTCAGTAGGTCTAGTAACGCTTTGTTTCTAGTTGGTGCGTCTACCATCTGACATGAAATTGTGCTGCAAGACATTTAGGAACTGGCGAGCCTTAGACAAATGCACGGTTCCTTCCGCTCAGTCTATGTCTGGATAATTAAATTCCCCCAATCACTTCCTATCCTTGATGCTAATCCAAATTGTGAAATGAGGTCCGTCTCCCCCTCCTCCCTCAGGTTAGGGGGCCTATAGCATACTCACAGTATTATTTTCCCTTTAGTTTCATCCCTTTGGAGCTCTACCCATAAGGATCCCACCTCCTCCTACATTATTCTTGATATACAGGCATACTCCTCCCCCTTTTTTACCCCGTCTATTCCTATGACAAATGGAATACCCTTGAATGGTTGCCAGTCAATCATGACAGCTGTTTAACCAAGTCTCTGAAATTCACACAAAATCAAAATCCTCCTCATACAACAGTATCTCTAGTTCTCTCATCTTATCCGCCAGGCTCCTGGCATTGAACATGCCATGTAGTTTAGACTACTCTTATTGGGTGTTCCAAGATTGCAAATAGGACTTATTACTATACTTACCTCAGGTTTATGTGCTTTAGTCAACCTACCAGTAATGCCCCTAATACTACCCTCTGGAATATGTTCCACGCTGACTATCTCTACCTCTGGACCCTACCCTAGTTGCCTAGTTTAAAAGCCCCTCTAACTTTTTGGCCATCTTCACTCCCAGCAGATCTGCATCCTCCTCATTTAGGTGCAGTCTGTCCCTTCTATAGAACTGATGACTGACTGAGAAGTCCCCCAATTCTCACTGGAGTTCTTCCCCTGGCAACTAGGGGAGTCCCTCATCTCCAGCAGTGCTGGTCCCTGACTGGTTTCACCAATGTCAGTCAATAGAGCGTACTTATAGTGAAGTTCCAGCCCAGGATCGGCCTACCTGGCACTTTCCCCTCTAACCTTTATAACTGTTGGGTGTGGCTTGGCAGCACATGTAGCCAGATGCACAACTTGTGAGCTCTGCCAAATCTCCTTTCTTTTATCCTGCTACCTGCCTAACATCACCCGATTTCGGAGATATTTAGCCCTGAGGTGATTTCTACACCTACAATCTACCGGCTGCTGTGTTTCCTGCTCGCTGGTGAGATGAGCGCCTTGCTACTCACCATGCGGCCCAAGATGGTGGCTCGCCACAGAAATCTGCAAAGGAGAAGTACAGAAAGGCAGCTCAAAAGCTGTTCTTCATGCCTGGTACACAAGACTCCTTGGAGCTGCCTGAAGACATGCTAGAAGATCACAGAGGCTCTCAGTCTGACGCCAACGACACAGTGCCACTTGAGGATCTGACGGCACTATTGCTTCCATGGGACACTGTGAGTACAACCCCTGTTGTTCAAGCCTAACATATGGCCATGATCCCAGACACCGCCGGGCCAGAACCTACGCTGTGAGATATTTTCTCTGCAGTCGTGTCATGCAACAACCTCTATCACAGCCCTGGCATCCGAGGTCTTCGCCAAGACATGCAAAAATTGAGAGACCAAACCTCAGCCATTGAAGGGCACATCAGTACATTGGAGGATGACTGGGCCCCCATGCAGAGGGAATCGCATGCTCAGCAGTTTATGGTGGCTAAACATTCTGCATGACTCGACGATTTAGAAAACAGGCTTCGCAGGAACAATGTCAGGGCTATAGGCATTCCTACAAAGATGAAGGGGAAAAACCCTGTACATTTTATAGAACAATGGCTGCAGAATAAATTTGGGAAAGATTAATTTTCACCGATGTTTGCAGTGGAGCGCGCACACCCTGTCCCTACCAGACTCCTGCCTCCAGGCAATCCTCCTAGAGCTTTCTTGTTTAAGCTGCTCAATTACAAGGATCACAATGTTATCCTCACTAAAGCCAGATTAATGGGGGATGCTCTTGTGATAGACAACTCCAAGATTTCACTGTTCCTAGACTTCTCGGCGGAGGTACAAAAACAACAGGCTCAGTGTCAGGGCTGGTCTCAGCCCTTCTTTCACACCTGTCAGCTAATTTCCAGCTCCTATCTCTCCACAGTTTACTCAGCTGTTGATATTCTGCTCATCAGTCCTGCCTACTTAAGCCGTCCAGTCCAAAGGATCTCTGCCTTCGCCTTGGTCACCATCACTGAGTCATTCTCCTGCATTCCTGTTTAAAGACTTGCTTTGCTGACATCCCTTCTGGCTCCAGATCCTGCTTGCTGTTCCACTACATTGATCCCTGACATCTGCTTGGCTGACTTTCCGTTCTGGTTACTGAACTTTGGCTATGTTTTGATTACATTTGTTCTTTTTACTGTTATTATTAAACAAGTGTGATTTAACTGTACTTCTGTCTCGGTTTGATTTCATGGTTTCTGACAGTAGGCGAAGGCCATGATTTCAGAAGATGCAGTCAATCCACTTGTTGGTAATATTTTTCCAGATTGGATGAACTGGATCACCACATGAATAAGTTTGCTATGGCGTTACAAACGCTCCTGAGTCGCACGGCTCACCTGGAATCTCCCTCTGTGGCCGCCCCAGTACAACTTATGTTGCAGGCCGACCCTGCTGCTGCTCCAGTCTCTGTGCAGGCACCCGCCTCGAGTATTACCTCTATAAGAGGTATGTCTGGTTCCGCTCTGCTTAACCATCGATTCAGGGGCGATCCAGTCCAGTGCAGTGGGTTTCTCAACCAGGTTGAGATATAATTTGAGATGCTGCCCCATGCGTTTCCCATGGAGAGAAGCAAAGTAGGTTTTGTGATATCTTTGCTTTCTGAGAGAGCCTTGGCCTGGGCAAACCATCTATGGGAGACGCAAAAACCTGTTGTCTTCAGTTACCCTGAGTTTGTAGCTTTGATTAAAAGGGTATTTGACGTATGATGAGAACTGTTGCTGACTACGCCATTGAATTCCATACTCTGGCAGCAGAGGTTGTGTGGAACAATTAGGCCCTTGTGGCTGCTTTTTCTCATGGTCTCTCAGATACCATCAAGGATGAATAGCAGCCCGAGATATAGCCACTGAGCTGGAGAAGTTGATCACGTTTGCCATCCTCATTGACTCCAGACTCAGAGAAAGACTCTCTTTTAAGGAGCGCTTGCAGAAGCCTCCTGTATGTTTGTCTCCAAGCTTTGCAGTCCCACCCGTGCCTCTCTCACCTCCTATGCCTCCTGGTACCGAGTCGGTCAGTGAAGGTGAACCCATGCATCTCTCTGCGGATGAGAGAATCTTTAGAAGGAGGGAGAGATTGTGCCTTTATTGTGGCCAGGCAGGTCACATTTTGAAGTCTTGTCCTACCCGTCCAGGGAACGCCCGAACCTTGAGGTCCTGTCACGGACAGACCTTAGGTGGCGTTGTTTCATCCCCAGTTATCCAGAAGGATAAGCCCCTGGTTTCGGTCACCCTTTCTTGTGCTGAGTCGTCCGTCGAGATACAGGTTCTAATCGACTCTGGGGCTGCAGGCCTGTTCATTGATGCTACCTTTGTATCGAAGCACTCGATTCCGCTGCAGCTGTGTGACACTCCACTTGCCATTGAGGCTCTTGACAGGAGACCTCTACAGCCTGCCCATGTGACTCATGAGACGTTTCCGTTGTCCATGGCCATAAGGGCTCTTCACCATGCGATAATCCAATTCCAAGTTATTTCCTCACCTAAGTTTCAGCTGGGTATTGGTTACCCTTGGTTACAGAGGCACAGCCCCTCTTTTGATTGGCTCCATGCTGAGGTTGTCTCCTGGTTGCCACAATGCAGTAAGACATGCTTCCAGAAGGTAGTCAAGGTCCTGTGAACCTCTTCACTCTCCTCCCTGCCGGAGGAGTACCGCAATTTTAGCAAAGTCTTTGACAAAGCCGGTAGTTTGCCTCCACACCGGCCGTATGATTGCACAATTGACCTTCAACCTGGTGCCACACCCCTTCGGGGCCGGGTTTACCCTTTGTTGGTCTTGGAGGATAAGGCCATGGAGGAGTATGTTGCAGACGCACTTTTTTGAGGTTTCATCTGCAAATCCTTGTCTCCTGCTGGAGCTAGTTTCTTCTTTGTGAAGAAGAAGAGTGGTGAACTGAGACCTTGTACTGAATATAGGGGTCTCAATCGTGTCGTGATTAAGAATGCCTATCCGATTCCATTGATTATGGAGTTATTTGACCGACTCAAGGGAGCAACGGTTCTCATGAAGATTGATTTGAGAGGAGCATACAATCTCATGAGGATTAAGGAGGGTGACGGGTAATGCCTTTTGACCTTTGTAATGCCCCGGAAGTTTACCAGGAATATATTAACAATGTCCTCTGAGATGTGTTGCACTTATGTGTTGTGGTTTATCTCGATGATATCCTCATATTTTCCAAGTCCCTGGAGAGCCACCACACAGATGTCTGTCATGTGCTTCAGAAACTAAAAGAGAACATTCTCTATTGTAAACTGGAGTAGTGCAAGTTCCATTGTGAACAGTTTAAATTCCACTGCTGGTTTTTTGATGGACCCAGAGAAACTTTCAGCTGTCCTACAGTGGCCCTGACCCGTGGGTTTATGTCCTCTGCAGCGTTTCCTGGGCTTTGCCAACTATTATCGGAAGTTAACTTCTCGTCTCTTGTCAAGCCCCTGACTGATATGACTAGAAAGGACGGTAACCCACAGAGTTGGTCTCTAGAGTCCGTTAAGGCCTTTGAGGGTCTCAAGGCTGCTTTTGTTTCTGCTCCTGTGTTTGCACATCCTGATCCTACATTACCTTTTATCCTAGAGGTTGATGCTTCTGAGACTGGTGTTGGCGCCCCTCTGTCTCAACGTCCTACCTCCTGAGAGGGATATGCATCCTTGTGGCTACTTTTCCAAGAAATTGTCACCTACAATTGCGAGATTGGTGAGCTGTTAGCGATCATTTTAGCCCTGAAAGAATGGAGACATCTCCTCAAAGGTACCACTGTACTGGTTCTCATTCTTACGGACCATAAGAATCTCACATTCTTGTCTGAGGCTAAATGCCTCTCTCCCAGAAGGGCACAATGGGCTCTTTTCTTGCCAAGTTTCAATGACATTGTCTCATTCTTACCCGGTACTAAGAATGTAAGGGCTAACGCTTTGTCACAACAATTTTCCTCCACTTCCAAGATGGCGTCGGTTCCGGTTCCTGTGATCCCTCCTGATCGTATTCTGGCTATGGTTCGCACCAGCCTCACTTCTCCTTTGGGTGACAAAATTCTTGCTGCTCAGGTTCATGCTCCTCCTGAGAAACCTTGTGACCGCTGTTTTGTCCCAGAGAGTCTCCGTACTGCCGTGCTCCAAACTTACCATTCTCCCAAGGCTGCTGGCCACCCTGGGAAGAATCAACTCTTTTGGGCCATTTCCCTACAATTCTGGTGGCCTAGTCTACGTGCTGATGTAACCACCTTCGTAGCTGCCTGTTCTGTGTGTGCTCAGAGTAAGACTAAACGACATCTTCCATTGGGCCTCCTATAACCCATACCCAATGGAGAGAGGCCCTGGATCTACCTGTCTAAAGATTTCATTGTGGAGTTACCCAACTCCCAGGGCAACACAGTTATGCTTATGGTGGTTGACTGGTTCTCTTAAATGTCTCATTGTATTCCACTTAAGAAGTTGCCCACTTCTAAGGAACTGGCTTCCATTTTTGCTCAGGAGATCTTTTGCTTACATGGGCTACTCAAGGTGATTGTTTTGGACAGGGGTAGTCAGTTTGCGTCCCGGTTCTGGCGAGCCTTTTGTGCACAGTTGGGAATTCAGCTTGCTTTTTCCTCTGCATATCACCCGCAGTCTAATTGGCCCGCAGAACGAGCCAATCAGTCCTTGGAGCAATTTCTTACGTTGCTATATTTCTGACCATCATAACAACCGGTCAGACCTCTTACCGTCGGCAGAGTTTGCTCACAATAGTGCCTTGAATTCTGCTTCCTGTTTGTCCCCATTTATGGCGAACTATGGTTTCCAACCTTCCATGTTGCCTGACTCATTTGTTACACAGAGTATTCCTGCATTAGAGGAGCATCTCCGTGGTTTTTGTTCCACTTGGGCACAAATCCAGCAGGCTTTGCGACATGCTAATGATAGGTACAGACTCCATGCTGACCGCAGACGCCTGCCTGCACCTTCCTACCAGGTTGGGGACATGGTCTGGCTGTCATCTCGCAACCTCCAACTTCGTGTTCCCTCACTGAAGTTCATACCTTGGTTTATAGGGCCTTTCCGTATTTCATCTCTCCTTATTAAAACCTTTGGTCTGCAACCGCTTTATCACCTCGGTGCCACGTCCTCGCCCTGTACAGGTTGAGAACCATGAGGAGTATGAAGTACAGTCCATTGTTGACTCCCGTAGGTTCCGTGGGTGTAACGCTCTTGGGTCTCACCCTCGGACGTACATGCCCCTGTGCTCCTTCATGATTTCCATAGACTTTTCCCTCAAGCCTGGTGGTCCTCCGAGGGGGAGGGGTAGTTGAGGAGGGGGTACTGTTAGGGCTGGGCTCAGCCCTTTCTTCTCAGAGCTGGCCGCTCACCTGTTGGCTAATTGCTAGCTCCTAGCTCTCCACAGTTACTCAGCTGTTGATGATATCCTGCTCGTCAGTCCTGCCTACTTAAGCCGTCCAACCCAAAGGATCTCTGCCTTCGTCTTGGTCAACATCACAGAGCCAATCTCCTGCGTTCCTGTTTAAAGACTTGCTTTGCTGACATCCCTTCTGGCTCCAGATCCTGCTTGCTGTTTCTCTACATTGATCCCTGACTTCTGGCTTGGCTGACTATCTGTTCCGGTTACTGAACTTTGGCTATGTTTTGACTACATTTGTTCTTTTTACTTTTACTATTAAACAAGTGTGATATAACTGTAATTTTGTTTCGGTCTGATTTAATTGATTCTGACACTCAGTTCACTGAAGTGAAAAAGAGGATTCACTCCCTGGAATTGTAGTATGCCATGCTCTACCCTGCCCGCTTGCGAGTGGTAGCCAGGAATGAAGTGCATTTTTTTGAAAAGCCTACACTGGCAATGCAGTGGCTGGATAGAGAGGAGCGCTCCTTATGAGATGATCTGGTCAGACGCCGGAGGGCAACCTGATTATTGTTAATTACACCATCTACACTACGGCACTCACTTTCTAATAAGAGCTTGGTCAGTTTTCTTACGGTGATCCTGTAAAGGCGGTTGACTGTTTTTCACAAGTCACTTCAAAACCAACTGTGCCTTTGGATAAGGCACGAGGCCTGTTGCCTGTTGGCTCTTCAATGCCAGTTACTGAAATTAGCCCCAAGTTGATAGTCCCTCGTGGATATTACAGTTTTTCTTTTGTAATAAGTTGTACCCCATTGGTCCCTGGGTTCTCTACCTACCTAATCTTTTTATCCATAGGAACTACTTTCATGGTCGTGGACTGTCCTATGCCTCATGGGATAATGTGTGCATATATTTGCTTGTCCTAACATTTTGCTACCTGAGCAGTACCCGTACCTCTATTCACCTTGACCCACTGATGTATGTCATATATGGTTGTGTTTTAAAACCCCATGGCTAAGCATAATGTAATTACAAGCTGGAATGTGCAGGGTTTGGGAGACAGGGTGAAACGGTTGGCTGTATGCCACATGGTCAAATGCCTGGGCTCTTCTTTAGTATGTTTACAGGAGACTCATTTGTCTCCTGACCAGGCATCCCTGTTTTCTACCCGGGTATTCAGCACTCTGTCCTCTCCTCCTGTTTGTCTGAATGTACCTTTTGCATGCTCAACCTCGCTCATTGACCCATATGGTTGCTATATATTCTTATTGTGTACTCTAGCCACTTGCCGACCAGCCGCCGCAGTTATACTGTGGCAACATGGCTCGTCTGCGTGAATCGCTTAGTTATTTGGCCACTAGGGGGCACGTTCCCTGCTCGCCCATGGAGCCTATGCGAGTGCCCAGCGGTCGCGACCACTCGCCGGGCTCCCGTGATTGCTTGGGGCACACCGAGAACCGGGATCTGTGTGTGTAAACACACAGTTTACGTTTCTCTGAGGGGGAGAAAAGACAGATCGTCTGTTCATACAGAGTATGAACAGCGATCTGTCATCTCACCTACACAGTCTCCTCCCCCTTCAGTTAGAACACACACTAGGGAACACAGTTAACCCCTTGATTGCCCCTAGTGTTAACCCCTTCCGTGCCAGTGACATTAATTAATGCATTTTTATAGCACTGATCGCTGTATTAATACCAATGGTCCCAAAAATGTGTCAAAATTGTCCAACGTATCCGCCATAATGTTGCAATCCCAATAAAAATCACAGATCGCCGCCATTACTAGTAAAAAAAAAAAAAAATTATAAAAATGGCATAAAATAATCCGCTATTTTGTAGACGCTATAACTTTTGCGCAAACCAATCAATATACGCTTATTGCGATTTTTTTTTTTTTCACCAAAAATATGTAGAAGAATACATATTGGCCTAAACTGAGGAAAAAATTGTTTTTTTATATATTTTTGAGGGATATTTATTATAGCAAAAAGTAAAAAATATTGTTTTTTTTTTCAAAATAGCCACTTTTTTATTGTTTATAGCACAAAAAATAAGAACTGCAGAGGTGATCAAATACCACCAAAAGAAAGCTCTATTTGTGGGGAAAAAAGGACATCAATTTTGTTTGGGTGCAACATCGCAAGACTGCACAATTGTCAGTTAAAGTGACGCAGTGCCTTATCGCAAAAAAAGCTCTGGTCAGGAAGGGGGTAAAATCTTTCGGGGCTGAAGCGGCTATATGGTTTGAACTGCATTATAATGAATATTTATATCCCTCCTCCTTTTCAGTAGAAGTCATCCAACTTATGGCTAACTTTCTGGCACACCATCCTGGTATACCTGCACTCATTGCAGGTGATTTCAATAATTACTTAGATGCAGAACTTGACAAATATTCTACCCTGACTCCATTACAAAGTCTGGGGAAGGGTCCAACCTCCTTTGCTCAGCTTCTGTCGAAGCTGGGCTTAAGGGATGTCTAAAGACTTAAACACCCAGGGGTTAAATGCTATTCATGCCACTCAGTCATGCATGGTGGTCTTTCCAGAATCGACCTTGGTCTTGGCAATTATGCAAAGCTCCCACTAGTGTCCTCCTCACACTATGAAGCGAGAACCGTCTCTGACCATTCCCCCTTGTGTAGCCAGATTCTCACATGTGGCTTAGTCAAGCGGGTCTATTGGAAAATTAAGCCTTTTTGGTTGTCGCTATTTCCTAACCCTGATCCCATACATAACAATCTCTCCACATTTATTCATCCTAAACAAATTGTCGACTAGTCCCGGAATGTTTTGGGACACGCTGAAGACCTTTTTATGAGGCCAATTTATCAAAACAATCGCTGCCATTAAGACCAGGGCTGTATTTAAGGCAGGGCAAAAGGGGCAGCTGCCCTGGGCCCTGTCATTGTTGTGGGGCCCAAAGCAGCTGCCTCATACTTGCCAATTATCCCAGTTTAAATTCCCTTGTCCCTTGAAGTTTTAGTCCCGTGCTGTGTCCCGATATCTCAGTGTGAAGTGCTGGTACTAATTCTGCCCAGCTCTGCCCTATTGTTGTGTACAGATGACTCACCTGCAGACCCTGTGTTTACATGTAAATAACCAGAATTCATACGTAGGGATGAGCCGAACACCCCCCGGTTCGCACTAGAACCTGCAAACGGACCGAAAATTCGCACAAACGTTAGAATCCCATTGACGTCTATGGGACTTGAATGTTCAAAATCAAAAGTGCTCATTTTAAAGGCTAATTTGCAAGGTATTGTCCTAAAAAAGGGTTTGGGGACCCGGGTCCTGCCCCAGGGGACATGTGTCAATGCAAAAAAACTTTTAAAAACTGACTTTTTTTGGGAGCAGTGATTTTAATGATGCTTAAAGTAAAAAAAAAGTGAAATATTCCTTTAAATATCGTACCTGGGGGGTGTCTATAGTATGCCTGTAAAGTGGCGTGTGTTTCCCGTGCTTAGAACAGTCCCCGCACAAAATGTCATTTTTAAAGGAAAAAAAGTAATTTAAAACTGCTTGCGACTTTAATTTAATGTCGGATCCTGGCAATATGGATGAAAATCAGTGAGACAAACGGCATGGGTACCCCCCAGTCCATTACCAGGCCCTTTGGGTCTTGTATGGATATTAAGGGGAACCCTGCACTTAAATTAAAAAAGGAAAGGTGTGGGGCCCCCAGGCCCTATATACTCTGAACAGCAGTATACAGGCGGTGCAAACAAGACAGGGACTGTAGATTTGTGGTTAAGTAGAATCTGTTTGTAATTTTGAACTGGTACATTTTTAACGTGTTTAGCTCCAGCCAAAAAATCTATTTTAAGCTTTTTGGAAAACATAGGGAAGGGTTATCACCCCTGTGACATTTGTTTTGTTGTCTGTGCTCCTCTTCAGAAGATTTCACCTCACTTTTTGTCCCAATGACAAATGTTTTTTGAAAATTTGGGGTTTTTTTGTGAAACAAGGATTGGTGATAAAGCATCAGTGGAAAGGAGAAAAGTTTTCCCATATTAACTCTTATGCCCCGTACACACAGTCGGATTTTCCGACGGAAAATGTGCGATCGGAGCGTGTTGTTGGAAATTCCGACCGTGTGTGGGCTCCATCGGACGTTTTCTATCGGATTTTTCAACACACAAAGTTTGAGAGCAGGCTATAAATTTTTCCAACAACAAAATCTGATCACATCAATTCCGACCGTGTGTGGACAATTCTGATGCACAAAGTGCCATACATGCTCAGAATAAATTCTGAGACGGAACAGCTCGGTCTGGTAAAATTAGCGTTCGGAATGGATAGAGCACTTTCGTCAGGCTGCAATGTTTAAAATTGTTTAATGCAGCGCACTCTCTTCTTCTTTATAATGCTAGAAGAATGAAGTAGTTTTGCTGCTCATATTCACACAGACTTCTCACAAACGTATTTCTTTATTATTTATCGTGATTCCCTTAATATATTTTGATTTGTCACATCTGACCAAAAATCTTTTTTTTTTTTTTTTTTTGTTTTGTATTTTTTTTCAAGGCTGATGTTTTTTTATGTATTTATTTTTTTTACTCCAGAATATTTTTGTGTGTGTTTTGTGTGTCAAGTTATCACAACATCATTATTATCTTGTATTATTTAATCTCAAGGAGATTGTTTGGTGTTGGTGTGCCTTGTTGATTTCACATTGGATTTTTGAAATGTACCTGCCTCCTCACAAACAAACTGTCCTTTATGAAGGAAAACACACATAGGCAAGTATAATTGAAACAAAAATTCCTTTATTAAGGGCTCAGAACCAAACAAAGAGGGAGGCAACGCTGGATAAACATCATAAATTGGCGAAGCCTTTGACCCCCAGGGCACACATCAATTATTTGACAGCAAAATTGGTGGCCTGAGGAGTCCATATCTAAGGGAGTGCAGTCTGGTGCAGAAGTCCAAGAGATCCTGAAAGCAGCAGATGACATGTATGTTCCCAGGCTGCGGTACTACAAGAGGCTGCATATTTTGCCAGACCAGACTGAACCCAAGGTCATCACTCTCTGGTCTTCCTTCCAGGCTTCCTTACCGGCTGTGGCTCTGGTGTTGGAGATGTGGCAGGAGGAGGAGTAGGACCTGGAAGAGGAGGAGGAGTAGGACCTGGAGGAGGAGGAGGAGGACTATGGATGAGGTGACAAATGTGGGTTGCACATGTGATTTGGCCCTTCCACCCCTTATATAGAGCTTCCAAAATTAAGAACTCACATAGGAGTCGTTGGCCCTCCTCCATCTGCATCATTTTGCATGCAGTTATGGCAGCAAAGTCCTCCTCCACACTGTGGGGTGTTCTGAGGGCCTCAGTAGTCTTCCAAAAGAGGCCTATGGCAGCCTCCTCCAGGTTACTCCTCTTCCTGCCACTTTGTCTTTGAAAGTGTAGGAGAGGGACCTGGATATCAGGCAGCCTGCTTGGCCTAGCCACCTCCTGGCTGAGACTTCCCTGTGTATGAAAAAGGGACCTTGTTTTAGTTTTTGCATCATCAATCTTAATCCTAAATTAGTACTCCAAACTAACATCTAGTTAACATCATTGATTGGACAACCAGCAATATTTAGAAGAATGCTATACCTGGCTCAAGCTGCGCTCCTCCACATGTTGCTGCCTGGAAGGCCCAGGTTGGGCGTCAGAAGCCTCAGCCTGGGGGGAAGGAATCATGGAAGGAAGAGTGGAGAGTGCTGGCCTGGGTTCAGTATGACCTGCCAGAAAATGCAGTCTGTCATAGTACCACAGCCTGGGAACATAAATGTCATTTGCTGCTCCTGACCTCTGCGAATCCTGGACCTTCTTGTGCTCCCTTAGATAAGTGCTCCTCAGGCCACCAATTAGGATCTTCAAATAAATGATGTCTGCCGCGGGGATCACCGTCTTCACAAATTGCAGCAAATTATCCAGCGCTGCCTTCCTCTTTGTTTGGTTCTTATATTCAGGGTGGTTTATCTGCCACAGACAGGGCAGCTCCCTGAACATATCAATGAAGATTGGCATAAAGTCATGATCCTTCAAGATATCCATTTTAACTGCAAGACACAACATAAGACAAACCCTAATGTCAGCCTAAAGTCTTCTAAACTTGTGCAAATACAGGCCTCAATATAGAAGCAGTATAGGCCCAATGTTAAATCTTACCTTCCCTATCACGAACAGCGCCTCCGTTACTCCTTCCTCAGCTCACAGATCGTACATACTACGCACGCGTGTTACGCTTTATAGACACTGCGCATGCGTGAAACTCCTCCCACCCCTGACGTTCTTTCTAGTCTATTCTCCACCTCTTCTCGTTCGTCGCAGTGGGGGAAGAGCACATGGTGGAGACACAGCAGGTGTCAGATAATTACACCAACTAGGAGGAGGAGGAGGAAAGCCCAGAGCCTGAAACATCCCGATCCAGAAGGTGACGATTTAAGGCATCAAATATGTCCTTTGGGGAGATGTTGGAGATGGTCGACATCCTGAAGAAGGCCGACTATGACGGGAAGTATGGACCTTACCCCAACCCCAATGTCAGAAAGGCCAAGATCATGGCGAAAGTGGTCAAGAGTCTGCACCGGAATTTCGGGGTACGGCGATCCAAGTATCAGCTTAGGAAGTGGTGGTTGGACCTCAAATTAAGGGAGCAAGAGCAGTACAGAAGGATCCGGAGAGTGCTGCAAAAAAGTAAGTAGTTGTCCTGTCCTGTGTTCCTATTCTTTATTTGTATTACGTTCATGCTGCTCCATGTGCTTTTCTTTACTGTTGTACACTTTAAAATGGCAACTTACATGTTCATGGGCACAATATTCGTTCGTATGAAACATTGTTCGTTCTGACTAGAAAACACCATTGTTTTGGCCATATGCATTTGAATAGTTTTTTTTATGGCCTACTTCTCTTAAAATAAGTTGGTTGTCTATATGGGTTTGTAACTAGAATGAAATGCAAACTAGATTCTGTGTAAGGAGAGGACACTCAGCAGCTGTTTACACATCTGGACGCTGGAGCACTAGTGTGGGACACCAGAACACCCTTTTTTATTAGGGGGTCCCACACAGGTGCTCCAGTGTATACGATAGGGGTGACTCCATCTGTGAAGCTTGTACAAAACAGGTAAGTATTCAAGCTTGACCAAGGACAAAATATGTCTTCATCTTGGAACTCTGCCAAAACAGACAATTGTACCCCACTTCCAAGCAATGTTTCATATTCCTAGTTCTGCCATCAAATATCTGTGTGCTAACTATACCTATTTTTATTTACATAGGGGAGAAAAGGCTCGGAGGACACCCCTCATCTGAGGAGACCACAGACCCCACACCTCTGGAGTAAGTGGAAACCCACCAAAGACAACAGGAGGAGGAGGAGGAAGGAGGTGAGTGTCTGCGACCACAGGCTCAGGTAAGAGATGGATGCCGGCATATTTATAATACATAGTGTGTTTTTGTTTCTATCTTTTTAGGTGATCGTGATGTTGTGGATCCAGCTCATTTCACCTCTGAAAATGCACAGATCCTGATTGGGGAGATCATGGGGTGTAATAGGGACTTGGAAAACATCCATAAAAAGATCAATGATGTCCAAAAAAAATGAAGAACATCATTGATGTTTTAGGGAGAGTTCAAAACCCATCCAAATCCCTTTGGTTTTTTTTGTGCTTTTTGTGATCTAAAAATTTATACCATTTTTTGACAGATTTGCGAAAAGCCAAATTTTGAAGATGCACACAGTGTGTCAACATGTGCTATCTGCCATCACGGGAGATCAATGTATGCATTTTGGGGGTGCAACCCCTTCCTCAATAATAAAGTAGCTGTGAGGAAGGGGTTGCACCCACAAAACACGTCCCTTGATCCCCGTGATGGCAGCTAGCACATGTTGACATTCGACAATTTGTGTGCATCTTCAAAATTTGTTTTTTTCTGGGGTGACTTCACCCCATCTGAACGCAATATCAAACACAGTTTGTAAATACTCATGTCTGATATTGCCTTCAAGTTCTACCTAATGTGAACTTTGTAAGTTCAATATTTGTGTCTTTCTTGTTGGTTTTAAACATGCCTGTTTTATCTTAAAAGGACATTTCTACTTTTTTTAATGTGACCCCAAAAATTGTTATACAACAAATATGTTGGTTTGTTTTAAAAACCTTTTACAAATGCACATGTGATTGTGCTGGGATTAAAAAGATTGATAATCAAGAATGTGTGGATTATTGTTTCAATGCTCCAAAACTTTTGTTGTGCTCTAATTGGTGTTTTCTGTGACAATGGGTGTTATTTCCTAAGGTAAAATCCACTTTGCACTACAAGTGCAGTTTCAAGTGCACTTGTAGTGCAAAGTGTCTTTGCCTTTAGTAAATAACACCCAACAGTGCTTTGTAATGTTACACAATCACACCATTTTCAGGACTCGCCACATTTCTGTCAGGGTCAGCTAAAAGAAACACAAGCAGTAAATGTCACCAAAGATTTTAGTAGTTAATTTTTGTTTTATTTGAAAAAGGTTTCAGACATTATCTGGCATGTTGATGGCCCCCCTACCCGCAAAGTATTCAAGGTATCTTAGACGGACCTCACGGGCACTCAGGGGGGGCAAGCTAGGACGGACACTTTCAAGCGCCGTCAGGGTTGGTTCATTCGGAATTCCGGCCTCAGGCCCAACTGAGCCAGCATAGTTGGCAGAATGTTGCTGTAAAAAGTTGTGTAGAACACAGCACGCCAGGATGATATGATTCAGTTTATACTCCGCCATGTGTATGGGTGTAAGAAATAGGTGGAACTGGCTGGCCATAATTCCAAACGTGTTCTCCACCACTCTTCTGGCTCTGGCCAGCCAGTAATTAAAAACCCTCTGGTCCGGGGTGAGGGTCCTCATCGGGAATGGCCGCATAAGACGGTCCCCCAGCGCAAATGCTTCATCCGCAACGAAGACGAATGGGAGTCCTTCCGCATTGTCTTCTGGAGGTGGCAAGTCCAAGCTGCCATTCTGGAGATGCCTGTAGAACTCTGTCTGGGCAATGACTCCACCATTGGACATCCGGCCATTCTTCCCCATGTCCACATACAGGAATCATAAGTAGCCGACACCACCGCCAACATCACAATACTATTGAACCCCTTATAGTTGAAATAGTATGACCCCGAGTTGGGTGGTGAGACGATGTGGACGTGTTTCCCATCAATTGCCCCTCCGCAGTTAGGAAAGTCCCACCGCTGGGCAAAGTGGGAGGCCACAGTCTGCCATGCCTGTGGTTTCGAAGGAAACTGTGGAGTCAAACAAGAAAAAAAAAATAATCATTTTGCACATAAACAGGGAAAGCAGATTAGACACAAACATTCTTGGCCAACATCAAGATAACAACATTTATTTGAGGGAGTTTTTAAAGACCAAGGTATAAGGTACACCTATCAGATTCCCCCTCCCCCCCCTCATGGGCCATTTCTAACATTATAGGGGGGGGAGCTCTTGGACAGGTAACCCTCTCCACTTCATTGAGAGATGAATGCCTAAATAATGTGTGCTACTTTGGTCAGCCCAAAAAAAGGCTCTGGCACTCTGCCTGAATTTTAAGCACAAATCACATTTTTACACATTTTAGGGGGTGTTTGGGGTAAACCACTACTATGGAGCTGATAAAATACACTGTTAAGTGACTACATGAGGTCAATATAGGGCCAGGAGACCATGCTGGGGAGGTAAGTGAAGGCAAATATTTATGAAGGACAAAAAAAATAATTACATAAAAATCCATCATGCATGAGGACAAAGGGGACATTCACAGCATATTACAATCATGGTAATTAGGGAATGAGGAAAGAAATACAATACATTATTAAACATTAAATACAATAAAATGTGATCTAAAAGGATAAATCTTACCTTAATATACTCCTTCTGCAGGACCTGAATGATAGCAGAACAGGTCTCTGGGATAATGATCCCCAGAGCCTGGGGAGAGATGCCTGTCGAGAACTTAAGGTCCTGCAGGCTTCTCCCCATCGCCAGGTACCGCAGGGTGGTGACTAGCCTCTGCTCCGGAGTGATGGCTTGCCTCATGCAGGCATCCTGCCTGCTAATATAAGGGGTTAGCAAAGCCAACAAACGGTGAAATACGGGGTCCGTCATCTGGAGAAAGTTCCTAAAATCATCAGGATTATTATCACGGATCTCACGAAGCAAAGGCATATGACAGAACTGGTCACGCTGGAGTAACCAATTCTTGGTCCATGAACTCCTCCCCACCCTGTTCATGGACTGAACTTGTGTCAAGGTAAGGACCCCAACACCAAGCCCCCGCACAGCACGAACTCTACGAGGAGTACGTACACGCAACATGGCTATAAAAAACGGTTGGCTGCTCAGAACGAAGTAACAGAGCGCACTGAGGAACAGCAAGGCCTGTGAAGAGCGACCTGAAAAACAGTAATGAACGAACACAATGACAAGAGTCACGCGTAACTCGCTGCACGCACTGAAGACCAGATACAAACCCACAAGCACAAACTGAACAGCAGAAAATGATCTGAAAGCCACGAGTCTGAAAAAGCACGAATCGTCTCTCACCAAACGTTTACTAACACGAGATTAGCAAAAGGAGCCAAAAGGGTGCAGCGCTTGGTACGGACCTGCCCTTTTCTAGTCTCGTCGTACGTGGTGTACGTGACTGTGTTCTTGGCGATCAGAAATTCCGGCAACTTTGTGCGACCATGTGTATGCAAAACAAGTTTGAGCCAACATCCGTTGGAAAAAATCCATGGATTTTGTTGTCGGAATGTCCGATCAATGTCCGATCGTGTGTATGGGGCATTACAGGAGAGAATTTCCCTTCCTAGGGGTAGATTTCATATCACTTCCTGCTGTCTCCTTCCATTTGCAAGTAGGAGTCGTTTGTAAATTGGATGTTTGAAAGTAGGGGCCTGCCCTATATACTCCTTGGGCCTTAGGTGTTGTTGTTGTGGCCACAACACTGTAAGCCCTCACAGGGCCCTGCTGTGAAATATTAGATCAAGAATTGTAATTACATGTCCCTGTTGAACAGGGACTGAAAAATTGGACCTTAGGCACTGGTGCTGGTGCCACAACACTGGAACCCCCTCACAGATACTCTAGTTGGAGTGCAGGAACTAGCCCTGCTGCAAAGAATTGCATCAAAAATTGTAATTACACGCTCCTGTTAAACAGGGGCTGAAAAATTGGGCCTTAGGCACTGGTGCTGGTGCCTCAACACTGCAACCCCTCACAGATACTCTAGTTGGAGTGCAGGAACTAGCCCTGCTGCAAAGAATTGCATGAAAAATTGTAATTACATGCCCCTGTTAAACAGGGGCTGAAAAACTGGGCCTTAGGCAGTGGTGGCGGGACTGGCGACACCCAGAACCAAAAATGTTCTTACAAGCTATCATCATGATCATTGAGGAGGAAGAGGATAATTACTCAGTATAACAGGATAGTCACTCAGCATCAGCATAGGCAGTCTTTGAAGGGATCTGACATTTTAAAAAAATGTATTCGGTTACATCAGCATCAGGTGCTTGGTGGCTGGTGGTGATCCAAGACTAATTTATTTTTATGAAGGTCAGTCGATCGACCGAGTCGGTGGACAGACGCACCCTGTGATCGGTTACAAAGTCTCCATCAGCACTGAATGTGCGTTTTGAAAGAACGCTGGATGCAGGACAGGCCAGTAGCTCAATTGCATACTGTGCAAGCTCTGGCCAGTGATCCATCCTCAAGACCCAGTAACCCAGAGGATTTTCGGTGGGAAAGGTGTCCAAGTCAGATCTTGCCCCTAGGTATTCCTGCACCATGTAAAACAGACGCTGGTGATGGTTGCTGGAACTGATCATACCTTGGGGCTGCGGACTAAAAAATTGTCTGAACGCATCTGTCAGACAGCCACCTTCTCCACCGCTCCTTCTTTGACTGACCGAAGCCTCAGCAACACGTTGTTGTAACCTCCCAGTCTCTGGGAACGCATTGCACAGACCTTTCTGCAAGGCCTCCCGATGATGTTTCATCCTCTGCTCCCTCTGCGACGGCAAGATAAGGTCCACAACCTTACCCTTGTAACATGGATCAAGGAGGGTTGCCAGCCAGTATTGTTCCTTCTCCTTGATACCACGAATACGAGGATCCTTCCGCAGGCTTTGCAGGATCAGGGAGGCCATGCAGCATAGGTTTGCTGAGGCATTCGGTCCGGAGTCCTCTGGGTCACTAAGGACGACATGATCCGCAGCCACCTCCTCCCAGCCACGTACAAGTCCATGTGTTTCTTGGGACTGTAAATGATCCCTTAAAGACTGCTGCTGATGCTGAGTGCCAGGCTCCACCTCCATACTGACAAAATCCTCCTCCTCCTCCTCGTCCTCTTCCTGTGTGATCGTCGGGCACGCAGGAACACTGTCTGGATAAAGGGGGCCCTTGAGAGCTAAGGAAGTCCTCCTTTTCCTGCCTCTGTTCTGCCTCAAGTGCCCTGTCCATTATTCCACGCAGCGTGTGCTCCAACAGGTGGACAAGGGGGACAGTTTCACTGATGCATGCACTGTCACTGCTCAACATCCTCGTGGCCTCCTCAGATGGTGACAGGACAGTGCATGCATCCCTGATCATGGCCCACTGGCGTGGGGAAAAAAAACAAGCTCCCCTGACCCTGTCCTGGTGCCATAGTCACACAGGTACTCATTGATGGCCCTCTGCTGCATGTGCAGCCGCTGCAGCATGGCCAACGTTGAGTTCCACCTGATGGGCATGTCACAGATTAGGCGGTTCTTGGGCAGGTTAAATTTCTTTTGGAGGTCTGCCAGCCGAGCACTGGCATTATATGACCAGCGGAAATGCACACAGACTTTCCTGGCCTGCCTCAGGACATCCTGTAGGCCTAGGTACCTGCCCAAGAACCGCTGCACCACCAAATTAAGGACGTGAGCCAAACAGGGAACATGGGTGAAGTGTCCTTTTCAGAAGGCAGAGAGGAGGTTGGTGCCATTGTTGCAAACCCCCATTCCTGCCTTAAGTTGGCATGGCATCAACCACCTCTGAACCTGCCCCTGCAGAGCTGACAGAACCTTTGCCCCAGTGTGGCTCTTGTCCCCCAAACACCAGCTCAAGCACCGCAGGGCATCTTTCGGCCTGCATACTTGAGTAGCCCCTTGAACGCCTACAGTGCACCGCTGGTTCTGAGGACAAAGCACAGGAAGAGGCCATGGAGGAAAAAGAAGAGGAGGGGGTGGAGGAGAGAGGTGTGTCACAATCATTAGTAGTGGCATTTTGGAGGCGTGGTGGCGGAACAACCTCCAACACTACTGCACCTTGTCCTGCATCCTTCCCAGCTGCCAGCAGAGTCACCCAATGCGCCGTGAAACTTAGGTAACGTCCCTGTCCATGCCTGTTGGACCATGAGTCAGTGGTAATATGCACCTTACCACTGAGCGCCCTGTCCAGCGAGGCATGGACATTGCCTTCCACATGCCGGTAGAGAGCCGGAATCGCCTTCCATGAGAAAAAGTGGCGTTTGGGTACCCGCCACTGAGGAACCGCACATTCCAGAAACTCACGGAAGGGGGCAGAGTCTACCAACTGAAAAGGTAGCAGTTGAAGTGCTAGCAATTTTGCCAAGCTAGCATTCAACCGCTGGGCATGTGGATGGCTGGGAGCGAACTTCTTTCGGTGGTGCAGCAGCTGGGGCAGGGAAATTTGCCTGGTACAATCTGACGTTGGTGTACCGAAAGCAGATTGCCCACAAGTACTTGGCTGTGACACACCTAATTCTACACCTTCATTCCTCTCAGTGCAGGTCTCAGAGAGGACTGAAGGTATGGTGGGGTTGGAGATCTCAGCTGATGAGGAGCAAGGAGAGGTCCTCTTTGTTCTTTGGTGTGGGTCTTTTAGATACGCTTGCCAACGAACTGCATGGCAGGTCAACATATGTCTGGTCAAGCATGTGGTGCCCAAGCGGGAGATGTTTTGGCCACGCAAGATACGTTTGAGACATATGTTGCAAATAGCAGCGGTGCGATCTGATGCACTTGTCTCAAAAAAGGCCCACACCAAAGAAGACAGCAGCACCCTGCACATGCGGAGTTTTGTGGTGTGATGCAGTCAGTGTGCTGCCCTTAGGCTGGCCCCTGAAGGGCATCCTGCCTTGTTGATGATGTGCCTCCTCCTTCTCCTCTCCCCTATCAGGCACCCATGTTGAGTCAGTGACCTCATCATCCCCTCCCTCCTCATCACTGGAGCAAACCTGGCAGTATGCTGCAGCAGGGGGAGCATGACTGCAAGATTGCTGTCCTTCTTGGGCACCCCCTCTGTCCGTGCTCACGTTACTGCCTTCATCTAGCTCAGTATCATCATCAGAGCCTTCTAAACGCTGGGCATCCTCCTGGAGCATGTACCCAACACTGTGGTCAAACAGTTCGAGGGACTCCTTAGGAGGACATGGTGGGGGGCTAGGGAAGGAGTCACTGATGCCATTGAGCCGAGGGAAGAGGCCGCGTTGGCAGCTGCTTTGCCAGACAAAGTACCCTGAGCATGGGTGAGAGAGGATGAGGAGGATGAGGACGGCTTGGTTATCCACTCGACCCAGTCTACAGCATGTTGAAGCTCAACACGGCCAGCTGCCGAAAAAAAGGCCAAGCGTGTCCTACAGCCACGTGCTGATGAGGATGCACCGTCTCCACGACCAGCACTGTTGCCTTCAGACACAGAGCCTGCTTGCCCTCTTTTATTGGCTTGTGACTAGGGATGAGCTTCGAGTTCGAGTCGAACTCATGTTCGACTCGAACATTGGCTGTTCGCAAGTTCGCCGAACAGCGAACAATTTGGGGTGTTCGCGGCAAATTCGAATGCCGCGGAACACCCTTTAAAAGTCTATGGGAGAAATCAAAAGTGCTAATTTTAAAGGCTAATATGCAAGTTATTGTCATAAAAAGTGTTTGGGGACCCAGGTCCTGCCCCAGGGGACATGGATCAATGCAAAAAAAAGTTTTAAAAACGGCCGTTTTTTCAGGAACAGTGATTTTAATAATGCTTAAAGTCAAACAATAAAAGTGTAATATTCCTTTAAATTTCGTACCTGGGGGGTGTCTATAGTATGCCTGTAAAGGGGCGCATGTTTCCTGTGTTTAGAACAGTCTGACAGCAAAATGACATTTTGAAGGAAAAAACTCATTTAAAACTACCCGCGGCTATTGCATTGCCGACAATACACATAGAAGTTCATTGATAAAAACGGCATAGGAATTCCACAAAGGGGAACCCCGAACCAAAATAAAAAAAAAAATGACGTGGGAGTCCCCCTAAATTCCATACCAGGCCCTTCAGGTCTGGTATGGGAATTAAGGGGAACCCCGGCCAAAATTAAAAAAAAAAAAATGACGTGGGGTTCCCCCTAAATTCCATACCAGACCCTTCAGGTCTGGTATGGATTTTAAGGGAAACCCCGCGCCAAAAAAAAAAAAAAAAACGGCGTGGGGTCCCCCCAAAAATCCATACCAGACCCTTATCCGAGCACTCAACCTGGCAGGCCGCAGGAAAAGAGGGGGGGACGAGAGTGCGGCCCCCCCCTCCTGAACCGTACCAGGCCACATGCCCTCAACATTGGGAGGGTGCTTTGGGGTAGCCCCCCAAAACACCTTGTCCCCATGTTGATGAGGACAAGGGCCTCATCCCCACAACCCTGGCCGGTGGTTGTGGGGGTCTGCGGGCGGGGGGCTTATCGGAATCTGGAAGCCCCCTTTAACAAGGGGACCCCCAGATCCCGGCCCCCCCGTGTGAAATGGTAAGGGGGTATAAAAGTACCCCTACCATTTCAATAAAAAACTGTCAAAAATGTTAAAAATGACAAGAGACAGTTTTTGACAATTCCTTTATTTAAATACTTCTTCTTTCTTCTATCTTCCTTCATCTTCTGGTTCTTCTGGTTCTTCTGGCTCTTCTGGTTCTTCCTCTGGCGTTCTTGTCCAGCATCTCCTCCGCAGCGTCTTCTATCTTCTTCTCCTCGGGCCGCTCCGCACCCATGGCATGGGGGGAGGCTCCCGCTCTTGTCTTCTTCTTCATCTTCTTCTCTTCTTCTTTTCTTCTCTTCTTCATTTTCTTCTCCGGGCCGCTCCTCACACATGCTAGCATGGCGGGAGGCTCCCGCTGTGTGACGGCGCTCCTCGTCTGACAGTTCTTAAATAATGGGGGGCGGGGCCACCCGGTGACCCCGCCCCCCTCTGACGCACGGTGACTTGACGGGACTTCCCTGTGACGTCACGGGGAATGCCACAGGGAAGTCCCGTCATGTCCCGTGCGTCAGAGGGGGGCGGGGTCACCGGGTGGCCCCGCCCCCCGTTATTTAAGAACTGTCAGACGAGGAGCGCCGTCACACAGCGGGAGCCTCCCTCCATGCCAGCATGGATGCAGAGCGGCCCGGAGAAGAAAAATGAAGAAGAGAAGAAGAGAAGAGCGGGAGCCTCCCCCCATGCCATGGGTGCGGAGCGGCCCGAGGAGAAGAAGATAGAAGACGCCGCGGAGGAGATGCTGGACGAGAACGCCGGAGGAAGAGCCAGAAGAACCAGAAGAACCAGAATATGAAGGAAGATAGAAGAAAGAAGAAGTATTTAAATAAAGGAATTGTCAAAAACTGTCTCTTGTCATTTTTAACATTTTTGACAGTTTTTTAGTGAAATGGTAGGGGTACAAAACCATTTCACACAGGGGGGGGGCCGGGATCTGGGGGTCCCCTTGTTAAAGGGGGCTTCCAGATTCCGATAAGCCCCCCACCCGCAGACCCCCACAACCACTGGCCAGGGTTGTGGGGATGAGGCCCTTGTCCTCATCAACATGGGGACAAGGTGTTTTGGGGGGTTACCCCAAAGCACCCTCCCAATGTTGAGGGCATGTGGCCTGGTACGGTTCAGGAGGGGGGGGCGCACTCTCGTCCCCCCCTCTTTTCCTGCAGCCTGCCAGGTTGCGTGCTCGGATAAGGGTCTCGTATGGAATTTAGGGGGAACCCCACGTCATTTTTTTTTTTAAATTTTGGCCGGGGTTCCCCTTAATATCCATACCAGACCTGAAGGGCCTGGTATGGAATTTAGGGGGACTCCCACGTCATTTTTTTTTTAAATTTTGGTTCGGGGTTCCCCTTTGGGGAATTCCCATGCCGTTTTTATCAATGAACTTCTATGTGTATTGTCGGCAATGCGATAGCAGCGGGTAGTTTTAAATGAGTTTTTTCCTTCAAAATGTCATTTTGCTGTCAGACTGTTCTAAACACAGGAAACATGCGCCCCTTTACAGGCATACTATAGACACCCCCCAGGTACGAAATTTAAAGGGATATTACACTTTTATTGTTTGACTTTAAGCATTATTAAAATCACTGCTCCTGAAAAAACGGCCGTTTTTAAAACTTTTTTTTGCATTGATCCATGTCCCCTGGGGCAGGACCCGGGTCCCCAAACACTTTTTATGACAATAACTTGCATATTAGCCTTTAAAATTAGCACTTTTGATTATTCATGTTCGTGTCCCATAGACTTTAACGGTGTTCGCGTGTTCGAACGAACTTTTTTCCTGTTCGCATGTTCTGGTGCGAACCGAACAGGGGGGTGTTCGGCTCATCCCTACTTGTGACTGTCTGCCTCTCCTTGTTGGCCTTTCAGACATACTAATGGCCTGCAGTGAGATGTAGCTGCACTAAGCTGGGATATATATATATATATATATATATATATATATATATATATACATATATATATACTGATACTGCAGCTAGCAAAATCAACTGCCTGTCTGTAGTGAGAACACCACCAATCTTCTACAGGTAGCTTTAGATGAACACTGTGCAGAGGTCGCACTACACTAACTTGTAGCTTTAGCTGAACACTGTGCAGAGGACACACTACACCAACATTAAAATAATGTAGCTGCCTGCAGTAGTGATGGGATCAGGAAAACACCACCAAACTTCTACAGATAGCTTTAGCTGAACACTGTGCAGAGGATGCACTACACTAACATTAAAATAATGTAGCTGCCTGCGGTAGTGATAGGATCAGGAAAACACCACCAACCTTCTACAGGTAGCTTTAGCTGAACACTGTGCAGAGGACGCACTACACCAACGTTAAAATAATGTAGCTGCCTGCGGTAGTGATAGGATCAGGAAAACACCACCAACCTTCTACAGGTAGCTTTAGCTGAACACTGTGCAGAGGTCGCACTACACTAACGTGTAAATAATGTAGCTGCCTGCGGTAGTAATGGGATCAGGAAAACACCACCAACCTTCTACAGGTAGCTTTAGCTGAACACTGTGCAGAGGTCGCACTACACTAACTTGTAGTTTTAGCTGAACACTGTTCAGAGGACGCACTACATTAACTTGTAGCTTTAGATGAATACTGTGAGGAGGACGCACTACACTAACTTGTAACTTTACCTGAACACTGTGCACTACACTAACTTGTAGCTTTAGCTGAACACTGTGAGGAGGATGCACTACACTAACTTGTAGCTTTAGCTGAACACTGTGAGGAGGACGCACTGCACTAACTTGTAGCTTTAGCTGAACACTGTGCACTACACTAACTTGTACCTTTAGCTGAACACTGTTCAGAGGACGCACTACACTAACTTGTAGCTTTAGCTGAACACTGTTCAGAGGACGCACTACACTAACTTGTAGCTTTAGCTGAACACTGTGCAGAGGTCGTACTACCCTAACTTGTAGATTTAGCTGAACACTGTGCAGAGGTCACACTAAACTAGCTTGTAGCTTTAGCTGAACACCGTGAGGAGGACGCACTACACTAACTGTAAATAGTCTAGCTGCCTGACTGTGGTACTAATAGGCTCAGAAGAACACCAGCAATTTTCTTCAGGTAGCTGTAAATACTGTAACAACACAAGCCTGCCTGTCAGTAGGAAGATAATAACAGGAACAGATCTAGCTAAACTGAATACAGTGTATATATACACAACACCTGGGATGTATATATATATATATATATATATATATATATATATACAATCCACTGTAAGTGCAGCTAACTGACTGACTGTCCTGCCTAATCTATCTAACTTAAATCAAATGACACTGTCTATCTGTCTCTGTCTCTCAACGCCAGAACACACTACACAGGGCCGCTGTGCAGGCGGCCTTATATAATGTCGGGCGTATACTAAACCCCCTGAGCCATAATTGGCCAAAGCCACCCTGGCTTTGGCCAATTACAGCTCTCTCTACAGACGGCGCTGTGATTGGCCAAGCATACGGGTCATAGTGCATGCTTGGCCAATCATAAACCAGCAATGCACTGCGATGCCGCAGTGAATTATGGGCCGTGACGCGCCACACGAATTTGGCGTGAACGCCCCATATCATTCGCAGTTCGGCGAACGGGCGAGCAGATGATGCCTTCTATTCATATGTAAATAGCTGCGGTCTGTGGCATTGATATGTAAAGAAAGGCGGCATTCATATGTATATTATGCCCCCCTGCACTGAGGAGATGATGTGCTGTAACCTCTAGCAACCAATCAGTGAGCAGTATTACTGTACAGAAATCTCTAGCAACCAATTAACAAGCAGAAATCATTTGCTGTAACCTCTATAAACTAATCAGTGAGCCGTAATGTGTGCTGTAACCTCTAGCAACCAGTCAGTAAGCAGTAATGATGTGCTGTAACCGCTGGCAACCAATTGCAATTGCTGCCTGATCCGATACAAAAACTGATTTTAAGTCTAGCTGCTATTTATTGTATGTCTCAGAGCAGGTGGAGAGTGAAATTGCATGCGGGGGGGAGGCCCAAGAAAATTTTTGCCCAGGGTCCAATCAATATTAAAGACGGCCCTGATTAAGACCAAGACCAAATCCTGGGAATAATCTGTGCTGCGGGAGGTTGAGAGGGCTCAGTCAGCGTTTGTTGGCTCCCCCTCTGAACAAACTGAAAGGGCATGGCACTAGGCTCAACATATAGCTAAGAATATGGTTTTAACGAAAGCTGAAAACAAAAGGTTCTTTCTTCAACAGAGATTTTTTGAGGAAGGGGAAAATACAGGCCAAATGCTCGTAATGATGGCGAAATCACAGAAAGGATCCTCACATAAAGACAGTTACTAGCCCCACAGGAGAACTGGTTTCCTTCCACACAGGCATTCTGTCCACGTTTAGAGATTTCTATGCTGATGTGTACTCCCCCAAAGTCTCGCCAACCCTAACTGAAATTAGGTCCTTTCTTGACAATAGCCAGGTTCCGCAACTCCCAACTTTGGATGTAGAGCTACTGAACGCTCCTCTCATGGTTGATGAGCTGCTGGAGGCCATGTCACTTTCCTCTCCCGGCAAGTCTCCAGGGGCGGATGTTTTGCCGGCAGAGGTTTACAGAAGATACGCTGAAGCAATGGTGCCACAATTGAAAGAGGTCTTTTTGGATGGAATGTGGAAGCCTGCCTCATCTATGAATGAAGCGGTAATCATTTTATTGTTGAAACCAGGTAAAGATGCCCACTCCCCGGTTTCCTATAGGCCCATCTCATTATTGACAATAGATGTGAAGTTACTGGCCAGGGTTTTGGCTACCAGACTGGCCAAAGTTATCCAGAAAATTGTTCACAAAGATCAATCTGGGTTCATTCCCTCTAAGTCCATGGCCCTAAACATCAGACAACTATTTATCAACCTTCAGTTACCTGTTGACAATCCGGTCAGAGAGTGATTCTGTTCTTAGATGCAGCTAAAGCCTTTGACAGTGTCGAATGGCCTTACCTGTGGGAGGTGCTGAGGTGCTTTGGACTGGGAGAAAAATGTATTAACTGGGTGAAATTGTTGTATGCGGCCCTTACAGCTAGGCTATGCATAAACGGAGATCTAACAGACCCTTTTCCCCTATTCAGGGGTACGAGGCAGGGGTGCCCATTGTCACTTCTGTTATTTGCATTAGCCATGGAACCACTGGCGGCTACCATGCGGTCATCCCCATTTATTGCAGGCTTTAACAGGGAATCGGGTGTGGAAAAAATCTCCCTATACACTGATGACACTCTTCTTTACCTGGGGGACTCGGACGCATCACTCACCAACGCAATGTCAGTGATTAAATACTTTGGCTCTTTGTCGGGATTCTCCATCAACTTCAACAAATCGGTTATTTTGCCTTTAGATGATCCAATGGTTTTGTTGCCCGTTGCTGCAGAATCCCTTAAGGTAGTCTCCTCATTCAACTATCTGGGAGTTCAGGTGTCTGCCAACCCCTTGAATTACTTAGAACAGAATTTACTCCCCCTTTTCAAAAGACTTCAAATGACCTGTACACCTGTGGTGTAAATTACCACTATCAGTAATTGGTAGGATAAACCTAAGTAAATCTGTTTTGTGCCCCCAATTGTACATTATGCACAATTTCCCTCAGTGGATACCTCACAGATGGTTCACTCGCATTGACACCTTATCCAGATCTTTAATATGGAAAAAACAAGTAGCTAGGATTTGTCTTTCCACACTGCAGTGTAGCAAAGATTGGGGAGGGGCAGCGGTGCCCAATCCTAAGCTTTATTTTTATGCCTCTCAACTACAGCACTTGAGTGGCTTTGGGTTACCGAGTGAATCCGACCTGATAAATTGCAGACTGGAACGCAAAATGCCTCAGAGGGTTTAGAGACTGGACTACCCAATCTGCCACAATCTGCACCCTCTATAATTCTCTTAAAAAAACTCTGGGCTACTGTTAAAAACAGTTTGGGGATCTCAGGATTTCTTGAAGACACTCCATTATGGTTCAATCCTAATCTGGCAGAAGTATATAAACTGCAAAGTTTCCAGGCATCTGTAATATTTCCTAATTATATAACCAAAATATACTAAAATCCTTTATGGACCTGCAGGCAGAATTTAACATACCTAGACAACAATTTTATAAGTACCTCCAATTGAGATATGCTCTCCAGGCCCAGGGTCGTATATCCACACTTTCACTTTCGAGTCATCCCTTTCTGAGGGACATCTTTTACGGACAAGAGAAAAAGGGCCTGATATCTCATATCTATTCAAGCCTACTATCATCCATACAAGACCCAGCAACTTTAACGTGTAGGAGGGGATGGACACAGGATTTAGGGGAGATAAATGATGAAATCTGGGAGATGTGCGTGCAATCTGGGCCGATTACATTGGTCTCACAGTCACACAGGTTATCTCACTTATTCTTATTACACAGGGATTTCTGAACACCCATCCAATTGCATTGCTGGGGAAGGAGAGATTCCTCTTTATGCCCAAATGTAATAGGGAGGAAGGTTCTCTAATTCACTTAATCTGGCGCTGCCCACAATTGCACCATTATTGGAGTGAAATAACTGAAGCCATCTCTACAGTTTACCAGGTTGGGGTCCCATTGGATCCTTTAATCTGTGTCTTAGGAGCTGTTGACGAAGAAATATATACCCCTCCCATCAATATAGCAATGGTCAGATTACTATATATAGCTCGAAAGCTAGTGGCCAGGCTCTGGCTTTCCCCACGATTTCCCACTAAAACAATGGGTAAAACAAGTCAATTACATCCTGGTCAGGGAGCAGTTGACATATCAGCATAGAAATGCGAATCGTAAATTTTATTCCATATGGCAAGCCTGATTGAAAACTCCGGGGTTGGCACCCCCGCATCGGTTGCTACAAGCATAAAAGGCACGAATGTCTGTGGAAAAGGATAACATTGACCTCTAGGGTGGGAGACAGGACAAGTTTTACTGTTAACATTTAAATATGTAAGAACAACTTCCATATGCACCCTCTGACCATAAAGGGGAAGTTTCTTTAAGAGCAGGTAGGATGAGGGCAACCACGATAATCCTTGGGCCGTTGGCCTTCTGTTCTTCTGTGTTGGGTTGGCGGGTTAGACCCTGCCTACTCGACATGGATGGTTGCTATTGTTTTTATAGTTTTCTATGTGTTATCTTGTACTAACTTACCATCCAATGCCTTTTGTGAAAGTATAATCCTACCAAAAAAACCTAAGGTTTAGATTACGGGTATATAGCGATATGCCATCAATGCTGGAACAATTTTTTTCCTTTCTATAAGGTATGTTGTTGAATTTCACATTGTGCTATGGTTTTAATCCCCTTATTTGTAGTTTGCATACCTACTGATATAATTTTTTTTTTATGTAGCCTGTGATGTATTACAATTGGCACAATAAAACTTCTTTTGATTCAAAAAACCCTTCCTAACTGTCACCCATCTACTCTTTTTTCTAGTGCCTGCACCTCTTTGTCTCTAACCGCCTTTGTGCTGGCCTCTGCCGGCACCTACCGGGCATGTTCGCGGCTCTCCTTTAGTATGGAGGGTCTTCTCAGTGCTGACAGTTGCTTCCCTAGATTCATAACCTGAGCTTCCAGGGAAACAATGTGTTTACATTTTGCACAACAGTATTCGCTCTCGATCAGATGATCGAGGAACACATACATGCCGCAAGATGTACACGAGTCGCATCTCCACACCCGCCGGGTATTGTAACTACTAATTAAATGAGGATTGGGGATTATACCCTGTCCAAATTAACTAACAACTAGCTTTCTGACACTAATACTCAACAATACACAGGTACTCAACAATACAATACACAGGTACTCACAACCCACGTGCACTCACAGTCCACGTGCACTTGCAGCCCAAGTGCACTCGCAGTCCACGTGCCCTCACAGCCCATGTGTACTCACAGTCCGCGAGCACTCGCAGCCCATGTGCACTCGCAGCCCACGTGTACTCACAGTCCACGTGCACTCACAGCCCACGTGTACTCACAGTCCACAAGCACTTGCAGCCCATGTGCACTTGCAGCCCATGTGCACTCACAGGCCACGTGCACTCGCAGCCCACATGCACTCACAGCCCACATGCACTCGCAGCCCACATGCACTCGCAGCCCATGTGCACTCGCAGTCCACGTGCACTCACAGTCTACGTGCACTCGCAGCCCACATGCACTCACAGTCCACGAGCACTTGCAGCCCACATGCACTCTCAGTCAACGTGCACTCACAGCCCACGTGTACTCACAGTCCACGTGCACTCACAGCCTACCTGCATTCGCAGCCCATGTGTATTCACAGTCCACGTGCACTCGCAGCACTCATGTACTCACTGCCCACGTGCACTCAAAATACACAGGTACACACAATACACAGATACACACAACACTCAGGTACTCACAATACTCAGGTACTCACATACACTGAGAGTCAGGTTTTGTAGTTTGTGTCTCTGTGTCCCACTGCAAAGCCTCCACTTGTAATCTGGCACTAGCATTCAGTCAGTCATCTTCAGTGCTGCTGCTTCACTGATCAGCCTCACACTTTCCCTCCAGTCTGCACTTCACTTACCTGCCGCCTCTCCCTGTCAGCCTCCCACCTCCCGCTGGATGTTCTCCCTCCTCCTCTGTCCGCATCTGTGAGGTGACTACTGTCCTCAGTACATCCACTCCCGCACCACAATACCTGACTCTACCGCCGCTGTAGGTCCCTGGGTCACCCACTGCTGCTCCCGGTCATGAGGGGGTTCAGTCCAGTCATGGGAGGGGCCCGGTCTGGTCATGAGGGGGTCTGATCCAGTCAGGGGTCTGTCTGCCACACTGCCACTCTCAGGGATGGGGGGTCCGGTCTGGTCCTCTGCTCGCTGCTCACACACTCCCTCGCACTCCACGCTGTCCCCCAGCACTGACTTCCATGCCAAAAAACTCTGCAACAGCACCACTTAGAGATAGGACATGGAGCAGTTCCCATAATGCACTTCACTTCACCTTTATCACCTTCATTTTACACTTTAGTAAAATCATGTCTGGCGTTTCATTATGAATTGACATAAGTAGCCATTTTCTGTTTCCAGTGTAAAGATGATGTAGTTCTACACCTTTGTTTACATCTAAATAAACAGATTTGGGTCTTGCTATGCAATTAAAGACAATCCAAATGAATTATCATTAGCTGCTACGAAATCAAGTCTCAATGGATTTTTTTTGCAATGACTGAGCATTGCTTACTAATTACGGGAGCAGAAAATGTTCTCTTTCAATTTGGAAATTAGTTGAAACTTAATTAGATGTTTTTATTGGAAGTAATTGGCCATATAACATATTCATGAGGGCTATAACATAAATTTGCCTTGTTTTCTAAGTGATGATTTTGATCAAATAGATGTAAACGATTGAGTTTCCATTACATAAAGAAACTCTTGTAATACAACATTTTCCTGTAAGTGGTTAGGGGACTCACACGCTAATGTTTTTGACTATTCATGTATTGTTTTGATAAAATCTAGCCTTGTTGTTTTGCACAAAAAATCTTTGCAGGTACATTTTAATACTGGTGACTGAATTGTACAGAATGCTGGATTACTATATAAACAAAAAATATATTATTGAATATGCTTAGATGCATAGGACGATCACAAACAAATACTGCAGAGCTCCACCTGCTGAATAATGGACTCAATGTATAAGGATTTCATGGTCCTTTTATAAGGTGTGTTTTAAGTAGTTTCATCCTTTTCATCCTGACTGCAGGTTAACAAGGCAGGGGTCAGTCCCTTTAAATATACTTACAGCAATATTTCTGTAGGGTACACAAATGCTGGCTAACACGCGTAACTGGCTACATAAATTGTGATGTCATCTGCATCAGTGTATGCTAGCTGCATGACCACAGACAAAAGAACATTATATAGACAAGAATGAGTCTTATTACAAGAAATACTTAAAGTGGTATTAAACCTCAAAACAAAAATATAATATTGCAGCTTACCAATTCCTAGATGTGTTGGCTGCTTTAGTTTTCTTTCTTTTTTGCTTGTTTTTCATTTATTTTGACTTGGTGATCAGTAACATCTTTCCTGTCTTAGGGTGTCTGCATTCTGGGTGAAGTAGTAAAGTAGATACCTTTTGGACAGAAGCATTGTCAGCCTGGGAAAGGGTGGCATTAGCAGCAGATTTAAATGAACTTATAAATACCAAATATCCAGTGCAGTGCTAAAATGTATACTAATGATAAATCACAAATATTTAAAAATCATAAAGTTGTGAAATGTCAATCCAGTTCAGTGCATTTAAACAATAAATGTCTCTTAAACAATTAGTGCCTAGTGTGATTGCTGAATCCTCTTATGCGCTTTCTTCTTTAGCTTGTTAATTGACCCTGGTCAATATTATTTTCAAACTTTTATAGACTCATATTCCTCCAGATCACATCAATTGAAAATGGTAAATGCAGTGCTGTCCCTTTTAAATCATCTTCCTCTTCTTATTTCACTCAACAGATATACAGAAAAAAATACATAGTGTCTTATCCTCAACCAATAAACCAGCAATTTTATTTTGTGCAGACTATTACTCACAAAAGGTGCTATATAAGTGTGCCAATATCATGCATAAAAAGCGTGCTTCAAGTATATATAAAATATAAATATAAATGTGTGTGTTGTTATAAAACATCCACTGTATAATATTACTAATAATTTATAAAGCAATTTTAACCAAATTCCTTATTTAAGCCTTGTGGTTCCAGCCTGCATACTTCTTATATCCACCACGATTCCCTTTAACTTAGTTCTCTAATCATGTTACTACCTCTCCATTGTTTTTTGTATTTTTATATGCCCCAGAATTGGAGGTCTGTAAGGTCTTTATTGTGGACTAAAAGAAAACACTTAGATAAATAATGTTCTTTATATCCTTTTATTATATTGTATACATGTTCCTTAATTCTTTCTTGTAATGCTCTTTTTATTTTCTCCCGACATACTTCATGCCACATGGGCATAGACTACACTAACTGTACTACATGAAATGAAATCTTTAATTTTATATTCCTTTCCTGTAATCCTATTTCTAAAAGTTCCCCTCCTTTTATTGTTCACCACTCCAGTGCAACTATAGCAATGCCCGCATCCGAAAAATCCTTTGCCTAAAATGTATATTGATTCTGCAGGGGAGGGACTATTACATTTTTAACTAATGTATCGCTTAGGTTAGGGGCAATATTGTATATGAAATGGTGTTTCTCTGGTATCAAAGTTGTTGTAAAGACTCACTCTATGCATGAAGGTGAAAAACCTTCTGTGTGCAGCAGCCCCCCAGCCCCCCAATACTTACCTGAGCTCAATCTTCCTTCAGCAATGCACATGCCTCAGCAAGCCTCAGCTCTCTGGGGAATCTGCCTCCTCATTGGCTAAGACAGCAGTGGGAGCCATTGGCTCCCACTGCTGTCAGTCACAGCCAGTGAGCACATGAGGAGAGAGGGGGCGGGGCCGAGCTGTGGCTCTGTGTGTGAATGGACATGCAGAGCAATGACTTGTGAATGAGCTTGCTTGGGTGCCTCCACAGCAAGCTGCTTGCTCTGGGGGCACTCAGCAGGAGGGAGGGGCCAAGAGTGCCATCAGGGAACCTGAGAATAGAAGGATCGGGGCTGCAGTGTAAAATCACTGCAAAGAGCAGGTAAGTATAACATATTTGTTATTTTAGAAAAAAAAAGAAAGCCTTTAATACCACTTTAACTCCCTCAAATGTCTGTCCTGTTTTAATATCTGGTAATGCTTACAAATTATCGGCTCAACCTTTTCTGAATTGCATGTTATAGTCTGAAAAAACTGCTGCTTGATATTCTTTACATTCCTTGCTTCTATTCTTGGCCTTAATCAGATCTTCTCTTATAAATTCTCCCTGATATTATTTCTTTCTTTATCTTTAAATCTTTTGGCTATCTGTTTTGACTGTAATTCATAATCTGTACAATTTCTTTTTATCATCATGAATTGCCCCCTAGGGGGTCACTGTCTGGGAGGCTAGCGCGACGGACATGCCGGGCTAGAGCTCCACTCTGTGAGGGAGAATAAACCGCAAATAAAGGCAGCCCACGGACACAGAAACGGTAAAAATCTTGTTACTATTCACCCTAGAGGTGAGGGGGACATTATTCAAGAATAATGGTGCTGGGAGGTGCCAGGAATAAAACCAAAACTAGCTCTAATAGCGGCACCCAGGCAAGACATATTATGAAAAAGGCACCAGTCTCCTCAGGTAATGTTACCTCAGACAAGAAACTCAAATCCAAGCAGCCAAAAATCTCCTCAGGGGATTCTGACTCTGAACCTGATTCAAATATGTTACATTCTTCACAACAAAACTCTGATATTCCTTCTAACATTTTGAAACAATTTGAAAAAAATGTTACATAAAGCATTACAACAAACATCAGAGCAAATTACTAGTAATCTGACTAGAGAGATCAGAGAACTGGGGAGACGCACCGAAGCATTGGAAATGAAAATGGAAGATATAGAAAATTCTACACAGGATGCTTTCTCTGAAATAGATATCCTCAAACAGGAAATATTATTTTACAGAATAGACTGGAGGACTATGAGAATCGCACCAGAAGATCGAATTTGTGATTCAGAGGCTTACCAGAATCAATCACAGATCTGCAATCAACAATCACAGCATTATGCCAATACTACCTGGCATTTC